>NC_048604.1:97441955-97793205 GCF_003668045.3 Cricetulus griseus
ATATATTCTTTTATGAGTTTTTACTCAATCTCGGGTTACCTATTGATAACATAATGAAGAAAGTGTTATGAAGTTAGAGCAATTGCTCTAACATTTAGCCAGATTCTAAAGTCAAAACCATTGGCCACCCACAATTCGACAAAGAGATGTCTGGTATATTTACTTATCTTTCAAATTCTGACAAAACTCTTCTGAAAATGAAAATGGTGCTTTGGCATGCTTCTAATTCTCAGCATAGCAAGTCACACATAAGCCCATGACACAAAGATCCACACAAATAAGGATAATATTGTGGATTAGGCATAATGATTTGCATCTGTACCATTGTTCAGGAGAATTCCCAGTGTGCCTTTGCACTTCTGTCATCCCTCCACTCCAAAAACACAGCTGTGTTTCCAATGATGGATGCTGTGTTAAAGCCAGGAAACATCTTAGCAACAGCAAGTATGCTACTCCCAAGGCAAAGAAGGCCCCTGGCTCTCTAATAGCCACATGTTTATTTTTAGTTGCTATGTCCACATTTGACTCAAAGAAGTGGGCAATTATGACAAATCCCTGTGGGACCAATCAGCTAAGGGCTCGAGAGTCATAAAGAGATAAATCAATCTGAAAATGTAAAGTGAGATTTCTCTCTAAAGAAAGATGGTCACCATTTTTAATGTTTTAATGTTTCCCAGCCATGGGCAGCTCTCCAGCACTGAAGGCGGAAATGGATTTCAAAAGGAAAAAGGTAAAAGAAACTCCAGAGTCTTAGTGAGTCACACAGAAGCCAGTCCTGTGGTTCTGTTCACAGAAATATCTCTTTCAGCTGGGTCTGACAAATGGATCTAGAAATATAGGACAAGAGCATACAAAATACTTTCTCTACTCTGACTTGCCCATGAGACCATTAGTCTACTTCAAATACTTCTTCAAAAAAAAAATCAAGATTCTTAGTATTTATAAGCTCCCTGGCCAGTGTTTTACTGGCATTTGGTACAGAGAACAATGGAATACAAGTGTAACATTACAAATGTTAACAGCTGTACCAGGACTCCCAGATACCCTTAAGGACAGTGTCATTTCACACATTCCCCCACCTTGGCTATGGGCACATCTCCAGAATCATTTGCCTAGGAAATAAGCTTTCGCCTCCAGATGGACACCAAACAGTGAAAGACAAAATACAGCTGAATTCTTCTGGTACTTTCTTCAGTCCTGTGATTTTTTAAACAACTCTCACTTAGCAGAATTGTAATCATATATCTTACCATGACAGTATCATCTCCCTGAAACTTCTACAAGCTATTAAAAAAGGTAAAAATCTGTAAGTCTTCAGTGTGAGTATTTTTCTTTGTTGTCTGTATACTGAATTCGATAGTGACATTTTATTAGAAAAGTAATCAATAAAGCACCTAGTACACAGTGATGTACGTCGAGTGGACTTACTAATTTTGTGTATCAACTCGACACAAGCTAGAGTCTTCAGAGAAGAGGGAGCCCTCAGTTGAGGTAATGACTCCCCAAGATCCAGCTGTAAGGCATCTTCTCATTCAGTGACAATGGGGGAGGACCCAGACCATGGTGGGTGGTGCCATTCCAGGGCTGGTGGTCCTGGGTTCTATAAGAAGGTGGGTTGAGCAAGCTATGGGAAGCAAGACAGTAAAGCAGCATCCCTCCATGGTCTCTGCATCAGCTCCTCCCTCCAGGATCCTGCCCTGCTTGAGTCCCTGTTCTGACTTCCTCCAATGACTATAACATGGAAAGTCAAATAAACCTTTTCCTCTCCAACTTGCTTTTGGGTCATTGCTTTGTCACAGCAACAGAAACCCTAACTGAGATACTGAGTGATTTCTGTTAGGTCTCAAACCCAGGACAAATGGCTGAGGTGCCTATTTAACATATCAAATCAGGATGGTGTCTGTCAGGTTCTCCCCAGCCTCTCAGCCCCTACTCATTACAGGATGTGGCTGGCATACCCCACTCCCTACCCTAAACTTCTCCAGCTTGCAGGGGGTTCTGGCCTGTCCTTCTGTAACAATCACGGAAGGTCTTTTTGTAGTAACTGCTTAGAATCTTGTCTCCAAACTTAACACATGGGAAAGAAATTAAGAGCAGAAAGTGTTCTTTACTGCTGAGTCATCTCTCCAGTCCCCTAGATTTTTTTTTTTTTTTTTTTTTTAGGTGATGAGGCTAGAGAGATTGCTCAATGGGTAAAGGCACTTTTCGAGGTAATCATGAGGACCTGAGCAAAAAGAAAAACAACTCCAGAGTCTTGGTGAATCACACAGAAACCAATCCTGTGACTCTGTTCACAGAAAACTGTGTCTTTCAGCTCAGTCTGCAAAATGGATCTAAAACATAGGATAAGAATATAAAAAATGCCTTCTACCTTAGTCCAGCCATGGAAATCTAACTCTACTGCAAGGATTTCTTCAGGAAAAAAGCCAAGAGATTCTTGGTATTTATAAGCTCCCGGAACCTATGTAAAAACCTGGGCATGGCTGTGTGTGTCTGTAACGCCAGCACTATGGAAGGAGACAGAAGTATCCCAATAAATTGCTGACCAGCTTGTATAGCTGAAAGAGCAAGCATTCTCCAGTTCAATGAGAGATGCTATGGATAGCAGTAGAGAATGCAGATGACATGGACCTCTACTTGCACATACAGACACTTACATACATGCAACACATACACAGAGGGAGAGAGAGCACAAAAAAGAAAAAGTGAAATAAATGGGTCACAGGAAACAAATACCATATGATTCCATTTAAATCAAGAGTAGTAAAATGAATACAAGTAGAAAGATAAAGAATAATTGCCAGAGATAAGGAGTGAAGGGGGAATAGGTGGTTGTTTAATCAGACTTTCAATTTTACAAGGCAAGGTGGGAAATTTCTAGAAAATGCATGTATAATAAAATGAATAGACCTAACACTACTGAATTTCACACATAAAATGGTTAAGATGGAAAATTGTGTGCTATATGAATTTTATAACAAGAATTTTTAATTTTAGATGAAAATTTAAAAGGTCAATTTAAGCCAGGCAGTGGTAGTACACACATTTAATCCCAGCACTTAGGAGGCAAAGGTAGGTGGATCTCTGTGAGTGTGAGGCCAGCCTGGCCTATATAGAGAGTTACAGGACAAACAAGGCTACAGAGAAACCCTGACTCAAAAAACTCAAAATAATTTTAATTATTTTAATCTCATATTATTATTTCAACAAATGACATAAAATTGTGAAGGTTATTGAGATAGAAAAGCTGGAACATAAGCATACTAGCATACTCAAGTCCCTAGGTTTGATTCCTTATATAGCCAAAATATAAGCATATCAAGGAAGTAGTTTACATTTGTTTTTAATGAAAACTCTTCAAACTCATGTGGATAAAGATGCTTGTCATCAAGCCTGACAACCTGAGTTTCATCCATGGAACCCATGTGGTAGAAGGAAAGAACCAACTCACAAAAAGTGTCCTCTAACCTCTATACACATACCATGGTGTGTATCTACAAGCACGTGTACACCCAAGCATGTGTACACACAAACACACAAATTAAATGTAATTTTAATGTTTTAAAGATCAAGGATTCTGTCAAAGAATCCTATAACAAGAATAAATAAATAAATAAATAAATAAATAAATAAATAAATAAATAAATAAATATAAAAAGCACTGTTCATAAGGTTGAAGATGACCTTGGGGAGGGAGGAAGCAACAAAAGAGCTGAGGACCATAATTATGTGTAGAGATGTGGAATGCCTAGAAAACAGAACTTGTCAGCCATACAGTGAGGTATCACTATGCATAGGGAAATCTGTCCAAAGGAGTTCTAGCTCCCCATAGGAAGGCTGAGAAGGGGAGAAGGTATGAAGGGAGCTGCTAAAGGAGCCACTGAATTTTAAAAGAATGGAGATGAATATTAGGTAAAAAGGCTGAATTAACCTCAGCTTAATGGGAGATCCCAACATAAGATTTAGTATTCAAATGTCCAACTCTGCTCAGGAAAGGAATTACACACAACCAGGCTCACTGGGCCACACCCCTACCTCCTGGGATCCTCACTCCACCCCTGGCCATCCTATCCCACCCACCCTAAGGAGTTGTCTTTTCTACAAAGCACCAAACTGGTTGTCCCACTCAAATGATTTATCTTCTAGCTTTCAAAGATAAAGAAGGGTTGCCAAATAAGCAGAGCACAGAGACTACCCCTCCCCCAACCCTCTCAGTTCTACCAGAGAGTCTCTGCTTCTGATTTGTTTTTTGTTTGTTTGTGGGGGTTTTTGGATAACTCTTGAAAAGCCAATGAAACAGGACTCACTGCTCCAAAATCTTACCACTTCACTCAGGATCTAGGGAGGCGGCAGGATTAGAACCCCCCACCATGCCTAAAAAGACTTGCTTCTCATTTTACAGGCAGCTTCCTCAGTGTCAGTACTTCCTTGCATATTAGACTGGACAGGTTTTAGCTGTGGGGGAAGAGATCCTGTTCCATACAGTGCAGGCATTTAGTACCATCGATAGCCTCTACCCACTGCATGCCTATAGATAGCATCCTCTCTACAGTTATGGCAACCAAAAATGTTGGCATACACTGGCTAATATCTCCTGAGGGTACAAAGTCCCCTGGGTTGAGAATTGCCATTTTCCATCAAGGGACCACGGGAGTAAAATGGTTTGCCGAAGGACTTGTACAATGGTAGGTTTGAAACTATAGCATGGCTCATACATTTTGTGATTTCACAGAACAGTAAAAATCTCTACCATCTCACCACAGACCAACATAAAGTTACCAAATGTTTACTTTGCAAAGAATTTGAAGACTGGTGTCATTTGGGAGTCTGTAGCAGTTGGATAGCCATGAGTTCAAGGCCAGTTTGGGCTACAGCATGAGAACCAGCCTCAAAATACAACAAATAGTTTTACTCCAAACCATAATTCATTGTAAGTTTGCTAAAAAGACACCTAACAACAGGGGGGAAACTCTTAGAAGTAAACATATTCATGCTATACATAACTTATCTTTCCTCCTAGTTCTCTCTCCTTCCATTGCAAATAGTGCCAGAGTACCAACATAGCATAAATCATTCTGGAAAAATACAATGCTGAAGACAACAGAAATGACACTATTGAACTATTGAGGCTCAGAGATCCCAAGGGGACTGTAGAAAAGAAATCAAGGGCTCTGTTACCTGGAAAAGAGTGGGAATACCCACAACTGTATTTCCCCTACCCTAACTGAAGTTAAAGCCTTTCTTTCCATTAAGCATGGAGGCAGTCAGCCCCTATGGCATCGTTATAGTACTTGCAACCTTCCAGTTTTTTTTTTATGTCATTACAATTGTAAACAGCTTGGTGTATTTATTTTACATGCTCATTACTGCTCTGCAGGTATGGTAGCTGTTTCAACCACTGTGGGATCGTTTATGTAATGCATTTAATAAAGATGTATGTATATTGTTATGGATATGCTAATATAATTGCATTCCTTTATAATCCTGTGCCTTTGTACACATTTGAAGTATAGTTCTGGACTGGGGTAGAGCTCAGTAGAAAAGCATACGCTTAGTATGCCCAAGGCCCTGGGTTTGATTTCAAGGACCCTAAAAGAAAAATAAATAAGCCCAAGAAGGATTAAATTTGTCAAAATGATTTGTGGCACTCACCAAAAGGTTAAGAACTCAATCCTGCATCCTGCCTAACTCTCCCTTAGTTCTCACACATGCTCAAGTTCATTCCCCAGAAAGGAAAGATAACAGGAATTCTCTGTGCTCCATAAGTTGTTTTCCTAGCCACCCCTTAAACTGTTCAGCTACTCATTCCAGTTGCAACCAGGATACCAAGATACTTATTACCAACATTAGGGAGGCATTAACTAGGAGGGTCATGTAAACACATAGTTATCACTTAAACAATACTGATATTAAATATTTCTTTAAATGATGTGCCCTGTTGTGAAATATATTTGTACTGTAAGCAAAGTTCTTGGAAACGTTTCACACGGCGTTCGTGAGAAGTTATTCTCAACCTTGGTTCCACATAAGAATCACACAAAGCTCTCTGAAGTCCTACTGCTATGGATGAGCCAAGCTAATTAAATACAAATTTCCCATATTTTCACTTTGTGTTTTTTTTAGCTAAAATTCTTTTATTATGTGGTAATTTTTTTTCACTTTGTGTTTAAAGCCCTCCAGGTGATTCTCAAGGGAGCTGAGATAGGCGATAAGCAGCCCAGAAGGACTTCTGCAAAATTTCCTCAGGAATTTCCAGGGAAACTGAATTCTGATTGATTTAGTTTAGAATGACAACTGATTAAGATGCCATCCCCATGTGCCACCACCTGGATCTTCAGAACACTGAGAAGGCTAAGGATGTAGCTCAGTGGTAGAATCCTTGTCTAGTATGCACAAGATGCACTGGGTTCCATCCCAACATGGGAAGGGACAAAAAACAAGGCAGAACTCTTGAAAAGATACATTCATTTTGTCAAAATCTTAGTAACCCAAAAATGATCAGAACAGTTCACTCAGGAACATGGAATTAAAAGATGAGTGATAGGAATGGGAGAGAGAAAGGGACAGCCAGTTCCACATAACTCTTTCATTATGCCATCCTAATCCCTAACAGAGCCTTAAATGATATTGCTGCTACCTCAAGTGGAAAATTAAACTGAATGGAATTATTTTGCCACAGGCTGAAGAATTCCTGTACCAATCTCATCTCACTAAAGAACAAAAGCTATCTTAACTGCCAGTTACAGGGAAATAATCCTAGGTCACTCTATGAATTTTTCCCATTTGAAAAAGAAAAAAAAAAAAGAAACCAAAGCTACCTGATGAGTTTTCTTATTTTATATAACACTAAATATAGACAAAGCTAGGAGAAATTGCATAAAAGCTTATAGAACAGGCATTGGACACACCAAAAAGAGTTCACACAAATAAAAAACTTGTTGTGGACAATATAACATATAAATGTGAGCTACTCACCACATTTAATACTCTCTGTCCGCACAGGGAGGCCGGACTGTGCTGCAGCAATCAATTTCAGGGCAACGTAAAACTGTGTTGGACCAAAATAACCAACCCGCTTTGCACCACACAGTTCTGTGATCTGAAACAGACAAGAAAAATGATGCTGTAAACCCCACTTCATAACAGGAAAAATGAGACAAAGCTATATGATGAAACCTTGAGATTTCACAGCATAACTAACCAAAAAGTCCCTTGGGAACCTACATGTATGCAATGGTTAGGGGTTTACCCCCTCTGATTTACAGAGAGGTTTTTTTTTTTAATTCAAAACATTAATTTCTACCTACTCACAATGTTTCAGAACTGATTATTCTTCCTCCTTAGAAGACAAAAATAAAGATGACAAATGATGGCTGTTACTCTTCTTATAAAAGAATGGATGACTTTTCAGGGGGTAGATTCTAATGTACAAAGTCTAGAAAGTCATTGGAGTGAAAAGAGAACAGATTAGTCATTACCACTACTTATGCGTTATCCTGGTCGACCAAAATAGAATGTGAATTAATCAAGAGCTAAGGATGAAACTCAGTAGTAGCTCACTTGTGTACCATGCACAAAGTCCTAGTAGGTTCAACCTCAGTATCACAAAAATACAGTTCTCAAGCAAAGTCACTTCTTAATAAATTATACTTTAGGTGCCCATTTCAAGGAAACTACCATGCACATAAATACTTAACATTGCAATAACTGTTGGTCCCATTCTGTCACCTACAATTAGAACATCTTCCTCCACATCTAGACTGAACTCAACTGTTTCTCTCCTATAGATCCTTTCTAAAATCTTGGGAATAATAGTTTATTTTCCCAGTGCATTCTGAAAACACTCTATTCAAATATCTAAAAATGCCTATCCAATGATACACTGTCTTGGATGTACTTCAAATAAGACTAAGCATGTGGGGGAATCAGGCATAAACAAGAGTTAATAATTGTTGAAGTGAGTGAGGTTCATAGTGGTTCATTCTCCAAATTCAAATTTCTATACTGTCGTTTTCAGCATTTACCACATTCTACTTTAGTTCTCTGGTTTGCTCTGCCTCCCATTAACAAAAATTCTCTTCAAGACCAGAGGCAATTTTCTTTTACCTCCTAACATAGAAATAGATAGCCAAGATGCAATCTATCCTCAATCAAGTGCATGAAATGTACACTCAAAATAAAATGCAACTGAATTTTATAATGTGTTCACTACTATGAATATGTAGATAATACATTCTAAGTTATAGATAAGGCTGTACATGGAGAACATAGGCAACAGCATTTGTGTTGTTTCAGTATGAAGATAGATGTCTTACAGGATAATTCCTAATATAAAGAAATAATAGTCCTTGGAAGGTGAGCAAATGAACTATTTTTTATAAAGTTAACAATTACATTTGAAAAAGCATGTGAATTTAGGGTGTCAACAAAACGTTTCAGCAGATAGAGGTACCTGCTGCAAAGCCTGACCACCTCAGTCTTATCTCCAGGCCCTATATGAAGAAATGAGAGAACCAACCCCTGTAGGCTGTTCTCTGATCACCATACATGTGTACCATAACCCGGGCATCCATGGCATATGCATCCACACATGAAACAAATAAATAAAATGTAACAAAGAATTTTTTAAAAGTTGTGAATTTACTACTAAATTGACTTTGAATTATTCCTTTACAGTAACTACTACCTCAAACTGGGCAAGTGCTTTACAACAGGTAACTGAAATTGCTGGTAAAACTTTCGTCATAGTACTTTAAGACTTGTCCTATATGACATCAGAAAACCAACTTGTGTTGTGAGATGTTTTACTCTTTTGGTTTGTTTGTCCTCGGGTGGGAGGCGCCCCACCCAGCTCCAAGTAAATCACATACACGGAGTCTTATTCTTAGTTAGGAATGCCTGGCTGCCTGGCCTTAGCTTGGCTTATTTCTAACGTGCTTTTCTTAACTTAAATTATCCCTGCTACCTTTCACCTCTGGGCTTTTCCCTTTTCTTGCTTCTGTGTATCTTACTTTCACTCTTCATGGCTGGCTGGGTGGCTGTCCCCTTCTCTCCTCGGTACTCCTTCTATTTATAGTCTCTGCCTGCCAGCCCTGCCTATCCTTGCTCCTGCCTCGCTATTGGTCGTTTAGTTCTTTATTAGACCATCAGGTGTATTAGACAGGCCAAGTAACACAGCTTCACAGAGTTAAACAAATGCAGCATAAACAAAAGTCACACACCTAAAAATATTCCCCAACAAACTTGTTTATATTTACATCTATATTCTGATTTACACCGCTAGGCTCTCTGCATTTTAGACAGGGAAGACTAGACACACAGAAGTGCAGTGAGCCCTTAGGTCAGATGTCTTGCTCTTTGTACACCAAACAGCCCAGAGATATGCCAAGACTTTTCTAAAATATGTAAGACTCACGGAATAGAAAATAATTCTAAACCTGCAGAATTTACCTATGGAGCTGCGCCTCAACAGTCTGAGATTTCTCAATCCAAAGGGCAGGCTACTTTAAGAAGTTTTTGTTCACTTGTTGGTTGGTTGGGGTTTGTTTGGTTGGTTGGTTTGGTTTGGGATCTGCTTGTTTTTTTTTTTTTCTTTAGTTCATTACAGCTCAAAGTATTTTCTGGTTAAATTCTCCATGGAAGTCAGGCGATGGTGGTGCATGCATTTAATCCCAGCACTCAGGAGACAGAGCCAGGCAGATCTCTGTAAGTTCAAGGCCAACCTGGTCTATAAAGTGAGTTCTGGGACAGCCGGGACTGTTAAACAGAGAAACCCTTTCTCAAAAAACAAAACCCCATGGTAAAGTTATAAGGTGTGGGTAGAAATACTTTAATGATATCTAAAGAAGAAAGTGATATACCCAGCTACTCAATTAGCAAGAGGTATTTTATAAACTGGCTCCTTCAACCCTCTTTTTTAGTTAACTAAAATGTGTAATACACTTGGCTGGATCCATCTTACATTACATACTGTGCAGCTTTCCAGTATAGAATGAGAACCTATGGACTAGGGTTTGTTTTCCTCAGGTGGGAAACAGGAGATGGAAAAGGGGAATGGATGAAATCAACTTCTTACAACTTACAGATGTGCACTAAACTGGACATTGGATACAAATCAGAAAAATTGACTGGCCTTTTGGGATGGATCTGGACAAAGTTCCAGAAGGAGGTTGAAGACCATGAAAAAGCTTCCCTCCTACCTAATTCTGTAAGATTAAGTGACTCTGCTAAGTAACCAGTCCATACATGTTCCAGTTTGCCTGGAATAATACTTTCTTTCCTAGCTGAAAAGTAATAAATCTTTAGAATAGTTCAAAGGTTTGAATATGCTTCTCCCTTTCAAGTATTTTTAAAGGCCTACACAGAATGATCTTAAAAAATCTAAACTCTTAGTAAGAGAGGCTAAAAAATTCTCCAAGAAACTCCTCCCTCATTCCCCCTCCCCACTCTCTCCTGCAGCTGGTAAATTCAGACTGTGCTCTCAGCTTACTAGGTTCAAGTTCTGCTCTAGACTGTGCCCCTTTATCTACCAGTCTCAGCCTTCCCCCCAGTATCTTATTAAAACCAGGCCCCTTTCAGTTTCATAGCACTTCCCAGGCTCCTCATATCCTTCCAGTAAAACTCAACCCTGAGTATGGTGTTTTAGGCCCTTCTATCTGATCCAAACCACCCTTCCAACATTCCCCACCCTGAAGCTAACTAAGGCTCTAGGCACACCAGACACCAGTCTGTTTTCAACACCCATTAAGGAGTCCTCTACATAGAAGCCAAATGTGTCTTTGTTTCTTTGCCTGCCAGGCTTGGTCTTCAAGTTACCCAATGACTGATGTTATCTCTGAAACCTTATGCAATTCCATGACAGTATGTTAGACTTTTCATCAATGTGACAAAATACCTGACACAAACAACTTAAGAGGGGAGCATTTACTTCACTTGGCTTCAGTGATTTCAGTCCATTATGGACAAGGCATACATCGGGGCAAGAAGTCTATCAGGCAGGCAGAGCATCTCACTTCCGGCAAGGAAGAAGCATGAGGGGAAATCAGTTGGTACTGTGTTTCCATTGCACCTCATCCCATCTTGTCCTCCATGTCCTCAGTGCTCAGCACAAGTCAATGGTGTGGCTTTGTCATGACTGATCCCTAGGAGTCATATTTCATGAGTTGATCTACATTTTACTGCTCAATGAATGTCTACTAGGTTAATTTTCACAGACTGTTAAATTCTCTCTTGTGTTGTAATTGCTTTTATGAGTGGCTGCTAAATTAGCTTTAGCCTTATCACACCATATAGCCAAGAGTTCCTACAAGAATATAAGAGAATGTGAACTGCTCCACCCCCCCCCCCCCATTCAGCAAGGAGAATACTGGTTCAAACCTAACTCTTCACTATTACTTATCCTAGTCCTGAGATACAGAACATAGAATATCTCAGTGAATCCTTACCACTCTAGAGACCTGCTTTCTTGTGTTCAGCATACCCCAGTGGATGTCAGCTGGCACACTCAACAACAATATGGAAGAGAATTTGAAAGACACACTCATAAGCTATACCCAAACTCCTTAGGTAACAAATGAAGAGGCAAGTCAACTACAGGCTGCCTTCCCCTTTTCCACTCATTTAAACTTTCTCCGCCCCCCCCCCCAGACAGGGTTTCTCTGAAGCTTTGGAGGCTGTCCTGGAACTAGCTCTTGTAGACCAGGCTGGCTGGGAACTCACAGAGATCCACCTGCCTCTGCCTCCCAAGTGCTGGGATTAAAGGCATGTGCCACCAATGCCCGGCTCATTTAAACTTTCAAATGTCATTTTAGCAAGCCACTCGAGAAAAGATGAACTCCTATTATTGTACTACACAATATGTCATACTGTAGTATAAGCCTAAACCAAACCACCTCACTAAAGAGAAAGCATACATACATGGCTTAGGTGTGGTTACAAACAGCAGATTGTTTTCTATACTTTATGAATAGCAATATAATATACACTAAATAACACTATAACAGAATGCTCCCTAGTTATACACAAATAAAGCTCCCAGGTTAAAAAAAAAGTTAATTGAATTGAAATTTTGTTTGGGATTGCACTGGATCTGTGGATTGCTTTTGGTAAGATGGCAGCAGTAGAAGCATAGCTTGAACTGGCTATCCCCTATGATTGGACTGGTGACTACCCTGGTTGTCAGCAGAGAGCCTTCATTCAGTGACTGATATAATAGAATCAGTTTCACAGACCCACAGCCAAACATTGGACCAAGCTCAGAGAGTACTGCTGTGGTGAGGGAGGAGGAATTGTAGGAGGGGAGGGCAGTCAGGGACATCATAGGAACTCACAGAGTCTGAACCAACAACAACCAGGGAGTCGGCATGGGCCAGACCTAGGACCTCTGCATAAATGTGACAGTTGTGTAGCTTGATCTATTTGTGGGATTCTTGGCAATGGTAGCAAGGACTGTACCTGGTGCTTTGACTGGCTCATGAGTACCTATTCCTCATGCTGGATTGCCTTGTTCAGCCTGAATACAGGGGGAGGTGCTTGGTCTTATGGCAGGTTGACATGGCAAGCTTTGTTGATGCCCATGGGAGGCCTACTACTTTCTGAGCAAATACAAAAGAGGGGGAAGGAAGGCTATGGTCAGGATGGAAAATAAATGAATTAATAAAAAGTTATTTAAGGTATTTAAAGTCTCAAATTCAAAGACTGTATCAAACTCCATATGATAAGGCTCAAAGTTCATCTTCTGTCCATTATATCAGAGGCTATAAAACTACTGCCGATAGGTCAACACCAGCCACTGCCTTCTTTTCTATGGCCCACAAGCTGAAAATGGTCTTTACCGATGAACATTTTGCAATCCATTTGATGAAAGCAAACACTAATTTAGAATATCATTAAGGAAAATGTTATCCCTGAAACATTAATTCCATTCTTATTACAAGTAGACGTGAATTATTTTTATGAAGTAGTTTTGGCTGAGGATGCAGCTTTGTGAGTAGAGTTGGCAGCCTGCATGTAAAAACCCTCATTAGGTCCCCAGCACCACATAAAACCATGTGTGGTTAGCCAGGCATGGTGGCCCATGACTTTAATCCCAACACTTGGGAGGCAGATGCAGACAGATCTCTGTGAGTTTGAGGACCGCCTGGTCTACAAAGAGATTTCCAGGATAGCTAGAGCTGTTGCATAGAGAAACCTTATCTCAAAAAACAAACAAACAAAAATCTGTGTGTGTTAGCATATGCCTGTAATTCCAGCATTCACAAGGTAGAGTCAAAGGCAAAGGATTGGAAGCTCAAAGTCATCTTGGGGTACACACTGAGTTCAAGGCTAGTCTGTGCTATACGAGATCCTGTCTCAAAAACTAAAAAAAAAAAATTCATATTTTGAAATTTGTCAATAAACACTTTTTGAAAGTTTGCTTTCTCCCTTGTTATACAAGCACCTATATAATAGTCTTATTTTGCCACTTAGTCCAAAAATCCCAAAATACTTACCATCTGGTCCTTTACAGAAAGGAATATCAAGCCCATACATAACAACACAGTTCCCCCAATCAGCTGTATTTTACATCCTTTCATGTACTCTCAATAGCCATGTGGAGAGGGAATTTTCTTTAATTAATCAGTTATACTAGGTGAATATCACTTAAATTGTAAACACTTCCATTCATAGAAAATACATACATTCACCCTCTTCTTCAGACCCCAATTTTCATTCATTCATTCATTCATTCATTCAGTCATTCTACATTTGCTTTAAATTTTCAGAAGTTTCTAAGTAGAGACTATTAACTTCCACAGAAACCAACTGGAACAAGCGATGTTATACTTTAAATGTGAATGAAACCTATTCAATAGGTAAGAAAATAGCCCAGTGGATAAAGTGCTTGGTCTGAGCAAGCCTGAGGATCAGAGTTCAGATGTTTAGTACCTGTGTAAATGGCCTGCCTGTAATCCCAGTGCTTAGAGGGTTCTCAAGCCAATATGGTTAGCTAGAATAGCCAAACAAAGAACTTGAAGTTCACAGGGAGAACCAGCAGCCATCAAGGAAGACATTTGAGTGAGAAGATACATAGACATCAACCTCTGGGCTCCACATGCACACCAGTACATGCACACCTCACATACAAGTTTGAGGGAAATTCACAAATTACAAGTTCCACTTCCCAGCTCAAAAGCTGAAAACCAAATGTTCTGATTCCCAGGTAGCTAAGATATAAACAGGCCACCTAGGCTCCATTAGTGACACATTTCCACAATATCCTGCTTGGAAGAGAGACATGGAAGGAAAGGGACTCTGCCCAGAGCTTCTACTTTTGCCTTTCTGGTAGAGGAGTGGGGAAAGAAACAGTTACTATCAGTCAGATCCCTGGTGTCTGAAGGTCATCAAGGCATCAGTACATATGTTTTTTTTTTTTTTTTACTTGACAGGAATAGTATGTGTGGCTCTCAGCTTTGCTTCCAAGAAATCAGAACCTATCCACCCAGTTTCTCCAGCTTTCCAAACCATCCTGTGACTTACCTTAAGCCCTCACCCCTTTTTAGGTGCCCTATAGTAATTCTGTTGTTTTCTGTAAAAGATCATCAATTAACATGGAATGAGGAAGTATTCAGGTTCCTCAGTTTACCTCAGGATGGACTGAAAACAAAATAAAAACCATGGTGCTCAGCAGCTGACACAGTAGGTATCATTCCCTTGCAGGGTGTGAATACACAGAGTTTAGAGATAAGTCATCTCGGAGTTGAAGCTTACAAACTTCCTGGCTGCCTCTAGAAAAAAAGAGCACAGGAGGAACCAGCAGCTTGCTGTATATTATTTTGCATCTTGTACATTTTTTAATCGAATTGTCAAAATTAAAGTATAAAGAGCCAGACACACGACCACACATTATGTCAGGAAGAAATGGTATAGAAATACACCAGAAACATTCGTATTCCATCTGGTATTAAGTGCAATTGCAGAACCAAGTATCCAATGGGACAAAGCCTCAAGGATTCTCACTCACCAAGCCCATACTTAACTCACAAACACGGGGCTCTTTTCTCTGAACTACCAACACAGAGCAAAGCTATAGCTTGCCTTACTAGGCAGGTGACTGTAGAGGGGCCATCTGATGTCCTGTAGGTTCAGATCTCATCTTTGGAACAAAGCACTCACAATAGATGGATTGTAAGGCTTTGTCAAGTTCCCCAAACATGGTTTCAACCTTTTACTCTGGCACTTACTACCTTCACCTGTGTTGTGGTTCTCAGTACACCTGTTAAAAGGATGGAAATCTCTCAAGGTTTAGTCCTGCATTTCTAATAGATTTGATTTGTGTATGCATGTGCATGCCTGCAGACATAAGAGAACAACTTTCAGGAGTTGATTCTCACCTCCACTTGTTTCTGAGGCAGTGTCTCTTGTTGCTTCTGCATTGCATTGGATCCTTCACATTGCCTGGCCTTCTGGCCAATTCCCCTACCTCCACCTCCGATCTCACTGTAAATGCTGGGAATATGGTTGTTTGGCACTGCATCCCAGTACTTATGAGAGTTCTGGGAATTGAACTCAGGTCATCAGTCTTATTAATTAAGTGCTTTTACCCAATGAAACATCTTCCTGTCCCAAAGTCTTGCATTTAAAAAATCATCTTTCCATTCCCCAAAGTACTCATACCATTAATTTGTCTGGCTCACAAAATAAATATACTGTGTTTTTAATTCATGGCATGATGAAACACCCAACATATACTGTTTTGCATCTCTGGATAGTGAACTGTATGACTATCAACCTAATCAAACAAATAAATTTTCCTTTTTGTAATGTATGTAAATAGAAGTTGTATTTATTAAGCTTTTTACTTAGTAAACAAAAGAATAGTTTGATTATGATATTTTCATGCATTTTATCATTGTATCTTGTTCTTACCCCCAACTACCCACTCCATCCCTCCTCCCTCCACCTAGCTGGTGTCCTTCCACCTCCATAAGAGTTTCTCCTTTTGTTTTAGTGTGTGTGTTGGGAGGGTTAAATCAAGATTCTGCATATGACAGAAAACATACTGTATTTCTAAGTTTGGCTTATGCCACTTAACATGATTGCCACTTCCATTCTACAAATGTAATAATTTGAAATTTTTCATTACATGTATGTATCCCATTATCTTTATTCATTTACCTGCTGATGGCAGATAATGCATTTGAGCTGATTACATATCCTAGCTATTGTGAACAGTGCAGCAATAAACACTGGCTTAGATCCCTTGAAGTGCATACTAATGCATGGTATAGCTGAGTCATATAGTAGTGCCGTGGCATACATGTGGAACTCAGAGGACTTAGTCCTCTCCTTCTACCCTGTGGATCTAAAGGATGAACCTCAGGTCATCACGGTTAGTAAAAGGTACTTTTACCCAATGAGCCATCTTGAACCTATATTTTTAGCTTTTTTTCAGTTCCTATATTTTTATTAACTCACACACAATTAATTGTCTTCCAGTTTGTTGAAGCAGTAAGTCAAACATCACTTTCTACAATAATGTCTGTTAAAGTGGCTGGCTATGAAAACTCCAGCACCACATTCATCAGAATGACACTCAACAAAGTCAACTTATTTTAACATTTTCATCCATCAGCACAGCCAACTTAACCTTTCTCAGCTGCCCATGTTTCTTAGGAGTGGTATGAGAGAGACTTCTTCCTCTCCTCAACACCACTATGAAGTCTTAACACAGGATGAAGGGTGGATTCCTTTTGAGTGTTGTAGTCAGACAAAGTGCTCGCTAGCAGAGAGCAGGCTTGGCCGATCAGGAGGAATGCCTTTCTCATCCTGGATCGTGACCTTTACATTTTCTGTAGTGTCTGAGGGTTCAAACCTGAGTTTTATAGTCTTCCCCATGAGGGTCTTTTTGAAAATACACTGAAGATGGCAGATCATAAAGCATGTTTAGCTTTTTCACAAAACGCCATACTGACTTCCACAGTGGTGGTACCACCAGTTTCCACACACTCAATCCAGTAGTAAAATAAGAGTTCCTCTTTACAACATCCATTCTAGCATTTGCTATCATTTGTTTTGTTGATTACCTCCTCTGACTGCTGTGAGATGGAATCTCAATGTTTTAATTTGAATACTTTTTCAAATATTTATTATCCACTTGTGTTTCTTCCTTTGATAACTGCCTATTCATTTGCCTATTTACTGAGTCCATGATTTGGGTAGTTTGGTGTTTAATTTTTAGAAGTGTTTATAGATTCTAGAAATTAATCCCGTCAGGTATATAGTTGGAAAAGATTGCTTTCCATTCTGTATTTTGTCACTTCATTCTGCCGATTATTTCCTTTTATTTGCAGAAGCTTTTTAATTTCATGCAATCCCTTTGTCAACTCTTGGTATTATATCATGGACTACTAAAATGCTTTTAGAAAAGCCACGTGTCTGCCTCTACCTTCAAATGTTTGCTTCCAGCAGTTTCAGAGTTTCAGGGTTGTTCACTTTGTTCATTTCTTTGGTTAGTTGGTCGGATAGTTTTGGCGGGATATGTGTGGGGGTTATTTATTTATTTGTTTGTTTGCTTATTGATACAGGGTCTCTCTATGTAGCCCTATCTGTCCTTAAACTCACTATGTAGAACAGGGTGGCCTCAGATTCACAGAGATCTGCCTGCCTCTGCCTCCTTCTCAAGTGCTGGAATTAAAGGTGTTTGCCACCAAGCCCAGAGTTTCAGATCTTACACATTAAGGTCTTTAAAATTTTTTGAATTGATTTACAAACAAATTCTTTAAAGTCTAAAGGACCTGAGATCTTGCCTGATCAGAGATTAGAAAGAAAATACAAACTCTATTTTAAAAGGAAAGTTTAAAAAGAAGAGCTACAACTGTATTCCAGTTCAGTTCAAGCTTTAGCTGCGGGTGTCTGCTTCTACTTCCATCAGCTGTTGGATGAAGGCTATTCGATGTCATATGAATTAGTCATCAATCCATTATCAGGAGAGGGCATTTAAGGTAGCCTCTCCTCTGTTGCTTAGATAGTTAGGGGTCCACATCAGGCTGGTGAAACCCACAGAAACAGCTGACCTGAACAAGGGAGGGCTCTTGGTCCCCAGACTGATACCTGGGAAACTAGCATGGGACTGATCCAGATTCCATGAATGTGGGTGTCAGTGAGGAGTCCTTGGAAATCTATGGGACCTCTTGTAGTGGATCAGTACTTATCACTAGCATAGGAATGGACTTTGGGAGCCCATCCCACATGGAGGGATACTTCCTGAGCCTAGACACAAGGGGGTTGGTCTAGGCCCTATCTCAAAGAATAAGACAGACTTTGAAGACCCCCCTTATGGAAGGCCTCACACTCCCTTGGGAGCAGAAAGGGTATGGGATAGGTAGGGTGTTAGTTGAGGGGGCAGGGGAGGAGGGGAGGGAAAGGGACCTGGAATTGACATGTAAAATAATTTTCTTTCTAATTAAAATTAAAAATTAAATTAAATTAAATTAAAAAGAAGAGCTACAAAAATTCCCCAAGGCCATGACAGAACAACTGAAAAGTACAAAAGACAGGCAAGCCAAGAGGTGGTTTATACCTATAACCCCAGCACTCAGGAGGTGGAGACAGGAGGATCAGGAGTTCAAGGTCATTCTTGGCTACCTGGATGGGAAAGCTAAAAATTACAAATAATCCTCCCCCAAAGCCAAGTAGAACACAGCTCCAGTCAAATGGCTCCCAAGTGGGAGGGACAGGAAGTATAACATCATCCACAAGTAAGCTAGGATGAGGTGGCCTTGGTGAAAAGAAACTGGCAATCCTACCCATAGGACAGACGACAAGCCTCAAGTCTAGTTGATGAGACTGGTTCTTCCAGAAGATGGGTCAGTAATGGAGAGGAATCCTAGTTTGTATTCTATATAATCTGCACTCTACCCAATTTTGTGCTCTATATAATTTGGTAGGAAATGTAGCCAGTTGCCATCTTGAGAAAGAACCTTTTGTTTAAAATTGAACTACTTTAAAGGGATATTTTTTAAAAAAGGAAAACAAGTCAGACCACCCAAATTTAACCCATCACGGCCCACTGGTGATTATAGAGAGTTAAGAGGACGATATGTTAACAAGCATAAAACTCCAGGCTGCACAAGGTTCCACTTGGTAGTAAAGTGTACAATCCTCCCCTTCAGTAGCCAAGAGCAGAGTTCATCAACTGTGAATAATGCTGCAGTTTGATACTCATGAGTCTGAGGTCAGTAGGTGGATCAAGCTCTGGAGCCAAGTGCCTGCTATCTGCTGCTGTAGAAACTAAGTACTCTGAACCGGAGCCACCAGCAGGTTGGCTAATATTAGAAGTTCTTGCATCTAAGAGGACAGGTCCCCTTGTCTGTAGATCTCACTTAAGTGATTACCTCCCACACTCCCAACATACTTGGAAGACACTCCACAGCAAGATACTAGCTACTTCAGGAAGGTACTAGCTAGGGAGTCTTGGAAGGATGAAGAGAACCTGCACAGGTCACAGACTACAAAGCGAAGCATGTCCAGCAAAGGTCCCTGGTATACAAAGCAAGGAAGCTATCAAAGTAAAGACATCAGGCACTTACCCAATACAGGCTTTGAGACAGTCACATGGTCTCACGTAGCCAAGGCTAGGCTTGAATTTCTGACAATCCTTTTTTCACCTACCTCTCATGTTTTAGGATTGCAGATGTGAGCTACCATGCTTGGTTCTACAGCAATTTTTTTATTATGCACCTAAATTTGAGGAGAATGGGGACTGGTATAATGATTTCATTGATGCTGATCTCTTGTGACTTTTTTCAACTAGGCCTTCTTTGACAAGCCAATGTCATGACTTTCCAAGCTGCCCAGATGGCTGCAATCATCTGGGTATTCATCACCAAAGGTTCAAGGGTCCCTCAGAGCTGGCAAATGCTTGGGAAGAAATAGGGATCCAACAACACAAAGGTCAGCAGAGGGGGAGGTGGGTCATAAAGTGAACTGCCAAGCCACAAAGGGCCCCTCCATCAATTTAGAAGAAAAGAATAGCAGGCTCCACAGTAATAAATAAAATTGACTAAGGGCAGACTGTCCCAGGCACTGGCCTAAATAGCAGAAACTAATGAAATGAAGGAAACACGACACATACACTCAAGCAGTCTTGACACCAGAACTGAATTAAAATGCAATTATAGCACAGATTATAAGAGAAAATTACTTTCAGGATTCTGGCCCAAGTTTCAGGGCTTTGCATATCACCGAAGTTCTGTGCAGCTGGAAGCAGAGAAATCTCAGGTGAACACAAATGAACTGCCAGAATTATATAAAGCTTCTGCTGCTTCTGGCAACTCACACTTAACTCACAAGCCAAAGGATAAGCTTTGCCGATAGTTCGTTTTCTGACACTTTTAGTGCAGTTCGAAAGCAAAAGCCAGGCCTGTAGTGCATGCCTTTAATCATAGCACTCAGTTGGATCATCATACATTGGAGGCCAGCTTGGGCTACATAGTAAATTCCAGGCTAGCCTGAATAAGACTCTATCTCAAAACATAATAAAGAGCCAGGAATGGTGGCACATGCCTTTAACTTCCAGCACTGGTGGCAGAAGCAGGTAGATTTCTGTGAGTTCAAGCCCAGCCTAGTCTACAGAGTGAGTTCTGGGACAGTCAGAATCACATAGTGAGACCCCATCTTGAAAAAAAAAAAACCAAAAAAGGTAAAATTATAGGTTCAGGTTATTTAGAATTTTCCTGAGTTGATTTCAATATATTCTATATTTGTGCAGAATATTTTAGGCACATGTGTTTCTTTTTTTTAAGCAACTAATACATTAATAACAATAGGGCAAACCAGGGTATTTCTAATAAGTAGATCACTAGTATTATACAAAGGTCTTTGGCATGCTGGGGGAATGAATAAGTAAAAGTTCAACCTAGGTCACATTGAAGTTCTACTCTTGACTCAAAATCCAAATAGACAGAAGGAGCTAAACTTATTCCAGAAATACCCACCTTGGATGAACTAAGTAATCTGACTTCAATTATTTGGTTTCTTTGTCAAGTTCCTAATGAAGACCTTATCCAGTTGTTAAAATAACAAACACACCTCTTAACTTCCTGCCATCCTGGCAAGCTCCCCGTTGAAGATCCCAGTGGCATCCAAAGGTACCTACTTCAGGTCACTACATCTGGATAAGGACCCTTCTTCCATATTCAGGATCACTCACCCCAACAGCAGGGTCTCATGACAAGCAGCACACTCTAGTCCTCTATATCACCACAACATAGTCACATGGATTTGTGTATCTCTGTTGCATGAGATTTAATCCTAGGGAATTGGTCACCAGGAAAGTGTCAGCTAAGGGTGAGAAGCAGAACAGATAGACAAAGGAGAGCAAAGCCAAGTCTCAAAGTATTGAAATAGTTGTGACACAAGGGATTTGGTTATGGAGTTGGCTTGGGTATTGACTGAGAGATTAGTCAGTGTAATGTGGCTGTTAAATTCATATTTATTTGTTTCACTGCTATGACAAAATACTCTAACAAAAGCAATTTAAGGAAGGGTTTATTGTTGCTTTAATTTGAGCAATCCATCATGGCAAGGAGTCAATTTCTGCAGGAGTGTGAGGCAACCGGTCACACTGCATCCACAGTCAGGAAGCAGAGTGAGATGAATGCAAGAGTTGCCTGGGTGATTATAAATTCTTTCAAGTTGACAGTCAAGATTGACCACCACAGCAGCAGAGTGCTTCCCTAGCAGCTATAAGGCCCTAGCCTCCATTCTACCAGCAAGACAAAACAAACAGAGGATAAAAACAAGTGTCACATGAACCAAATTCATTGTACAACTAGTCAACCTGTAGGCTCACTAAGGTATCAATCATTCAATGCCTATGGGGAGGACACTATGGAATGAATGGAGTATCTTTGGGCCCAGCAGCTGAAATATGTACTGTTCATACCTCAGAAGCCAGAGGTATATGCAAGTTAGGTTCCAGTAGCTCCAAATGTCCACCAGCATATATCTATGAAAGGAAACAAAGACTAGGATACAGCCTCAGAACTGTTTCCTCTCAACAGAATGTGAGAACATACCACAAATCCAGCCTCATCCTGTGTGGAAAGCAACTGAGTGGACCAGCATACAGGATAGAACTAATGAATGTTTGCCATTTTTCTTTTGGCTTCCCAGAATCAGAATCCTATCAATATTCATGAAGTTGTCCACCTGCTTTCAACTGAATAAGCTAAAAATCAGCTACTTTCTTTTGTGTGTGGCTAGGGAATAGAATCCACAGCCCTCTCTGCATGCTAGTGAAGCACTCTACCACCAAGCTATAACCTCAATCCAAATACTTTCCTGATTTCTTCAAAGTCAAGGTCTGGGTACTGGACTAACCTTGGTCAGACACTGCCCATACATTAGTGAACCTATAGGTTGGCTAGTTGTACAATGAATTTGGTTCATGTGTCACTTGTTTTTATTCTCTGTTTTGAGGTGCTAGGAGGATAGAGTCTAGGGCCTTATGCCTACTAGGGAAGCACTCTGCCACTTTGGTGGCCAATCGTGACTATCAACTTGATAGAATCTGACAGATATGGGCATTTGAATCTTTGATGCAAAGTATGAAGAGTGGATTACTACAACACTGAGATCCAAGAACAGTCCAACACCTGTGTAGAATGGTAGTGTGTGTGTGTGTGTGTGTGTGTGTGTGTGTGTGTGTGTGTGTGTGTGTGTGTGTTGTAGTTGGGGCATCCAATCTTCAGTAGCTAGAATACCACCATCCTTACTGACCCAATTCTATGGTGTGATTAGGCTATAGTTGTGGCTCCTACTGCTCTCTGTGCATCTTTCAAATCTCCTCGGATGCTTTCCTAGAAAGAGGTGGGATTACTGAAAATCCTGCTAACAGCTCCTTTTCTCCTTCAATTAGCCACAATTATTTCTAGATGCTGTTAGTAAGAATGTTGGGAGTGACAGAAGATATGTTACAGGTGAGCCTTGATCATTCAAGAGCTTCCAAACCTGGCTATAGCAATTATCAACCACTGGATAACAAATCACCCCCAAAGTTAAGTGCCTTAAAGCAATAGTTCAGTTCAAAATCCTGGGGCATTAATTTGAGCTGAATTCAGCTGGGCAACTATACTGATCTAGGCCAAATGCCACTGATCTCAGGTGGACTCACTTAGGCTTATTCGTTTAAGCTATTGGGTTGGCTTGGTACTGATATTTTCCTTCACATGGACTCTCTTACTGCAGCCCACACCCGTGGTTTTTCCACAAAGTGGCAGAGTTACCAAAGCAATAAAAACTGAAATGATTCTTCGTGCCTGGGCTCAAAGCCCTCACAAGGCCACTTTTACTGTTGTCTATGGTCAACCCAAGCTATAAGGCCAGTCAAGGAGATGCTAAGATTAGGAAATGGACTCCACCTCTTGAAGGGAAGAGTTGCAAAGCATTGACAGACATTTGCAATCTACCTCACCTGACTGATATTTAAAGAAAACAATGGGGAAGTTGTCACAATGGAGATAACCTTCTAGGGAATTTTCATGTATTTGGATTGCTCACACCTAGAATCTCTGCTGTTACCAGCATTTCCACTCACCACTCCCAGCTCCAGCTACTGATTCAACAACAGCTAACTAAAAGAAATAAACACACATGCTGAGCTAGCCAGTCTGTCAACAGTTTTATGCAGGTCTCTTATACCATAGGGAAGGTTAAAGCACATGGACTAGATGAGCACAATGGCTAGTACATGTAAATCCCAGAACTTTGAAGGCTGAGACAGGAGGATTACTGTAAGTCTGAAGCCAGCGTGGCTACATATATTTCAAAGCCACCCAAGGCCATTTCAAGACCCTGTCTCAAAAACAACCCACATAGACTAGAACCATGTGGCAAATGACATCGATTTTCTGGAGTTAGCTTCTCAGTTTTGAACCTTGATTTCTCTTCCAAAGCTCAAAAAAAGGACATATATTGCATATGTAAAAATGAATGGTCTGATCACTTCAGACAGAAAATTAGTTAACATCCATGGGCTGAAGGAAATTGTAATATAATTCTAAAGGAACTAAACAAATTCTGCTCTGAATTCATTAGGCTGTTGAGGAGATTTAACCAAAACCCATTCCATGAGCTGTGGAAATAGGTAGACCCCACAAACTGAAACAAATGTTTCCCTGACAACTGCTGAACAAAGGAAGGGAGGTCTCCATGGAAACCACCCAGTCCTTGCATCTACCATTCACTTTATGCTTTGCCTGGCATTCAAGCACATCAAATAGTAGTAAAAGCATACAGAAGCTGGAAGAGAAGGCTTTAGGACAATGAACAATTTCCATGTTTGGTACAGTGATATTTTTCTAAGAAACACAAGGTACAGCCAGTCCAAATGTCTCAGAACTCAAATGAAGAAATCTTTGCATGGCCAGCCCATTTCTAAATACACCCTGACTTAATCCATTTGGGCTTTAACAATAAGATACCTTGGATTGGGTAATGCATTAAGGTTAGAAATTTATTTCTCCCAGTTCTGGAATCTAAGTAAGACCAAGACCAAGACAGCAGCAGATTCAGATTAAGTATTTGATAAGGGGTATGAGAGGCAGAGCTCTCTCTCTCTGTCTCTCTCTCTGTCTCTCTCTCTCTATGTCTCTATGTCTGTCTGTCTGTCTGTCTCTCTCTCTGTCTCTCTCTCTGTCTCTCTCTGTGTCTCTCTCTGTGTCTCTCTCTCTCTCTCTCTCTCTCTCTCTCTCTCTCTCTCTCTCTCTCTCTCTCTCTCTCTCTCTCTCTCTCTCTCTCCCCCCTCCCATACCTCTTTCACTCCTCCCTTCCAAAGATGGCGCTTCCTTGCTGTTTTCTGCCACAGTAGAAAAGACAAACAAGTTCTCTTCAGTCTCATTAACAGAGATACTAAACTCATTCATTAGGACTCCATTCTCATGACCTAATAACCTAATAATACACACTTAAGAATGAAGCACCCCAAAGAACTGTGAAAACACTGCACTACTTTCATAGGTCTGTTATAACCATGCACATTACATGGCTTAAAATAAGAGATCCATATTTATTGTCTTGCAGCTCTGGAGGCCGGAGCCAAACACAGAGGTATCAGCAAGCAAGGTTCCTCCCTCCAGAGGGCTCTAAGGGATCATCTGCTCCATGCCTCCCGATAGCTTCTCTAGCCCCAGATGTTCCTTGGTGCTTAGCCCAGCAGTTCTCAACCTTCCTAATGCTATGACCATTTAATGCAGTTCCTCATGTCCTGGTGACCCCCAACCATAATATTATTTTCATTGCTAATTCACAACTGTAATTTTACTACTGTTATGAACCATAATGTAAATATCTGATATCCAGATGGATCTAGGCAAACCCTGTGAAAGGGTCATTCAATCCCCTGAGGGAGCCACAACCCACAGGTTAAGAACCACTGGCTTAGATGCATCACTCTGATAAATATGTCACATGCATGCTCCCTGAATCTGTCTTTGTGTGACTGTCATAGAACAACACTCACAAGGGTCATAATTATTTTTCCTGGGGTGATTTTCCTTGTTGCTTGTGTGATAGTTGCTTGTCCTACTTCAATACAAGCACATCTTAACTAAATTACTTCTGTAAAGACCCTATTTCAAAAGAAGACCGAATTTGTATATGCTGGAGTTAAGATATCAGCATATCTTTTGGGAGACACAATTCAATACAGAACACACTGCATTTATAGAAAGTATTTTATTTGATCTATTCACTATTGTTGTTTTTAAAGTAAATTGATAGCTCCATTTATTTTGTAGCTCAATCAAAATAGAATGTCTTCACTTGGTCACAGACTCACACATAGCTACAATGAAATATAGGCAGTACAACCTTTACTTTGGGCAGTCATAGGCCAAACTCAAAATGCAAAGTTCTGTTTAAAGGGGAAGGGAATGAAAGTCAGGGGACAACTAGAAATCTCCATCACACAAGCAACAAGGAAAATCACCCCAGGAAAAATAACTCCAACCCTTTGATGAAAACTTACTGCAAAAGTAAAATCATGACAATTAATCATGACATGACAGTTTCCTACACTTAGAAAAGATCCTAGAACTGAAATGAAGAAATCTGATTTATGTCTAACAAAAATCAAGCAGCAGGAGACAATGGACACATAAGGAAAAGTCCCCCAAATCTGCAGTGTTTGAGGAAGTCACACATGCACAAGGGATCACATGAACCAACATGGCTCTGTCTGGTAAAAATACTGAGCCGGGGCTTTGGAATATGATCAGATACAAAAGTGATACCCCTTAGTATCTGTACTTCTCACACTAATCCTTTCATATCCAAGGATCTTTTGTTTCTGAAGTTTATGTCCATATGCAGTTAAAAGAGATGGTCCAGAGAACTTTTGTACTCTTTATCCCTTTTCTCTGAATGATAATTTGCAATGCTATTGTACAGTATCACAGCCATAGTACTGACATTGATACACGAATGAACAATATTGCCAGCACAGGGACACCTCGGGATGCCCACTTCTATCTACTCATTCCCTTCTGCCTTCTTCCACAGCCCCTTGCAACACTATGTTCACCATTCCTATAATGTTTAAAACATTAAATGGAAATAAAAGGACATGGAAGAGGAAACTTTGCTTTTTGCCTGCTTGCCCTCTCTTCCACTGGCAAGTTTAACTATCCTATTGCTGCTGCATTCCTTCACTGATATTAGAATCTACTTCTTCAAGATTCCAATGTAGACTGAAGACCAGGAGCTCTCAAGGAATACTCCAGGCCTTCAGCACCAGATTGGGACTGCCAAGAGATAGCTAGCCTCCTGGACTAAACAACTACCAGAATCTTGGCCTTTCCAGTGTGAGACAGCCATTGGTAGACTTCACAGACCATATCCTGGAGTTACAGACACAAGATTGCATGAGTCTCTGAAGACATTTGAACTTTGGACTTTTAAACAGTCTTGAGACTGTGAAAGACTATGGGGACTTTTGAAGTTGGTATGAATGCCTTTTGCATTATGATATGGCTACAACCCTGTGGAGGTCAGAGAGTAGAATGTAGTGCTTTGAAGAATGGCCCCCATAGGCTCAAAGATTTGAATGCTTGGTCCCTAGTTGGTGGAACTGTTTGGGAAGGATTAGGAGGTGATTCCTTGTTGGAAGAGGTGTGTCACTGGGGGTAGGCTTTGAGGTTTCAAAAGTCCATGGCAGGCTCTATCTCTCTATGTCTCCAACTTGCAGATAAGTATGTAACTTCTTAGATACTGCTCCAGTGTCATGTCTACCTGCCGGCTGTAGCCATGCTCCCTGCCATGATGGTCACAGACTCACATTCTAAAACTGTAAGCAGGTTCCCAATTAAATGCTTTCTTTTATAAACAAAAACAAATAGATAAAAATAAAGTGTGAAATAAGCCAGGTATAGTAGCATGCCTTTATTCCTAGTACTCAGGAGGCAGAAGTAGGTGGACCTTTATGAATCCAATGTGAGCCTGATCTACATAGTGAGCTCCAGGCCAGCCAGTGGTGAATCTACATAGTGAGATGGCTCAGTGGTTCAAAGTGTTTATTGTTCTCACAGAGGACCCAGGTCCAGTTCCTGGCACCCACATGGCAGCACACGATTACCTGTAACTTAAGTCCTAGGAGATCCAACAATCTTCATTTGACCTACCTGAGTCCCTGCACACATATGATACACACATGCTCATCCAGGCTCATGCACATACACATACAATAAATAAGTAAATAAGTAAATGTTTAATAAACAAAATTATACAGAATGTAACTATTCAAGACTGGCTTTCCTTAGCATAATTCTCTGGTGATCCATCCTGGTTGTTGAATGTATTAAGAATTAATTCTATTTTTATTGTTGTTTACTGTAGAGGTACCAGTTTATCCATTCACCCATTAAATAACATATGTGCTTCCAATTATAAGCTTTTTCTTAGGTTTGTGTATATAGGTGTTTTATCTGCATACATGTGTGCCCACTGTATGCATGTCTCATACTTGAGGAGCAGAAAAGGGCATTGGATCCCCTTGATCTAGAGTTATAGACAGTTGTTCGTATGGAATATTACTTCAACTATGTAAAGATGTGTTACATTTGTTTATGTTGCAGAATATTACTTTAACTATGTAAAGGTGTGCTGTATTTATTTATGCTGCATTTGTTTAATGATGTGATGCTCTGCCTGCCTAAGACATCTGATCGGTTTAATAAAAAGCTGAACAGCCAATAGCTTGGAAGTAGAGGGATAGGTGGGGCTGTGGGCATAGAGAATAAGAAGGAAGAGGATTCTAGGACTGGGAAGAGAAAGGAAGAGTAGAAAGAATGAGGGAGAAAGAGAAGGAAGATGCCCGGGCAGCCAGCCAGGCAGATGCAGAGTAGGACACACAGAATGAAAGTAAGGTAAAAAGCCTCGAGGCAAAACATAGATGAAGAGAAACATGTTAATTTAAGTTGTAGAAAAAAGCCAGCCAGAAATGAGCATAAGCTAAGGATGAGCATTCATAACTAATAGTAATTTTCTGTGTATTAGTTGAGAGCTGTTTGGTGGCCCAAACAAAGCCTGCTACAAATTGTGAGCCACCATGTGAGTGCTGAGAATTGAACCTGGGTCCTGTGCAAGAAAAGCAAGTACTCTTAACTGCTGAGCCATTTCTCTAGCTCCCACTTACACATTATTATAGACAAAGATTCTAAAAACTTTTGTGTCCTAGTTTCTGTAGAAACACAAATATTCCTTTCTCTGAGATAAATTCCCAGAAGTGCAACTGTTGGATCATACGTTAGTATCACGCTTATTGTTTTGTAGGAACAGTTGGGCTATTCTATCAACATTTCATAATGCTCTAATTTTCATTTAGCCATTCCTATTGGTATTGTCAGAATATGCAACTATATCTCATTATGTCTTTAATTTTTATTTCCTTAAATGCTATGTTGGGCATCCTTGCATGTGCTTCTTCTCCCCCTGTATATTGTCCTCGATATAATATCCCTTCGTGTCTCTAGCCTAACTCTAGTTTTCATGTTGAATTTTTAGAGTTCTTTTATACTCTAAATATGCAGCTTGAAAATATTTTCTCCCACTCTGTCTTTCATCTTCTGAGGAGGTCTTTCTCAATGTAAGTGAGTGTCTTTTGTTTTTGTTTTAATTTAAAACCTAATTCCTCCTTTATGGAATTGTAGCTTTAGTGTCAGATCTAAGAAATGCCTAGTCCAATGTCCTGAGTTTTTTCCTTCCTATTCTGGGGATTGAGCCATATCTCCATCCCACTCTGTTTTATGTTTTACATTTACATTTGTGATCCATTTTTAGTTGGTTGGTTTTTGACTGGGGAGGTGCATGGTTTTGTTTTGTTGTTTTTGCTGTAAACCATGAAGCTCAAGTCAAGGCTTTTGGTTTTGCTGTTATTGTTGATGCTCAATTGATGAGGACCAATTGTTGAAAAGGCTATCCTCTTGTTCTCTATTTAAAATTGCTTTTCAAATTTTATCCAAAATCCTTAAAAGGAAGGGAAGTAGGGGGAAAGGAGCATATAAGCCAGAGTGCAAAGCCAGAGAGCAAGCCAGTAAACAGCAATCTTTCATGGTTTCTGCTTCGGGTACTGCTTGAATTGTCCTGACTTCTCTTTATGATGTACTGTTACCTGGAATTCTAAGCTGGAATAAATCCTTACCTCCCCTAAGTTGTTTTTGGTTATGGTATTTTATTACAGTGACAAAAAGTAACTGCAACAGAATTGGAGGAACTTCATAGTAAGTAAAATAAATCATTGATAAACACTAAAGTCAACTTGAAAATATAATAGGAATTGCTAGCTATTGGGAATGTGGTGGAAATGAAGACATGGAGTGGTCAGATTTGATCAATTCACACACACACACACACACACACACACACACACACACACACACACACACACACACCATATCACCCTAAGATCCACTATAATACATACAACTAAATATATTAATAAAAAGTTAAAAGAACCTTACAATACGGTTTGTGCCTGTAGTCACAGCTACTCAGAAAGCTTAAAAAGAAGATCTCTTAAGCCCAGGAATTCAAGACCATACTTGGCAACATAGAATTAATTTCAAAAGTAAATTAATAAATAAATGGATGAGGACTCTGGTAGAGTGCTTGACTAGCAAGCACAAGGCAGTAGGATAACAGCCCAGTGCCAGCATCCAAGAAATCAAAAATAAATGGGCCTATTTCTAGGTTCTTTGTCATGTTCCCTTTATCTGTGTTCACCCATTGTCACAGTCTTGATTGCTGTAGTTATGCAGTACATTTTGAAACCATGTGACTCATTCCTCTTGCTTTATTCTTCTTCTGTAAAATACTGTTCGGTGTTCAACATCTTTTGTAGTTTCATACAGATCTCTGTGTTGTCCTGTGTGTGTGTGTGTGTGTGTGTGTGTGTGTGTGTGTGTGTGTGTGTGTGTGTGTGTGGGTGTGTGTGTGTGTGTCTTAAGACAAAAAATATTTAGGGCTGGAGAGATGGCTCAACAATTAAAAGCACTGGCTGCTCTTCCAGAGGTCCTAAGTTCAATTCCCAGCAACCACATGGTAGCTCACAACCATCTATAATAGGATCTTCTGCCCTCTTCTGGAATGCAGGTATATATGCAGAGCACTCATACACAAAATAAAAATAAAAGTTTTAAAAAATAATATTTATATATTAAAATAATCTTGCTATGATATTTGTAAAATTATCTTAAACCTGTTTCTCAATCTGTAGAGAATTGAAACTCTAAATATTCTGAGTCTTCCAATCATGTCTTTCCATCCATTAAGATTTATTTCATCAGTGTGGTTATCAACAGGTGTCCTTCAAATGCTTTCCTAGATTTACTTTTCAGTACTTTTTGACTGACAGTAAGTGGTATTATGTGTATTTTGATTGTGGAACCTAAGGCATCATACATGCTAAGCTGGTACTCTACCATTGAACCATACCCTCAACCTAGGTAGAATATGTTTTTCATCTTTAGTGTTTATGTGTTCACAGCTAGTATATAATATATTCATTTTAAACATTTATCTTGCATCTCATAGCTTTCTGGATTCACTTATTAGTTCTAGGAATTCTTTTACTGATTCCATGTGTTTTTTACATAGATAATCTATAAATAGGGAGAGAATTTTATCCTTCTAATCTGTATGCCTTCTGTTTCCCTTGCTTTATTATCATACTGGCTAGAAATCATAACATAAAGTTGAAAAACAAGATACCCTTGCCTGAAAAATTATTCCAGGGTCTGGAGATGTAACTCAGTGGTAACACTTGTTCTCAGTATATGTGAGACCCTGGATTAATCCTAAGTACCAAAATAACAGATCCTAGAAAGAAATTCAAGCGTGTAGCCACAAATAAAGGACAAAATCCATGTGTAGTGGAATGCATCTGTAATCCCAGCACCTAAGAAGAAGAGCAAGGAGGACAGGAGTTCAAGGCCAGCTTCCACTACAGAGCAAGTTCAAGGCCAGCCTAAAGGGGAGGTGGGGGAGAGGAAAGGAAAGGATAAAGCGAAGAGGTAAGGTGAGGGAAGAAAGAAAAATAAAAGAAAAGGAAAAAAGATATCAATGACTTTAAAATCTGCCCTACCGTTTATATAAATGAGTTTCATTGAAAATTGGCATTCAAAGCCATTTGCATATTTTCCATGGCCACTTTGGCACTACAATAGTGGAGCTGAACAGTTGTGACAGACCATATGGCCTGCAGAGACCAAATATTTACCATCTGGCCTTTACAGGAAAAAAATTGCTAAACTCTCATCTGAAGAAAAATGCCTGCATAAAATAATAATGTCATGTAGAGTACTAAATATAAGACAAAAATCACATAACTTGGGGGAAAGATAGGTAAAGTTAACAGTCCTTGTGAGCTGGGTGTGGTGGCACATGCCTGTAATCCCAGCAACTTGGGAGGCGGAGACAAAATTATGGAAAATTCAAGCTCAGCCTGGACAACATAGTGAGATCATCATTTCAAAACGGGGGTGTGGCTGGGCACAGCAACACACCTATAATCCCAGCACTTGCATTGTAGACTCAGGATGATTAGGAATTCAAGATCATCCTCGATTACACAGTGAAAAATCAGCCTGGCTACAGGAGACCTTAATTCGGGAGGGTGGGGGGAAGAGACTGGAAATACAGCTCAGTGATAGAGGGCTTGGCTATAATGTGGAAGAGACCCTCTGCTAAATACTCAGCACTGGGGGTGGGAGGGCATCATTCTCCAGAAAAAGATAAACACTAGTGCTAATACTTGCATTTTTAGCAAAATAACCCCTCAATATATGACTTATGTTCTTTTAAAAAAAAAGTCAAATCACAACAGAATCACTCACCCTCTAGTACAATGGGACAGCAAGGAACTACATATCTATGATAAACCCCTCCTCAAAACACCCACAAGGGTACTCACCAGTACAAAAATATCTACCCTTTGCTTTTCATTGCAAATGGGTTCATGACATGCTAGTTTGCTTGCAACTGAGGGCTGGGGTCCTGAGAGATGGAATTTGCAAAGCTACAACTATAAAAGTTCGATTTGGTCCTTTTATTTCCAAAAGGCCATACTAGTGAGATCATATGTCATTCACTTCCAGTGAGCAGGTTAGTTCTAGTGACCAAGTAAGCAAGTCACCAAGCAGAAATTCAAGTGCTGAGCCTCACCTACCAAATGGCAGTAACAGCATTTCCCCAAATGAGACCTTTGAAAGCACATACATTCGTTGGCTCCTCAGAGGTGAAGTGTGTCAAAAAGTTTGTTGAAATAGAAGAGTGCTCAGATACCTTGTCAGGCTCTGTTTTCTCAGTTTTCAGATCCCAATGTCCTGCAAACTGATACCAGTATGTAGCATGGAAACAAAATCTATTTTAATCTAAGAGAACTGGGATACTTCCAAAGAGCACTGACCTGAAAAATCTTGACAGAGGAGAGGAAATTGATTTTTTTCCCAAAGCCATGCAAAGGATTAGACTCAGATTTAGGCCCATAAAAGATTTATATTCCCAACATAACATCACACACACACACACACACACACACACACACACACACACACACCCCACCACCACCACCACCACCACCACCACCACCACCAACAACAACAACAACAACAACAACAACAACAACATGCTTATGAACCACCATAACTGAGACACATCAAAAAACCCAAAACAAAAGTCAGCTCTGTTTTGTTTTTTGTTTTGTTTTGTTTTGTTTTGTTTGCTTGGTTTGGTTTTCTGAGACAGAGTTTCTCTATGTAACACTCCTGGCTGTCCTGGAACTTGAACTCACAGAGATCCACCTGTGTCTGCCTCTCAAGTGCTGGGATTAAAGTCGTACACCATCATTCCCTGGCAAAAGTCAGCTCTTAAGAATGCTACACCCCAAAGGAAAAAGACAGTTTAAACAGTCCATAAGATGTTCTGGGATAGAAGATTTTCAGCATTTCAAATGGATATTGATAATTAATTATTATCCTCATTCTAGCCCATTTTCAAAAACTGCCCATAAAACTTCAGTACCAGGAAATAACATTGGTCAAGTATTTAAGATGACCAAAAATATTCTTAAGATTGATAAAAAATAACTTAAAATAATAAAAACCTCTAACTTCCCAATTTTCAAATATTGGGCACCAACTCTATTTCCACACCACTAACGTGCATAGACAAACTATGTTATTATATCTTGTTTTTGTTCTAACCTCTATGAATTATGGTAAGCACATTGGACCCAGGTACACTTAAAAGAGGTATTGGCATCCTGCTTGACAATGATTGCCCTGGCCACCTACACTGAACAGTGTGAAATGAGAAAGCAAGTCTTCCCATCAGGAACTCACCTTTCTAGCTACAGGGAAAATTAAAACCAAAACTGTCTCTTTCACAGTGCTTATCACTTTTACAAGTTTTCTTCAAATCATGGAGTTTTCTTTAATCTCCCCTATATCTAAGCAAGGAAATATGACACACGGGGTGTCAAACCAAGAGAGAAAAATCAAGAAAAGCTATCACTGTGTAAATGAAAAAAAGACATTGGGACAGCAGGAGTCAAGAAGGTAAGTGAGTAAGCCAGAGCCCGGGGAAAATTGGTCACGACCAACTGAACATAATTCGGAAAGAAAAAAGGAAAGTGATTAAAGGAAGCAAAAAGTTTTAACCCACTGCATTGCACAGTGGTTAGAAGCAATGTGTTGATTCCTAGGGTAGAAACTTTTTTATTTTGTGGGTGCATGTCAGACACAGTAAATCCATATACCCCACACCTTGTTAGAGCCCTCCAATTCCTGAAAGCTCAAGGTATAGCTCAGTTGAGTCAGGAAAAGTACCAGTTGTCATTCTCAGTTTTCAGGAAAACATAATTTAATCTCCAAGCTATATGAGGAAAATTTCAGTGCTAATTGTTCAAAGTCTCTTTCCAAGAGCCACTTGAACTAACAGATGCCACATGTTAACTAAAAGTGGATGGCTCCCAGCCTTGCATCTACAAATCACATTATACTTTGGTTGGCATTCATGCACATCAAATCAGCAGTGAAAAGGGCCAGGGATATAATTCAGTTGATCGAGTATTTAGCATGCACAAAACCTTAGGTTAAATCCCCAGATTGAATAAAACTGGGTGTGGTAGTAAATGACTGAAATACCAGCACCTGGGAAGCTGATACAGGAGAAATGCCATGAGTTTGAAAGTAATCGGGACTACATAGCAAAACCCAGCATCATATTAAATAGACATGCTAGCAAAACCTTATTGAAAGACGAATCCTATACCAGAGTGGCAATTGTTGATAAGTCTGGAGATGCAATTGCAGAGAAGTCGTAAATTCCAATGTTTGATACCAATTAGAGTAACTAACTGTCAGTGATTAAGTGTACATCTCAAAATACTTAGAGAGAGAATTCTGAATGCTCCTAACACAAAGAAATGATAAATATAATAGACACATCCACAACTATGATCTGGTCATCACACACTGTATATATGTACTCAGGTAACACTGCATGTTTCAACAAAGTATGTTTCAACTTAAAACAAAAATATATTCTAAATCCCACAAATGAAGTATTTTAACCATAACTATTATATTAAATATTTTATTTTCCCCATTTGCTAAATAATGACAAAACTAAATTTATATTTTTACTCATATTTTAGATAATATGAATATTTTGACAGGATATCTCTATGTAGTCCTGGCTGTCTTGGAACCCTATGTGGACCAGGCTGGCCTCAAACTTACAGAGATCTGCCTGCCTCTGCTCCCCCACCCCCAATGCTGGGATTAAAGCTGTATGCCACTACACCTGACCAATCCGAATGTTTTAAAGTATAGAATAAGTGTTTGGAATTATGGAACTCAAAAATGAAATACAATTTATGTTTTGATAATAGTGACAAAAGAGGATCTTAACATACAGCTCAATGATCTCTATCTCCTGATAATCATGATACCTGGTACCATAATAACTGGTCTCCCACATTATGTCAGGGATATGACCAATAGAAGAGGGCAGAAGTCATGACATATGAGTTCTGAGGCTGAATCATAAAAGTTCATTGCAACTTCTGCCCTACTGTCTCTCTCAGATTCCTCACTCTGGGGGCAGTCAGCAGTCGTGTCATATGACTGAAGATGCTCAAACAGCCAGAAGGAAAGGTCCACACGGTAATGCACTGAGTCTTCATGCCAAGTACCATATGACTGAGTCTTCACAGAAGTGGATGAAACCTCAACCCCCAATCCGGCCTTCAGATACCTATAGCCCTAGAACACAATTTGACTACAACCTCTAAAAGGACCCTAAGCCAGAACCCCAAATTATCTTCTCCTGCCCAATTCACAGCAATGATGTAAGATAATAACTGTTCATTCTTTTAAGACTCTTTTAAGAGACATACATTGTCCCCAAGAGAAGGGGAAAGGGACAAGATCTCCTGAGCAAATTGGGAGCATGGGGGAGGGGAGAGGGAGTTAGAAGAAAGAGCATGGGAGAAGAGGAGAGGAGAGGACATGAGGGAGCAGGAAGATTGAGTCAGAGGAAGAACAGAGCAAGCAAGGAGATACCATAATTGAGGGAACCATTATAGATTTAAAGAGAAATCTGGCACCAGGAAAATATGCAGAGCTCTACAAGGATGACCCCCAACTAAGAATCTAAGCAATAGTGGAGAGGCTACTTTAAATGCCCTTTCCCAATAATGAGATTGATGACTACCTTATATGACATCCTAGAGACTTCATCCAGTAGCTAATGGAAGAAGCAGCAGACACCCACAGCTAAACACTGAGCTGAACTCTGGAATCCAGTTGCAGAGAGGGAGGAGAGATGAGCAAAGAGGTCAAGACCAGACTGGAGAGACCCACAGGGACAGCTGACCTGAACAAGAGGGAGCTCATGAACCCCAGACTGATAGCTGGGAAACCAGCCTAGGACAGACCCAGACCTCCTGAATGTGGGTGTCAGTTAGTAGGCCTGGGAAATCTATGGGGCCTCTGGTAGTGGATCAGTATTTATCCCTAGCATAGGAATGGACTTTGGGAGCCCATTCCACATAGAGGGATACTCTCTCAGCCTAGACACAATGGGGAGGGCCTAGGCCCTGCTCCAAATGATATGATAGACTTTGAAGATTCCCATGGAAGGCCTCACCCTCCCTGGGGAGCAGAAAGGGGATGGGATAGGGGATTGGAGGGGGTCAGGGGAGGAGAGGAAGGAGAGGGAACTAGGGTTGACATGTAAAACAAGCTTGTTACTAATTTAAATTTTAAAAAGAGAAAAAAAAAAAAGAATAGGTATCCAGAGACAGACAAATGCACTTCAAATCCTAGGCCAAACAAACATAAGCTCTGTGTCTCCTATTTCCTTAACAAAAACAAGATGGAAATGGGAATACCGATTTCAAAGAGCTTCGTAAAAAATAAAATTCAAGTTATACACAAAGAACCTGGCACTAAAACATTTAACTCCCTCCTCTTCTCCTCCTCCACCTCTCCCCCGCCCCATGCATAACACATACAACACACATGGAAGCACACATAAACTTCTTTTCTCCCTCCTTTCCAGGCTCTCCTGGAACTTACTACACATCCCAGGATGGCCTGAAACTCACTGCCTGATCATAGATATAGGTAAGCATTATCATGCCCACCCAATTCCCTCAGTTTTAAGATGGGTAAATGACTTTTCTTTTCTTCTTTTTAAGAGTTTCAATTTGTAAACACAAGAACAGTGTTTAAATAATACTGATCCTTAGGAAAGTCGAAAAAGACCCATTTTTTATAAAAGCAAGGGAAGACCTCAGAGATGTTGCCAGGCTCTGCCACATAGTTATAAAACAAAAGGCCACCCCATGTGCTAAAGAGTTTTATATAATTTATTCCATTTGATCTTAACCAAGATTTGCATTATTAACCAAGCTACACTAATGCAGGGTTTCTCAACCTTACCACTACTGACATTTGGAATTAAATAATTCTCTATTTGGACTTTATGTCACCTTCCTAATTGTGATAATCAAAAAAAAAATAAGCAGACATTCTCAGATGCCTCGAGCTATATGGGGCTAAAAAGCCTCTGCTTAGGGACTACCATGTTAAAATATCAATTAGTCACCAAATCTTAGTGGATTAAAATAATATCATGTACTTACCCATACTACAAAACTTACTGGGGTTCTGACCACTATCATTTATCATTACTGGGGTTCTGACCACCCAAACTAATGGAGCTGGGTCCACCTGCAATATCACCAATTGTCATGGCAGAAAGGAAGAGAAATAAACCACTTGCTTAAAGCTGTTGCTTGAGGCTGAGAAAGTAGCTCAGAGTTAGACACTCGTCTACCATGCATGGGGCCAGAGTTTCATCCCCAGTGAAGAAGAAAAGCTTCTGCCTGGAAGACAACAAACACCTTTAGCCTTCACAGGCCACATGCTAAGGCAAAGCCACAGTCAAAGCAAATAGTAAGACAGGACAGACAATTTTTAAAGAGCAGTGCAGTCTATTTAACCTTGAAAAATCCAGAGTCATGAACATTTTAAACATGAAGAAAGATGTTCACAGAAAACTGATAAAACTCCCCACACCTTATAAACCAAGAATCCAATTCTTATCTACACACAAAACCAATAATACTCTCCACTTCAATACTAGTTTGTGTTCCATAAGAAGTAATTTCTTTTTTTAATTTAAATTCTTTAATTACCACTCCTATTTACATATCCATCCTCCATTCCCTCGCCCTCCCATCCTCCCATGTTCCCCACCACCACCCCCAACCCATCCCCCAACTCCTCCTCAGGGACAGTGAGGCCCTCTACCAGGGACCTTCAAAGTCTGTCATATCGTTTTCGGGAGGGCCTAGGCCCTCCTTGCTGTATCTTGGCTGCAACAGTATCCCTCAATAGGGAATGGGCTCCCAAAGTCCATTTGTACTCTAGGGTTGAAGACTGGCTCCAGTCTTAGAGGTCCCATAGACTGCCCTAGGCCCTCCTTGCTGTATCTGGGCTGCAATAGTATCCCTCCATAGGGAATGGGCTCCCAAAATCCATTTGTGCTCTAGGGATAAAGACTGGCTCCACTCTTAGAGGTCCCATAGACTGTCCTGGCCTCCTAGCTGGCACCCACATTCAGAGGGCTTGGTTAGGTCCAATGCTGTTCCCACAACTTTATGACTAGGGTCTCCATGCTCTCACTAGGTCAGGTCCACTGTTTCTGCAGGTCTCTCCAGCCCCATCTTGGCTCCTTTGCTCATCCCTCCTCCCTCTCCACAACAGTAGGATGGTTCAGAATTCCAGTAGTATGGTTCAGTGCTTAACTGTGGGTGCCTGAAGTAAGTAATTTCTAAAAGTGCTTCAACAACTCTAATTTTTTTAAATTCGAATGATATTTTAGGCTTTAAATATATATTTAGGGGACTAGAAAGCTGGCTCAGAAATTAAAAACACTTGCAAAGAGCCTAGGTTCAATCCTCATCATCCACATGGTAGCTCACAACCATCTGTAACTCCAGTTCCACAGGACCCAATGCCCTCTTCTAGCATCCTCAGGCACCAGGCATATACTTACTACATATACATATATGCAGGCAAAACACTTATATACATAAAATAATGATAATTTTAAATAATATTTAATACTATTTCTGTGAGCTCAAGAGAATGGAAAATATGTCCAGAAAAGATATACATGAATATTCATAGCAGCATCACTCAAGATAGCTCAAAATTGTATTATTCATAATGGCTCAAAGTGGGAAAATGCAAATAAAACAAATGTGGTATATCCAGAAAGCATGTCATTTGGCCATGAAAATGAATGATATATTGCTGCATATTGTTATATGAATAGACCTTAAAAATATTGAGGAGGCCCAGGCGTTGGTGGCACATGCCTTTAATCCCAGCACTCGGGAGGCAGAGGCAAGCAGATCTCTGTGAGTTCAAGGCTAGTCTGGTCTACAGAGTGAGTGACAGGATAGGCTCCAAAGCTACACAGAGAAATCCTGTCTCAGAAAAACCAAAAAAAAAAAAAAAAAAGATCAGCTTCCAGACATTGGTGGAGCATGCCTTTAATCCCAGCACTCAGGAGGCAGAGGCAGGCAGATCCCAGCCTGGTTTACAGAGTGAGTTCTAGGACATCTAGTTACATGGAGAAATCCTGTCTCAAACTTACACACACACACACACACACACACACACACACACACACACACACACACACACACACACTTTTTTGAGGGCTGGGATTATAACTCAATGGTAGGTACTTGCCTAGCATATGAAAGGCCCTAGATTTGAATATATATTAGTGCTAAATGAAAGAAGCCAATCAAACTACACATTATATATTTCCATTTATATGAAACACTTAGAATAGACAAAACCCCATATAAAGAAAACAGATGAGTGGTTGGCAGAATTTGATGTTAGGAAACTAGGTGAGACTGAGGCATGACCATTAAGAGGTATGGGGCTTCTTGTTAGGATAAGGAAAATGTTCTAATCTGGCTACAGTGACAATAGCACAATTCTGGAATTAGACTATAAATCACTGAATTAATCCTTTGAATAGTTGACTTGCATGGTATCTGACTTATATGGTGATAAAATAATTAACATAAGAGTTGCCAAAATAGAACTAAATGTGTATAACATTTTGTCAGCCCTTTTTTCCAGATCTCTTTAAATCTACAAGACATGATTCTTGACTCCCAGCAAAAACAATTAGATTTTAGGTATAATGCTTGCCCATACTTTGAAGACTTACACCACAACAGGAAGAAGAAAATATAATCAGAAACAAAAGAAAATGGAACACATAGATTCACAAACCCAGTAATAAATAAAAAAATATAGTTTCACCAAAACAATCAGTTTATAAAATAATACATAAACATTACAGAACTAAATACCAACTATTTAGTATATACTCTTTCAGCATTCTGCCAGCAAACAGTAAAAGGAAGGGGAAAGAAGAAAAATGATATTATATATATAATTATATTTAAATTTCAAAAAGTAAAAAACGCTACTAAGAAAAAAAAGTTCAAGTAAGATTAAAGCATAGTTCATTAACTGAGCAATGGACCAGAAAGATACTCTTGCATCACAGAAAATTCACTTGCCACCTTTCACAAATCAATGTGTTAGAAGAAAGCCATGTAGGACATTTCATTTGCAGCTCTCTGTGATTTTTTTGCCTGTTTTCTGCATTCTCAGTCCCTTACATGAACACTCATGGTTTCATGAAGAAACCTCAGATAAGTTCCCATCAGGCTAAGTTAAAGAATGGCTCTACAGGAGATGCCACGTAGCTACAGGCTATCCAACATCCACAACAGCTTCAGGACTTTTGGCTGAGATGACCAACCACACAAAATACCTCAGTCAGGACTTGAACATAATTCTAAATTTTCTCAGGATCCCCATAAGATCACCAGTGACCCCAAGCAACAGAAAGGAGTCTAGAAAACTATGCCCAAATTCCTAAATATTGTTTATAAATGTTTTTTTCATTTAAATGGGGTTAGTTAGAAATGGTTAATGGTCACAGTCAATCTCTTTCTAAAGGAAAAAAAAGGGATATGATATAAAAGTAAATACTTTACATTGCTATGGATTTTGATTTATTGATACAATTTAAGGTCAATTTTGTTATACTATATATTTATACTCTTGTTTAAGGTATTATGTTTATGCAGTGCATTTAAAAATGTAATGTATAATTAAGAAATACAGATTAATAGATAATCATCTATAATAGCCAAACTCAATGTGGAGTTTGCCTTCAATGTGGCAGGGTTAGACATTTGGGCAAGAAACTGTTCTTGCCTGGACTGCTGGATGGTGTGCTGTATGAACTGGAATACAGGACCCACAGGAAAGTGACTGATAAACTTGCCAAGATAAGATGGGATGGTGCTTCAGGATTCCTGCTTCACAGAGGAAAGTGCCAGGCAGTCTGTTGGACACAGAAGAAAGCAACTGACAAACTTTGCCAGTACAAGACAGAACAGATCTTCAAACTTCCTGCTTCAGTGAGAAATTTGCCAGACACTCTAGGCCTATAGGCTGAAGATGGATGCCCCAACGTTTCAGAAGAACCTTGGAGAACTGTCCAGGCAGCCAGATATCTCTGTCATTTCTAGAATTTTGGAAGTTGCTTGCAATGTACTTCCTCTTTACCTAGGTAATATTATATCTTTCTGGGATCTTTGATGGAGTTGAAGACTAGATACTTATAGTTTTCCTTAGTTATGATAAAAGATCAATTAATATAAAACTTTAGACTCACAAAGATAGGCTAGATGACAGAATTTTCTTTAATTTTGTCAAATACAAATAGACTAAATAATGTAACTATAATTCTTGCTTGATAACTGATTTGTTATATATAATTTTACTATGTTAAAGTTAATTAGACAGGAAAGTGGAGATGATGTGGAATGTCCTTCTGTATGCTGCAAATGTGCGTTGCTTTTATTGGTTGATGAATAAAGCTGTTTTGGCCAATGGCCAGGCAGAATAGAGCCAGGTGGGAAAGCCAAACAAAGATGCAGAGAGAAGGAAGGTGGAGTCAGGGAGATGCCATGTAGCCACCAAAGGAGTAACATGCCAGAATATTACTGGTAAGTCACAGCCACATGATGATGTACAGATTAGTAAAAATGGGTTAATTTAATTGTGAGAGTCAGTCAGTAATATACCTGAGCCATTGGCCAAACAGTTTTATTTTTTTAAAAAATAGAATGTCTCTACAAGAAAAAAAGGGGGGAGAAGAGGAGGGGAGATGAGGACATAAGAGAGCAGGAAGATCGAGTCAGAGGAAGAACAGAGGAGAGCAAGAAAAGAGATACCTTCATAGAGGGAGCCATTATAGATTTAAAGAGAAATCTGGCACTAGGGAAATGTGCAGAGCTCTACAAGGATGACCCCCAACTAAGAATCTAAGCAATAGTGGAGAGGCTACCTTAAATGCCCTTTCCCAATAATGAGATTGATGACTACCTTATATGACATCCTAGAGACTTCATCCAGTAGCTAATGGAAGAAGCAGCAGACACCCACAGCTAAACACTGAGCTGAACTCTGGAATCCAGTTGCAGAGAGGGAGGAGAGATGAGCAAAGAGGTCAAGACCAGACTGGAGAGACCCACAGAAACAGCTGACCTGAACAAAGGGGAGCTCATGAACCCCAGACTGATAGCTGGGAAACCGGAATAGGACTGATTGAGATCCCCTGAAGTGGAGGTCTGGACAATCTATGTGGCCTCTGTAGTAGATCAGTATTTATCCCTAGCATAGGAATGGACTTTGGGAGCCCATTTCACATAGAGGATACTCTCTCAGCCTAGACACATGGGGGAGGGCCTAGGCCCTATCCAAATGATATGACAGACTTTGAAGACCCCCATGGAAGGCCTCACCCTCCCTGGGGAGCAGAAAGGAATTGGGATGGGGGTGGGGGACAGGGAAGAAAGGAGGGAGAGGGAACTGAGATTGACATGTAAAACAAGCTTGTTTCTAATTTAAATTTTTTTAAAAGGGAAAAAAAGAAAAAAAAGTTGGGAATTGCAATGTCCAAGAAACCATCAGGTCCCCACATCTGCTCCATGGAGTAGTGTGGCAGAGGAAAGAGAGTAGCAAGTGACAGTTCCTGAAGAAACTCTGTGAGAGTGGCAGACCCCTACCACATGAAACTGAATAAAGTTTTTCTTTGTTCTATGCACTTTACAGCACCCTGCTGAATGCCACCCATTATAGACTCAGAAATATTTTATCCTTAAGTTTCTATTCAGGGTAATAATAGTCACCTGAAGACAAATTCTCAGATGAAAGTCAAGCGTAAAGACTGCAAAGCATTTCTTGGTAGGACATACACAGCCAGCAGAAAAGAACTCCCTTAAGCTGTTAGGATTCTTAAAAAAAAAAAAAAAAAAAGTTTTCTACCTGCAGGAGTGACAGCTCAATCAGTAAAGTACTTATTTCACCATCATGAAGACGTGAGTTCAATAGTTAGCACACACAGAAAAAAGAAAGTCAGCTATAGTCTGGAGCATGTTTATAATCCTAGTGCTGGGGAGGCAGAAACAGAAAGGTCCTTAGGGTTCACTGACCAGCAATCCCAACCTAATCAGTGAACCCCAGGTACAGTGAGACACCCTGTCTCAAAAACACAAGTGCATGGCTCCTGAGGGACAATACTCATGATTGACCTCTGGCCTACACATACACACACACACACACACACACACACACACACACACACACACACACACACACACACAATTTCCTAAATGTTGTTTCAAAATACAAAACAATAGAATTTCAAAGAAGTCAATTATATTGAAATATTCATTAAAATATTATAAAATACTAATTGATGATACAGTAATGTGTTCTTCATAATGACAATTAAAAACTATTGGAGGCAGAGACAAAAGGATCACAAGTCCAGAGTCATCCAGAGATACACAGGAGACCTTGTCTCAGAAAACTAAAACAAAAGATAAAGAATCAAGAGTTAACAATAATTCTCATTAATAGCTGTCAAATTTTCAAGGTAATGATTAGCAAAAATGATACTTGAAGGTATCTATGGCAGAGTTGGGCATGGTGGCACAGGCTTGCAACCCACACTTGGGAAGCTGGGGAGGAAGAGGATGCAAGGTCCAAGCTAGCTTGCAGTACAGAGCAAGAATCTGTGTTTCAAAACCTTATCTGCAGAAGCTGTGGTAAGATATTAAAATATCCGTGGTTTACTGTTATTCTATTGCTGTGAAGAGACACCAGAACCATAGCATCTCTTATTTTAAAAAAGCATTTAATTGGGGCTAGCTCACAGTTCCAGAGGTTTAGTCCATTACTGTCATGGTGGGGTCATGGGGGAGTGCAGGCAGACAGGTGCTGGAGAAGTTGAGAGTTTACATTGGGGTGCACAAGCAGCAGGAAGAGAGAGTGACACTGGACCTGGATTGACCATTTGAAACCTCAAAGCCCACCCTCAGTAATATACTTTCCTCCAAGAAGGCCACACCTCCTAATATTGCCATTCCCTATAGACTTGTGAGGACCATTTTCATTGGAACCTCCACATTTACTAGACAAAGGCACACCTTGGGCTGTGCATTATCATTTGTTGACTACAATCACTGATGAAAACTCTGAACAGCCAGTTACTCAAATTGATCTACTTTTTTCTCCATTCAAAGTCAGGGTCCTCTTGAACTTCATTCCATAGATCCTTAGAGAGATGAAAATTAAGGTAAAGAACTATTGTCTTTTTAAAAATAGTTTAAGACATAAATCTTTCCAAGATAGATCAAATGTGAAAATGTCTGCTAACACTATCTAGCATGTGTTTTTCACAAACGACATATATACAAAAGGTTGCAATTCTTGTTTTTGGACTGCCAATGCCTCATGCCTACCACATAAGAAAGATAATGTTAATAAATAAGTTATAAATAGCAATAACTAGATGTTAATGAATAAAGAAATAACTTATGTTCCCTTTTCTTCTGGACTATCTCTTCATGGAAATTCTGTTGTTAGACTTTGGCTGACTGCCTGGAGTATTTTTGGACTATCCTTTAACCAGGGGAGAAAAGGCAAATTTTATACTGTCCTCAGAATTTATCCTCCACCTACATCCCTCATTTCTTGAAATGGTTCTCAGATTTCTTAATCAATATTGAAAGATGTAAAAACCTCCTGTGGCTATGAATTTTGGCATGCTTAATGGTATCCATAGAAACGTCCTAATTGAAAACATTCAGCTCCCATTGGATCATCTCATCCCATGAAGAATTGAAGAGAATTTATTTAAATCCTCCCATATTTTTGACACCATATAAAGAATTTTTAAACACGAGGTAATACAATATATGTCATGGCAGAAACCTCCTAATTTGCCCATTCAAAATAATCCTAGGGAATTGCTTCCAGGCACTCAAAACCCTGATCTGGGATAAGATTAAACACTTTGTAAATTTAGTGGTTTGTCTGTTGAGTGAATGGCACACTGAAGTTGGGCAAAGCCTATCAGAAATTTGCTCTTTCATGACATCAAAAACTATTTGTTGATTTATCCCACAGAAGAGAAGGTGCTGTAAACTAGGAATCACTTGTTTCTCACCTCTCCTGATAATTTTGCCTCCCATCTTAAATGCCTCACGATTTCTATTTAGAACCAGCATCACTTTTCCAATTTGAAAACCCACCACTAGAAATGATAAACACACAGTCATAAAAGATCCAGCTCTACTATTTCACTCTTGTCAGAGGAACATCTGTTTTGTGTTACCAGTTGTTAGTGTGGTGCAGAAGGTAGAGAATCAGACACTGACCTTTTTAAGAGGCAACTTTATCCTTATGTTTTTATACTTCTGCCTTACCTGTAAGACATGCATTAAGACAGCATGGCACTCTTCTACCAAAACCTCAGGAGGATTAGCATAATCAAATGTGACCTTACCCTTATCACTTTGTACCCAGAAATGCTGCTCCTCCTGTTACAGTGCCAAGCATCCGTCTGAAGTCAGCAGGAATAGCTCAAGGAAAAAAAAGGAAGAAAGAAAGAAAACAGAAGGGCAGAAGGAACATGGAAACCAGCCAAGGCTGACAGAATTTCAATAACCTAGGATTTGAAAAGCTGTACAAATGTATTTATTATAAAGATCTTTCAGCTTATTATTATTATTAGCTTGTTTTGTTGAGTAAAAGATCTGTGCTCATGCCAGATGACCGAGAGAGCATACGGAAATTGTTACTGAAGGATGGTGCTCAGTAATCCAAAACAAGACAAAAGTTGAGCCCCTGCTATTTGAGCAATGCATCATTCACACAAGAACAAAGAAAGCAAAGCTCTCCTCTTTCCTTTAGGTTTTTATCCTGGCTGGTTTATGACAAAAGAAAATGACAAGTATCTGTGGAGTACTTAGCCCCAAATGGAAGATCTAGATCACATGCATACATGTGCAAGAACACACACACACACACAAATACACACACACACACACACACACACACACACACACACACACACACACACACACACACACGCATGAACACATGGCTCAGGGACCATTGATGGAGAGGAGGTGAAAAGACTATACCAGTAACCGGGGAAGACAGAGGTAAAACAACGTCTTCTGGTCATGACAAAACCTATGCATCCATCAATTCACAGCATTGTGGTTACCTACACATACTGAATCACAAAACATAGAGAACTCAGATGAGTACTGACCTGGAAGCTTTATACCTACTGGCTAGCTTTACTAATGCTGGAATTTCTATGCATGCTAACATAGGAGAAAAATAATCATCAATATTACCCCGCTGTGAAGCTATGAACTACAACAATGACTGTCTTGGCATGTCTTGCCTACTAGTGTGATGGTGGCATGTATGTTATAGGAGTAACCAACCACTTTCTGACTGAATTTAAAGCCTGCTGTATGAGATGGAACCTATATCTGACACCATTATCAGAACCATGATTAGATAGGTCACAGGACCTATTGGAAATCTAGTATTATTCTGCTAAATGGACACAGTATTAAAATAACTTTTAAATGACTTATTGCTATATCCATAGATTAGTGTGTCTCTTAACACTCATCAGAGAAGCTTTTCCTTGCATCAGATGGTCATTAAAACAAAGACCCAAAACTGGTCAATGGGCAAAGTATAAGAGACTGTAGAGTACTCAACCCTATTTAGGATGCTTATATCATACTTATTCCCTGCCCCAGGCCCAGGGATCTTTAAGGAAGATGGGGCAGAAAAGTTATAAGAGTCAAAAGTGGTAGATGACTAAAAGGAAATAGTGCTTTCTGGACATAGAAGGACAGATGCACCTAAGAATTCACAGCAATTGTGACAGCATGCACAAGCTCAAGACAGTCAAAATCCCAGTATAGAGCCAGGGGTTGGGGTTGGAAGGATGTCCCAACCCTAGCTGAGGAGCTAGTGACATTTAGTAGTTGCTGGGAGAGGAAAAGTCAGTTTTCTTTAAAGATGTGACACCTGGTAGGTTCATTATACTCCAGGGAAGCCTCACATCAAAGAGTATTTGGGTAACACAAATTAGACTCAATGAGCTTGGAAATAAAAGGAGAAAACATGAAGACGGTGGGTAGGGAGCTAGGGTGGATCTGGGAGGATTTAGGGGGTTGAATGTTATCAAAATACATTGTACAGCCAGGCGTTGGTGGCGCACACCTTTAATCCCAGCACTCGGGAGGCAGAGGCAGGCAGTTCTCTATGAGTTTGAGGCCAGTCTGGTCTCCAGAGAGAGTACCAGGATAGGCTCCAAAGCTACAAAGAGAAACCCTGTCTCGAAAAAACAAAACAAAACAAAAAAACATTGTACAAAATTCTTGAAAAATAAAAAAAAATGTTTTTATATAAAGAAGACTGGAAGTTGAGGAGGTAGAAAGTAGTTGTAGAGACAGATCTGGGAATAGTTACCAGAAGAAATCAGCGATGAATATGATCAAAATACACGGTATGACACTACTGTGAAAAGATAATGCAAGAAATAAATGTGAGTCTCATCTAACATCTAAAAATTATAGATTCACATTTAAAACTTTAAAAAACTCAGAACAATAATTGTATATTAAATTTAAAGTCCTATAATCTTCAGATCATCATTTCAACTGTAATTAGCCAATGTAAACCTTATTGAGATAGTTTATACTCTGTTGGTTTTAGTATGTCTAATTAAATAACATTAATATAAGTCTTCTGCTAGGACTGCCCACACTTTGTGTTCTATGACAATGGAATGTTTAGTGGTTTCATATTGGACAATACAGGTCTACAGCTTCATTTATTATCTCTGTCAGTTTTCCTATCTGTACTAGCTAGTTTTATGTCAACTTGACACAAGCTAAAGTCATTTGAGAAGAAGGAGCTATAACTGGGAAAATGCCTCTGTAAGATCAGGCTGTAGGTAAGCTTTTAGGGAATTTTTAAAATTAGTGACTGATGGGGGAGGGCCCAGCCCATCGTGGGTGATATCATCGCTGAGCTGGTGGTCCTGGGTTCTATAACAAAGAAGGCTGAGAAAGCCATAAGGAGCAAGCTAGTAAGCAGCACCCCCTCCCTGGACTCTGCATCAGCTCCTGTCTCCAGGATCCTGCCTTGTTTGATTTCCTGTGCTGAACTCCTTCAGTGATGGACTATGATGTGTAAGTACAAGCCAAATAAACCCTTTGCTCCCCCCCCCCAAAAAATGGTATGACATTCTGGAGGAATTAATAAAAACATTAAATAAAATACTTTTTAAAATATACATTTTGACTGATGACACATTGGTGGAGAAAGAAATCAGAGAAACATCACCCTTTGCAATTGCCACAAACAACATAAAATACCTTGGGGTAACAGTAACCAAAAAAAGTGAAAGACCTGTACCGTAAGAATTTTGAATCACTAAAGAAAGCAATTAAAGAAGATACCAGAAAATGGAAAGATCTCCCATGCTCTTGGATAGGTAGGATCAACATAGTAAAAATGGCAATCTTGCTAAAAGCAATCTACAGATTCAATACAATCCCCATCAAAATCCCAACACAATTCTTCACAGACCATGAAATAACAATTCTCAACTTTATATGGAGAAACAAAAGACCCAGGATAGCCAAAACAACCCTGTACAATAGAGGAAATTCTGAAGGCATCACCATCCCTGACTTCAAGCTCTATTACAGAGCTATAGTCCTGAAAACAGCCTGGTATTGGCATAAAAATAGACAGATAGACCAATGTAATAGAGTTGAAAACCCTGATATTAACCCACACACCTATGAACACCTGATTTTTGACAAACAATCCAAATTTATACGATGGAACAAGGAGAACATCTTCAACAAATGGTGCTGACATAACTGGTTGCAGACATGTAGAAGACTACAGATAGACCCAAGCCTTTTGCCCTGCACAAAACTTAAGTCAAAATGGATCAAAGATCTCAACATAAACCCAGCCACATTGAACCTATTAGAAGATAAAGAGGGAAATACCCTTGAATTAATTGGTACAGGAGACTGCTTCCTGAACATAACACCAGTAGCACAGACACTGAGGTCAGCAATTGATAAATGGGACCTCCTGAAACTGAGAAGCTTCTGTAAGGCAAAGGACACAGTCAGCAAGACAAAACGGCAGCCCACAGACTGGGAAAAGATATTCACCAACCCCACATCTGACAGAGGGTTGATCTCCAAAATATACAAAGAACTCAAGAAGCTAATCCCCAAAACACCAAACAATCCAATTAAAAATTGGTATACAGAACTAAATAGACAATTCTCAATAGAGCAATATAAAATGGCTGAAAGGCACATAAGAAAGTGTTCAACATCCTTAGCTATCAGGGAAATGCAAATCAAAACAATTCTGAGATACCATCTTACTCCTGTCAGAATGGCTAAAATCAAAAACACCAATGACAGTTTATGCTGGAGAGGATGTGGAGAAAGGGGAACACTTCTCCACTGCTGGTGGGAGTGCCAACTTGTACAGCCACTTTGGAAATCAGTATGGAGACTCCTCAAGAAAATGGGAATCAGTCTACCACAAGATCCAGCAATTCCACTCCTAGGCATATACCCAATAGAAGCACATTCATACAACAAGAACATCTGTTCAACCATGTTCATAGCAGCACTATTTGTAATAGCCAGAAACTGGAAGCAGCCTAGATGCCCCTCTACCAAAGAATGGATAGAGAAAATGTGGTACATTTACACAATGGAGTAGTACTCAACAGAAAAACAACAACAATGGAATCTTGAAATTTGCAGGAAAATGGATGGAACTAGAAGAAACCATTCTGAGCGAAGTAACCCAATCACAAAAAGACAAACATGATATGTACTCACTCATATGTGGATTTTAGACATAGAGTAAAGGATTACCAGCCTACAATTCACACTGCCAGAGAAACTAGTAAGCAAGGAGGACCCTAAAAGAGACAAACATTGTCCCCTAGAGAAGGGGAAAGGGTCAAGATCCCCTGAGCAAATTGAGAGCACAGGAAGAAGGGGGAAGGAGCTAGGAGAATGAGAAGGGAAGAAGAGGAGGGATGCAGAGGACATGAGGGAGCACAAAGTTTGAGTTAGGGGAAGAACAGATGATAACAAGAATGGAGATACCATAATAGAGGGAGACATTTTAGGTTTAAAGAGAAATAAGGCACTAGGGAAATGACTGGAGATCTACAGGGATGACACCAGCTAACAATCTAAACAACAGAGGAGAGGCTACCTTAAATGCCCTCCCCTGATAATGAGATTGATGACTGACTTATATGCCACCCGATAGCCCTCATCCAGCAGCTGGTAGAAGTAGAAGCAGACACCCACAACTAATCACTGAACTGAACTGGAATCCAGTTGCAGAGAAGGAGGAGTGATAGGCAAATGGGTCCAGACCAAGCTGGTGAAACCCACAGAAACATCTGACATGAACATTGGGGAGCGCTTAGTCCCCAGACTGATAGCTGGGATACCAACATGGGACTGATCCAGACCCCAGAAACATGGGTTTCAGTGAGGAAACCTCGGAAATCTACAGGACCTCTTGTAGTAGTTCAGTACTTATCCCTAGCATAGGTGTGGACCTTGGGAGCCCAATCCACACAGAGGAATACTCTCTGAGCCAAGACACACGGCGGTGGGCCTAGGCCCTATCCCAAAGGATATGATAGACTCTTATGACCCCCTATGGAAGTCCTCACCCTGCCTGGGGAGCAGAAAGGATATGTGATAGGTAGGGTGTTAGTTGAGGGGGCAGTGGTAGGGGATGAGGGGAGGGAGAGGGAAGTGGGATTGACATGTAAAACAATCTTGTTACTAATTCAAATAAAAAAGGAAAAAAAGTAGTAAAAAAGTTTGTTTGCCCTAAGTAATAACATAGTTTTGGTATTGAGAAAGCTAAGTAATTTACCATGATGTAAAAATATAAAAGAACTGAATTATATATACACTTACTGTCTCCCTATATTTTTTATCTGAGACTTAATCAATGACCTGGTAGTGTCAATTACTATGCAAGAATATCCCCAACCTTTTGTCCTACAGATGTGGATCTGAGAAGTATGTCTAAGTAAAATAATTTCCACATGCAAAAAAATAAAATAAAATATACATTTTGAAAAAAGGAAAATTACAATATTAAATACTTTTACCAATACTGAGTCAAATGTGAAATAAAGACCTTCACTTTCATCACTGCCCTTTGAGAAGTACAACTACCCAGGGACCATGATAGTGTTACTATCCAAGGTGTAAGCCACGTGGAAAGCCCTGGAGGACATGACACAGCATGAAAAGAGGCTAGCCACAGTCATTGAGAAACCATTCATAATGATGATGAAGCCATCCTGGAAACAGAACCTCCAGTCAACCATGTAGTGCCATATAGAGCAGAGAAGAACAGCCAAACATAGGCATTCCACAATCCATGACCAACATAACTATGAGAAGGGCCACTACAAGACACTGGGGAGGGCTTTTAGGCATTTAAAGCAGATAGTTACCGTGTTTTTGCATGTACTAAGTGAAATCATCCAACCACAAACAGAAATGTTGCAGAGTTCCACTTACATCAGGTATTTAACATAATCTAACTTTATTAGTTAGGAGTCCTGAGAGAAATATAAACTTATAGAATGAACCTCCCTATATATAGAAAGGGGGCTATTAGATTGGCTTACAGACTGTGGTCCAGCTATTCCAAGAATGGCTGCCTATGCATGGAAGATCCAATAATCGACTAGTTGTTCAGTCCATGAGGCTGCTAAGGACTACACTAGAGGCTGGGGCAGGAGGACTGCAAGTTCAAGGCCTAAATGGGTTACAGAGCAAATTCAATGCCAGCCTAGGAAACTTACTGTGATTCTGTCTCAAATTACAAGCAAAAATGGGGCTAGGGAAATAGCTCAGTGCTTGTCTAAAACATGTGAGACCCTAGTTTCAATCCCAATACCATAGAAGAAAAATAAATTAAATAAATAAATAAATGCCTCTTTCAATGCTCAATTGAGAATCTGTCTCATTTTAGTTCTACAAATTTGGAATGAAAAAAGATCCAGAATGTCAACTTTAAAGAATCTACAAACCCAGGTATAGTGGCTCACTTGTGCAATCTCAGCACTTGGAGGCTGGCTGAGGCAAGAGTATCTTTGTAAGTCTGAAGCCAATATGGACTACATAATGAGATCCAGGAGTACCCAACTACCATGTGAGACACTCTATCAACAAAAGCAATTCAAGAAAGAAAGGATTTATTCTGGCTCACAGTTAAAAGTTACATACCATCATGACAGGGAACTCAAGGTGGCAGGCACTTGAAGCAGGTGGTCACACCAATCCACAATCAGAAAGCAGACATGCTACTTCTTGCCTTGCCCTCTCCATTTTAGCCTGCCCAGGGAATGGTCCTGCCCAAAATTAAAATACGTGTTCCCACATTAATTACCATAATCAAGATAATCTCTCACATTCTCAGAGGCCAATTTTAATCTAAATAATCCCTCATGGGTATGACCAGATGCTTGCCTTGCATGTAATTCTAGATTCTGTCAAATTAACAACACTATGACAGCTGTTAAGAAAATCCTGGAGGTGAGAGACCTGCCTACCAACTGGACTGTCACCACTGACACACACTGGATTCTGCTCCCCCCAATACCTATTCTACCGCCTAACCCCACATACCCCATCAACCTCCCTGTGACCAGCCCTTCCTCGAAACTCCAGTAGACTCCATAAGGTACAGCCAATACAGACCAGTTAGAAGAACAAATAAGTAAGTAGCCTCCCAGCTGAAATGCCCCAACCTCCAACCCCTAAGCCCCAAGGCACATTCCATGCCACTCCCCACCTCTCTCAGCATCAGCAAAGCAGCTGAGCCCTGCCCCCAACTCTGTTGGAATTCCACTGCTCTGGTGCAGTCCCCACCAGCCAGCAAGCAGGTGAGAGATCAGCCAGCCAGCTGGACCACCACCCACTGGATTCTATTCCCTCAGAACTCACTCACCCACCTACCTCATCATCCTACCCGTGGCCAGACCTTCCCCACAACTCCAGCAGACTCCACAGGCCCATGAGGCCAGGCTGGATCTAGACACGCAAAGCCCCACAAACCTAAGCTGAGACAAGCCTACTAGACCTGAAGATCCTCCAGACACTCGAACCCTTGGCCATTTAGGCAAGAAGACAATAAAGGAAACAGGTATATTCAATCTGTCTATCTATCTGTCATACTAGAAAGCAAATCTAGAGCCATTTGCATGCTACACAGGCACTGCACCAATGAGCTTTACTCCCCAGCCCTCACTCTATGGGTTTTTTGTTGTTGTGTTGGTTGGTTGGTGGTTGGGGTTGGGTGGGTGGGTGGGTGGGTGGGTGGGTAGATAGGTGGGTAGGTGGGTGAATGGGAGGGGTTTTTGTTTTGTTTTTGTTTTGCTGTTGTTGTTGTTTTTCCAGACAGGGTTTCTCTAACAGTTCTGCCTGTCCTGGAACTCATTCAAACTCACTGAGATCTTCCTGCCTCTGCCTCCCAAGTGCTGGGATCAAATGCATGTGCCACCGCTGCCCAGCATGTTTATTTAAATTTTTGAAACAGTAGCTCCACAAATTTCCTAGGCTGTCTTTGATCTCACTCTGTGGCCCAATCAAGCTCTGAGTTTGTAATCCCCTTATCTAAATCCCCCAAGTGGCTGGGATGACAGGCTGGCACCACCAGTCCTAGCTTTAGAGATGAACACTTTTGAAAACTTTTCAGTCATAAATTTTCAGTCTAACGATCTGACAGTCCGGGCAGTGGAGGAGAGGATGGCCTAGAAGCCCCTCCCCTAGAATGAGAGTGATGACTATTCTCTATGCTATCCTAGAGTCCTCATCCAGTGGCTGATGGAAGCAGAGACAGACATACACAGAAATACACTGAGCTGAATTCTGGAACCTAGTTGAAGAGAGGGAGGAATGAAGAACGAAGGGGTCTGTAACAGGTTGGAGAAACCCACAGAAACAGTTGGCCTGAAAAAGGGAAAGCATATCGACCCCAGATGCTCTTTGGGAGGCCAGTACGGGACTAATCCAGCCCCCTGATCATGGATGCCATCGGGGAGGCCCCTGCACTCCTGGGAGCCTCCGGAGGTGGACTGGCTTTTTGCCCTGGTGTATGTGGGGGACTTTGAGAGCCCATCCCACTTGAAGGGATGCACTCTGTCTCTGAACACATGGGGAGGGACCCAGGCCCAGCACAGGAAGATTTGGTGGACTTGGTGGAGCCCCGGTTGGGGGCCCTACCCTGCCTGGGGAGTGGTGGGTGGATGGGGTGGGGGGTAGGTTGGAGGTGGGGGAGAAGGAATGGGGGTAAGGGGAGGGAGAGGGAGAGGGGAATTACATGTGAAACAAGCCTGTTCCCTAACTTGAATTAATAATAATAAAAAGAGAGAAAAAAATTTCAGTCTAATATTAATGTAAGAGACTCCATGGTATTGATCATTCTAGTATATCATACCTAAAAATATTACAGATCTAAATAATACTTTGAGCAAATGATCAAAATTACAATTTTCAATAAGAGGCAATAAGATACCTTATGGAAATGTACATCACCTAGCCAATAATTTAGTCAGAAAAAATTCAACCAAACCCAAACTTGGCACATCCTATAAAATAATGTCATGATACATCCTTCTTCAAAATGTCAGTGTGATCAAAGAAAAAGAAAGTCTAGGCATGGTGGTGAATGTCCAGAATTCCAGCACTTGAGAAGCAAAAGCAGGAGGACTGCCACAAGTTAGAGGCCAGCATAGTCTATAAAGCAAGTTCCAGATCAGCCAGGATTCCACAGTGAGAACTTGTATCAGAAAAGAAAGGAACAGAGCAAAGAAAGGCTTATGGGAACTATTCCAGATCAAAGGAAATGAAAGAGTTATGACAAATAAACTCAATATGTCATCTTGGCTACAGCCTACAATAGAGAATAACTACTCCAACAAAGAATGTTTTAGGAATAACTAATAAATTTAAAATACAGATCAGAGACTAGACTATTGCATTAATATTAAATTTCCTTTTTGTTTTACTTTTTGTTTTGCAGTACTAAGGGTCGAGCCTAGGGTCTCATGCATACTAGGCAAGTACTCTACCAGTAAGCTATACCACCAGCCCAAATTTCCTATATTTGAAGTGTGTGTGTGTGTGTGTGTGTGTGTGTGTGTGTGTGTGTGTGTGTGTGTGTGTGTGTGTTTCAAACTTAAAGCTTCAGTGGAAAACTGTGAAAATCATATCTTCAATAGACATTATAGAGCTAAAGACAAAAAGCTGCATGTAAATGCCATAATCTAGTTTATGAATATATTTCTTGAAAAAGTCTGGGTTTGCAACTCTAAAACTACTTCAAGTGTATACTAGAATTGGACAGGTGAACATATTGTTAGGTTTATATATTAAGTTACAAGAAAGTATGATACATGCAACTTAATAGCAAATGAATTTGTAGAGATCAAGAGTTTTATAAATGCAGATATATAAAATAAGAGAAGAGCTGTCTGGGCATGGTGGTGCACACCTTTAATCATAGCACTTGGGAGGCAGAGACAGGTGGATCTCTGAGTTCAAGGCCAGCCTGGTCTACAGAGTGAGTTCCAGGACAGCCAGGGCTACAGGGCTACACAAACCCTGTCTTGAGAGAGAGAGAGAGAGATGAGAGAGAGAGAGAGAGAGAGAGAGAGAGAGAGAGAGAGAGAGAGAGAGAGGACAGGGGGTTGGGGAGAAACAGGACAACTGTGGCAAATGTTAAGTAAACCTAGGTCAAAGGGCATATAAGACATATTGGTGTTATTACTATTTCCTACAAGCTTGAAATTACTTCAAAGTAAAATGTTAGCCTGAAGCTTTTAGTCACTACACAGCAGACACCACTTACATAACCAGAATGCTCATACTGGGAAGAAAAGTTATCTGTAGTAAGCCCTGAAAGTTAGGGAACACAGTGACTGGAAACATGTTAATAGGATTCCAACATAACTGATCTTCATTTTTAGTAGGGCATGGCTCTATTTATCTGAGTCAAATATATATCATAAATACTCTATAAAGTGAGATGGAGTGACCCACAAATGAACACTAAAATGAATGAGCAACATTTCAAGGAGAAATAGAATATGTGCATTGTCTCAAAGCATCTCTCCTGAGATACTTTAACAGTAAAGGAAGAAATAGCTATTTGACTTTACTGAAGGTTCCAATTTAAACAAGGAATCAAGGTATATGTCCAGTAATAAGACCTACCCAAACCATCCCCAATAAGATGCTAAAAATATGCATCATCATTTTTTTTTACCATTCTTGCCCCAAAATGCACAATTTTATTTGAACCATAAGAAAACATCAAACAAAGCCAGACATGGTGGCTTGTAACTATAAGTCCAGCATTCAGGAGGTGGGGACAGGAAGATCAATAGTTCAAGGTCAACTTCAGCTACATAGTGAATTTGAGGCCAGCCTGGGCTACATAAGTCAGACTATGAAAAAAAAAAAACAGACACACTCAAATTGAGAGACATTCTAAAAAATAAATGGCCCATATTTTTCAAAAATACCATGAAATACAAAATTAAGAAACTGCTACAGACTGGACAAGACTAAATACAAATTAAAATTAAATGCAATAAGTGATTCCAGATAGGATCCTACATCAGAAATAGACCACTGGTAGAAAAACTGATGAAGTCAGGTATGGTAGCACATGCCTTTAGTCCCAGCATATGGGAGGAAGAGACAGAAAGATCTCTGCCTGGTTTACAATGTGGGTTCTAGGATACCCAGGGCTATATAGAGAGAATCTGTTTCAAAAAATCAAAACATAAAGAAAGGAAGGAAGGATAAAAGACAAACTGATAAAATTCAAATGCAGTTATGTAGCAATGAACCAATGTCAACCCAACTGTTATTTTTTTCTTCAGGTTTTACTTTTTTGTTTGTTTGTTTTGAGACAAGGTATCAGGGTTTCACCATGCAGAATTGTCTCAAACTTGAAGTGATCCACCTGTCTGTTTTCTGAGTACTGAGATTCCAAGCATGTACTACCATGCCTTGAGCTTTGCTCTAGTTTGAATGAGAATGGTCCCCATAGATTCATACTTGAAGGCTTAGTCTGCAGTTGGTGGAATTGTTTGGCAAGGATTAGGAGGTGCGGTCTTACTGGAGGAAGTATGCCACTGGGGCTTAGCTTTGAGGTTTCAAAAGCCCACACTATTCCAGTTAGCTTTCTCTGTCTGCCTACTGGGTTGTTACCTCAACATGTAAACTCTCAGCCATTGCTCTAGTGCCATGCCTGCCTGCCTGCCTGCCTGCCTGCCTACTGCCATGCTCTCTGCCATGATGGTCATGGATTCACCCTCTAAAATTGTAAAAAACTAGATGTTTTCTTTTCTCAGTTGCCTTAGTCATGGTGCTTTGTCACAGCAGTAGAAAAGGAACTAAGACAAGCTCAATCTCCTATTCTTTTTTTAAAGATTAATTTTTATTTATTCCTGTGTATATATGTGTGCCTGTGTGAGCTTCTGTGCACCATGTGTGTACAGATGCCTGTGGAGGCCAGTGGGAATTGGATCCCCTGAAACTAGAATTATAGGTGGTTGTGAGCCAACTGATACACATAATGGGATTCAAACATAGGGCCTCTGCAAGAGAAGTAAGCACTCTAACAGCTGAGCTATTCCTCCTGGCCCCCAATTCTTTCATGCTTGATAATGGTGCTATGGTTATATACAAAATTAACACTAAGGAAATAGAGTATGGATTAAACTACTTTTGCAACTTTTCTATAGGTCACTGTCTTTAAAACTCATCTCTTAAGTGATTAAGTGACTACTCTGAGTGGAGTGAACACACACATTCATCTCTACTCTTACTCAGAACTCCACTAGAAATAGTAATACAGGGCTCTTTCTTAAAAAAAACCTTAAACCTAGAAGGAAGGAAATACAGAGTAAATTATATGACTAGAAAACTAACATATAAAGGTGACAAGATGATGGTTAATGCATACAAGACAGGGTGGGTAAGTATCCAGACCTCTCTGAGGTGTAGATAGAGATGGAGGCAGAAGGATAAACCTAAGACATGGGTACTTTAGCTAGCATTCTTGGAACACTGCCCCATTACCACTTAGCAAATCTCTTACTCTTACTGAAGGAACCACTTTAGGCTTAGATTTTTCATTTATCGCTCAAACATTAAAAAGGAAATATGCAAAACTGTGTTCAAGTTTTCCGAACAAGGCTTCATGTTTAGAATCAGACATTTGTCCACCTTTTGGATGCAGAGTGGTCAAAGTCTATATTTTGCAGTGCTGTCCTCCATGCCATCCACCTCATTCAGTGGGTGACCCAGCATTTCTTAATAGCATCCATAACCAGGAACTGGAACAGTCAGTATTCAGCTCTACAGTTATATAAAGCTAGCCTAGTTTGACTTCTGCTTTGGAACCTTGATGACTACTAAGGGATGATTCAATCCCTACCGGCCCTATTCCCAGACCCTTAGCTCCTATCTTTTCTCAGACCACTAACAGCCAGTCTGAAAGCTTCAATGCCAATTAAGATACCACAAATCATGAAACACCCTAATTTTAGAGGTGCAGGCTGTATTCAAAATAGGTAAAACACTCAGGTCTGGTGGCAAAAGCCTGTAAATCCAGCACTTATAAGGCAGAAGCAGGAGAGATGCCCAAGTCTGAGGCCAGCCTTGGGCTACATTCTATATTATCCTGTCTCAAAAACAAGCTAATAAGACAAACTAACAGAAAGAACAGAGTCCAAGAGAAGGCACAAGAATCAGAGACCCACTTTGCTTTATCTTATTATATTTTATCTCTTGGAAGCCTGTTCTTTCCTAATGAGAGGAAGAAAGGTGGTGGATCAGGATGGGAGGGAAGGTGGGGAGAAACTGGAGTACAGGGAGGGGAAACTGTAACCAGGATATATTATATGATTTTTAAGAATCTATTTTCAATAAAAGGGGGAAAAAGAAAAAATGAGCTAACAAGATTCAAAGATGAATCAAGCTAGAGATACTAGATCAGAGGCAGAGCATTTGCCTAGTTTGTACAAGTTCCTGGGATCAATCCTCAAAGCATCAAAAATCTTTTCTCAAAAAAATTTAAGTAGATAAAACAAGACAGGCATGTTGGCACATACACACACCTTTAATCCTAGCATTCATTTATCACTCAAACACTAAAAGGGAAATAAGGAAAACTAAGTGTTCAAGGTTTCATAAAACTCTAAATTCACATTTAGAATCAGACATATGTCTACCTTTTGTGTGTAGAATGGTCAATTTCCATATTTTACAGTTCTGTCCTCTGTGTCATCTACCTCATTCAGTGGATCTCTATGAGTTCAAGGCTAGCATGTTCTAAACAGTAAGTTGCAGGTGGGCCAGGTCTGTATAGAGAGACTCTCTCTCAAAAGTAAATGAATGAAACAAATCAAGACACTATAGTACTCAAAATGATGACAGAAATATATCTCAATGAGATAGATCTCACAGTCAAACACGTACTATTACATTTACAGACAATTGATTGTAGACAAGGTTCCAAAAGAATGTGATAGAACAGGAGTGGTGGTACATTCCTGAGTCCTAGCACTGGGGAGGTGGAGGCTAGAGGATAAGACGTTTAAGGTCATCCTTTGCTTCAAAGCAAGTTAAAGGCCATCCTGGAATACATGAGACTCAAAATTTTAAAAATGTTAAGAAATGCTGCTAAAACAACTATAGGATCATGTACAAAAGAATAAAGTTGAGCCATTACTTCACAGAACAAAGACATATTAACTCAAAATGGATTTTTAAAAACTTCAATATGTGAACTACAAATACAGGAAAAAAGTAGATGCAAATATTTGTGATCTCAGTTAGGCAATGGTTTCTTAAATATAATACCAAAGGCCATCGAGATGGCTCAGTGTATAAAGGTGCTTGCCATCTCCACTTTTAGGCATATACCCAAAGGATGCACATTCATACAACAAGGACATCTGTTCAACTATGTTCATGGCAGCATTATATGTAATAGACATAAACTGGAAGAACCTAGATGCCCCTCAACTGAAGAATGGATACAGAAAATGTGGTACATTTAATCAGTGAGAAAAAACAATGGAATCTTGAAATTCACAGGCAAATGGATGGAACTAGAAGAAACCATCCTGAGTGAAGTAACCCAGTCACAAAAAGACAAACATAGTATGTACTCACTCATATATGGATATTAGACATAGAGAAAAGGATTACCAGCCTCTAATCCACACCTCAGAGAAGCTAGGAAACAAGGAGGACCCTAAGAGGGACATGTACAGTCCCCTGGTGAATCAGAAAGGGACAAGAGCCCCTGAACAAATTGGGAGCATGGGGGAGGAGAGAGGGAGTTAGGAGAAAGAGGAGGGGAGAAGAGGACGGGGAAGGAGAATATGAGGGATCAGGAAGATTGAGTGGGGAAAGGAATAGAGGAGAGCAAGAAAAGAGACACATCAATAGAAGGAGCCTCTACAGGTTTAAAGAGAAATCTGGCACTAGGAAATTGTACAGAGATCCACAAGGATGACACCAACTAACAATCTAAGCAATAGCAGAGAGGCTACCTTAAATGCCCTTCCCCTATAATGAGATTGATGACTACCTTATATGCCGTCCTAGAGCCTTCATCTAGTAGCTGATGGAAGCAGAAGCAGAGATCCACAACTAAACAGTGAGCTGAACTCCTGAATTCCAGTTTCAAAGATGGAGGAGTGACCAACAAAGGGGTCAAGATCAGGCTGTTGAAACCCACAGAAACAGCTGACCTGAGCAAGTGGGAACTCATGAACCCCAGTCTGGCAGCTGGGGAACCAACATAGGACCAAACCAGGAGCCCTGAATGAGGGTGTCAGCTAGGAGCACTGGGCAGTCTATGGTGCCTCTGGCAGTGGAACCAGGATGTATCCCTAGTGCAGAACAGACTTTGGGAGCCCATTTCCCATGGAGAGATAATATTAGCCTAAATACACAGGGGAGGGCCTAGGCCCTGCCCCAAATGAATTGAAAGATTTTTTTGTTGTTGTTGATCCCTCCTGGAAGGCCTCATCCTCCCTGGGGAGTGAATGGGGAATGGGATGAGGGGTTTGGCGGGGAGCATGGGAGGATGAGAGGGAAAAGAAACTGGGATTGATAGTAAAATATGATTCTTTATAATTTAAATAAAATTTATTTAAAAAAAAAGGTGCTTGCCACCACACATAAGAACCTGAGTTTGGTCCCCAGGACCTACATGAGACAAGAGAGAATCAACTTCTGAAAATTTTTATCTGATTTCTGCAAGTGTACCCTTCCCAACACTCAAATAAATAAATATAATTTAAATTCTTTAAGTGTTGTGGGATATTATTTTAACTAGGCGAAGATATGTTACATTGGTTTACGCTAAATATTACTTTAACCATGTTAAGGTGTGTTACACTTGTTTCTGCTGCCTTTGCTAAGGATGTGTTATATTTGTTTGTGCTGAATTTGTTTAATTATGAGAAGATGTGTCACTGCTTCACCTTGCCTGCCTAAGGCACCTGACTGATCTAATAAAAAACTGAACAGCAATAGCTAGGCAATAGAGGGATAGTAGGTACTTGCAGTCAGAAGTAAGAGGAGAAATCTAGGCTTGAGAAGAATGAGAGAAGAACAAAGAAACAGGGGAGAAAGAGAGGGAAATGCCCAGGGCCAGACAGGCAGCCACCAGTCAGCAGACACAGAGTAGGACACACAGAAAGAAAAGGTAAAAATTTCTGAGGCAAAATGTAGACAATAGAAACAGATTAAAATAAAAACTAAGGCTAAGGATTCATAATTAATAAGAAGTCTCCTTGTCATTATTTGGGAGCTGATGTGGCCCCAAAGAAAGCCTGGTTCATTTAAGAGATTAAGCTTTTTAAAGAAAGGGTTTTTGTTTTGTTTTTGTTTTTTCGAGACAGGTTTGCTCTGTGTAGCTTTAGAGACTGTCCTGAAACTTGCTTTGTAGACCAGGCTGGCCTCGAACTCACAGAAATCCACCTGCCTCTAAAGAAAGTTTTTAAAAGCTAGGTGTGGTGGTGAACACTTTTAATCCCAGCACTCAGGAGGCAGAGGCAATTCGTATTCTGTGAGTTTGAGGCCAGCCTGGTCTACAGAGTGAGTTCCAGGACAGCTAGGATTGTTACGCAAGAAACCCTGTCCCAAAAATTAAAAAAAAAAACCTGAAAGAAAGGAAATAAAGAAAAATTGTAAGAAAGAAACCAAAACCACAAAGGACAAAAAACAATTTTAAGGTCTCATCAAAATTTAAAGCTTTCTTATTTCAAGGGACACCAGAAAGAAAGAAAAAGTCAAAACTAAAGTGTGGGAGAAAAGTTTTACAAATCATTTATCTGATTTGGCATCTATATACAGAATATATTTTACAACCCTTCCAATTCCAGCAATAAAGAAAAGCAATACAACTATTCAAATGGACAAGCAATCTGAATACATATATGTCTCAAGAAGATTCATACAAGGCTGGGGATGTATCTCAGGAGATGCTTTCCTAACACACACAGAGCCCCTGGTTCCAACCTCAGAACCACATCAATTGGGTTTGGTGGTGCACACCTACAATCGCAGTACATGGGAGGTAGAAGCAGGAGGATCACAAGTTTGAGATCATCTACTACAGCTAGCATTAGAGACCACCCTGGATGACATAAGCCACTATCTCAAAAAAGTGAAAATCTACAAGTAGCCAATAAGTATATGAGGAGCTCCTCAAAGCTAGGTATGGTGGTATACACCTGTAATGCCAAGACCCTGGAGGCTGAGGTAGGATTACTGGGAGTTCAAGGACAACCTAAATTACATAGTGAATTCGAGACTCTATGAAACTCTGTCTCAAAACACCTAAGTGGGAGACGAATGGAAGAAGTTCAGGATTATAAATCATCTAGGGACTGCCTTCAGTATGAGCCAAGCAAGGTAGTGCATGCTTATAATCCCAACACTCCGGAAGCAGAAGCAAGAATATCACTGCAAGTTCGAGGCTAGCCTGGTCTACAAAGAGAGGCATTTTTGTTCCAAAACCATTAAACACAATGAACTACCACTACACACCTAGTAAACTAGTTAAATTTAAAACAGACAATAGCAACTGTTAAATGAGGATGTGGAGAAATGGAAAGCCTCACATGGGTGGTAAGAATTAAGACACTACAGCAGCTTTGCCAAAGAGTCTGGGAGTTCCTCAAAAGGGTATCCACAGAGTGAGAATGTGATCTAACTCTGCTCCTACATATAATTCCACACAAAAACTCACACACAAATGTTCACAGCAGCACTATTCACAACAGCCAAAAGGTAAAACTAAAGCAAATGTCCATCAATTGATGAATCAACAAATAAAGTGTAGTATATGTATATAATAGAATATGACTGGGTCATACAAAATACTAACACATACTACAACATAGATGAAACTTAAAAACATGATACATGGAGTTGGTCACTGACAAGTAACTATGTATTATATGACTTCATTTCTTTTTGTTTGTTATTTTTTCTTAAAACGGAGTCTTGCTCTATACTGCCAGAAGGACTTGAAATCACTATGTATCCCAGATTAACATCAAACTTGCAGTGATTCTTGCCTCAGCCTCCCATGTGCTGAAATCATGAGTTCACCATTTTGCTCAACTTTATAATTTTATTTCTATGGGATTTCCAGAATAGGCAAATACATAGCCATATAAAGAGCCTCTGTGGCTGTCTAGGATTGGAGGTCAGCACTAGAGACTATGGGGATTCTTTTGGGAGTTATGGAATTATTCTAGAATTAAATAGTGCTTACAGCTGTACAACTCTGTGACTATAGTAAAACCACTGACTTGCATACTTTAAATGTGAGTTTTATGAGATATTGGTTACAACTCAAAATAGCATTATTATTTTTTAGTGGAAAATGAGAAAAATTTTTAATTGCATAGATATTCCAAACTTGATTATGTCAAGCAAATTAAGTTCAATCTGATGAGTGGAGACTATATCATCTTAGTCATGTGTGTGATTTGCTAAATTAAAAATTCACCTCAGTCCAGGTGGCTTAATTCAGATTATTAAACTGTCAGTGTTTATATGTTGGCTGAAAGCCCCAAAGTAGAAAGCAATATGGTTAGAAACAAAAACAGCTGGAGATATTACAATTACTGCTCTAGCAAAGGAAGCATATTAACTAGTGAGATAATAAAGTGCATTACTCTCATCCTCACTGGGGAGGGTGGTGGATATTTATGATTAAAAACTAATATGGGTACAGAAATAAAAAAGAAAACAAGCATATTTGAGATAGGCCATAGTAAACAGAATTGAGTTTAGTGGAAGAAAGGGGGAAATGGGCCAAATGAGAATTTATGTGCTTCTGAACCTGCACATGATCTGCTTGGACTCTTCAATACAAGCTCCCATTCTAGATGTAGATTACCAAGTGAGAGCAGCAAACTGTTCCTGCAAATACTTCAGGCCCTGCTAGCTTTCTGGTCTCTGCTACAATTACTCAACTCTGCCACATCATGCAAAAGCAACTGTGAGCAAAATGGAAACAAATGAGTGTGGTTATGTTCCCATAACACTTTCTAAATGGAAGCTGAAATCTAGATTTCATGTAATTGCCACATGCCACAAATTACTTTTCTTACAAAATTTAAGAGCCATTTTAAGGGGAGAAATGGCTCAGCATTAAAGAGCACTGGCTGCTCTTCCTGAGGACGCAGGTTCTATTCCAAACACCTACATGGCAGCTCATACTTGTCTGTAACTCCAGTTCCAGCGGATCTGGCACACTCACACAGACATACATGTAGACAAAACACCAATACACATAAAATAAAAATAAATTATTTTAAAAATATTTTAGGATTATTTTTAAAACTGGCACTAGGGAAATCCCCAGGAACCACAAGGATGACCCCAGCTAAGACCCTAAGCATCAGTGGAGAGGGTACCTGAACTGGCCTTCCCCTATAATCAAAATGATGACCACCTATATTATCATGATAGAATCTTCATCCAGTAGCTGATGGAAGCAGATGCAGAGATCCACACCTAAGCATTGGGCCAAGCTTCAAGAGTCCAATTGAATGGAGGGAGGAGAGATAACATGAGCAAAGGGGTCAAGACCATTTTGAGGATACCCACAGAACCAGCTGACCTGAGCTAGCCAGTCACTGACTCTGGACTGACAGCTAGGAAACCTGCATAGGACCAAACTAGGCCCTCTGAATGTGGGAGGGTGACAGTACTGTGGCTTGGGCAGTCTGTGGGGCCACTGGCAGTGGGACCAGGATTTATCCCTAGTGCATGAACTGGCATTTTGAAGCCCATTCTTTTTGGAGGGATACCTTGCTGGGCCTAGATATAGGTGGGAGGACTTGGTCCTGCCTCAAAGTAAGGTGCCAGAGTTTGTACACTCCCCATGGAAAACCTTACCCTCTCTGAGGAATGGATGGGGGTGGTGTGGGGAAGGAGAGGGTAGCAGGAGGAGGGGTGGGAGTGGGAACTGGGACTGGTATGTAAAATGAGAAAAGATTGTTTTTAAAATTAAAAAATGAAAGATCTATTTTTAAAGAACAATTTTAAGATGTAAGACTCACTCTTGACTCACAGACCACTATGGGAAAATAAGTAACAGATGAATTTGGCCCACAGACAGTATTTCACCAACTTTTATATAACAAACACTTCAACAAATTGGTATACAAGAAGGAGCAACCAAGTCTTACATTGCACAAAACTACTTAACTCAAAAAAAGCAACTTACCCAAACAGCAAGGATGTCTCCTTCACGAAATACTGACAAAATGTTTATAAGAATTAATGAGTTAATACACAAAAGCCCTAAGAGTAGTAGTATGGCATACACAGAAAGCCAGTCAACTAATTCTCTGATGCTATTTTTATGATACATTTATTTTTATTTTATGTATTTGAATGTTTTGTCTGTATGTATATATGCATACCATATGCATGCTTAGTGCCTCTGAAACAGGGATTATAGATGATTGTGAGCCACCATGTAGGTGCCAGGTCCTTTGCAGTAGCAGCAAGCAATCTCTCCAGCTCCACCTCTACCCCATGTTCTATATTCTTAACAACAAAGCATTATGTGTACTGACTCTAACAAAGCAGTGATTCTGTCTCTGTAGTCATACAGTGTACATAAGAACCAGAGCTGCTGCTTTTATTTGTAAACTCCCATCTTTGTCGTTTTCACAAGAGGGTCTCTAAAATTCTCAAAACTACAGTACATTTTATTTCAGTACCAGGAAGCTGTTGTTTACATATGACAAATTTTCTAAAAGAAAGGTAAGAAAATAGTGTATTGTTTTTTTATGGTGCTACTCTAAGAATTTGCCCAAAGGAATTTTTTTAAGAAAAAGTAAGATTAGGATTAGATTTCATCCTTGGCTTATGTGTGAAGCAAATACTAAAACCATCAGGGAGAACTGACCTTTCCAAAGGAGCTGTTCCATGTCAGAAGCCACAGAAGTTACTGCTTGATAACCTCTCAGAGCACATCTGACCCACTTGACCACTTCCTACCTCTTGGTTTAGAAGTGCAAAGTGATTAGGCAGAACTCTGTGTTCTTAGAGCAGGACTTCTTCAACTTTTGTCACTCATGACCTATTTGCCCAAGAAATTTTTACATAACCCCAAGTATATAGGTATATTAAACAGTATTGCAACTCAAATATTCACTGATAATAAATCACAAGTAAACTTAATTTAAAATAGTTATTTGGTACCAATAACACTAAGTAAAACTTAAAACATATAAACATTTTACTAATTCATTCTTTATGTGTATTAATAACGAAAGCATTTTGTCATGCCAACATACTTTATCTGCTAAATGAATGCAATTCAAACTTCCTAGACCTTCATTTGGAGCTTTGAACATACTGGTGTTGACACCCATGAAGAAATATAGGATTATGCAGCCTTGTATATTAGTATCTGGTTGATTGATAGAAACTAAAAAAAAAAGTTGAACACTTGTATGTTCAAAAAAATAGTTATTTGGTATATTTATAATTTTACCATTTATTCAAGACAAAAGCAAATTTGAAAAGTAATGCAATTTGTATTTGTTTGTTTTTACATAAAAATTAAATTCTGGAGGAATATTTGATACTGCAGAACACAGAGCACCTTAACACTTTACACAGATGAGCACTGTTAATTCTGAGAATGCTGCTTCACATAAAAATGCACTACAAAATGGAAAGGTATACTAAAGTAATTGCAGAAAAAATTTAAAATTCCGTCCTAATTGCAAGCCAAAACTCATTGGTGATTTTTTAAAATGCAATTCAAGGTGGCAAATGTTTCTAAAATCAACATTCATTCAATTAATTTGTGTGTGTGTGTGTGTGTGTGTGTGTGTGTGTGTGTGTGTGTGTGTGTGTGTGTGATCTCATGCAGCCAGGTTGGTCTCTAAATTTGCTATGTAGCCAAGGATGACATGACCTTGAATTTCTGATCTCACTTCCTCTACTTACCAAGTGTTATGATTACAGGCATGAGCTACTGCTCCTCGCTTAAAAATCAAACACAATATAACCCAAAGCTATATTAAGTTGATATTTACATGCCCAGTAAAGGGAGTAGGAAAATATTTTTTAATCTTTGCTTTCCATATTTAAACTACTGTTTCTATAAGCACAGAGCACTTTGTACTTATGGGGGGAGGGCACCACAATTCATAACATACAAGAGTCTCAAATCTGAGCCAAAGTGCTTCAGGCAGCATTCCTTGGGGCTGTGTGATGGGCTATAGAATACAAGGTGCACACTGTGTGTTCAGAACCCAGACTGCAGTGAAGGCATGCAATACAACGTGGGTGAATGCTGCCAAAAATACCTAGGATTTGCTGCATATTTGATTCTGAATTAATTTTTGGTTACTGCACATTCAGTTACACAACCTCATACAGGGCTGTGACCTACAATCTAAGAAGCTGGGTTCTAGAGTGAAAAAAATTGCCACTACTGGACCTCTACACCAACCTTGTATTCCACACCCTATATCACCAACAAAAGAAGGGGAAAGGTGTTACTCATCACCATGGGGTAGCTTCAATCATCATATTGAGCTGACCTACAAGGGAAGGCTTGTAATTCATAATCAGAGTGCCAGGGTGCCAAGTCCCTGTATTTGCTAGATAAAGTTACATTTTGAAAGGGAAAAAAATCAATACTCATTTTGATTTCACAACTTTAAACAATGGAATGTTGGGAAACTGCTCATGACAAAGCCACCTGTCACTAGCATCATTCTCCAACACAAAGGGCTATTTTTATGCAGTAAACTACAGAGATAGATAAAACTTGTTGTCATGGCAACAAGTATTCCAGAAGATATGTTAATCTGTAAAAAATGCAAAAGAGAACAAGCTATTTCATTGCATTTGCCTTTAAAATATATAAGGATGTCTGATTGGGGCGTTAGTGGGCATAAGGTAGACACAAAAAATCCTCAGTATATACATATACACTTACAGGTATTTTATTGTATAAATTAAAGGCATATAATATGTTGTTTTGGCATGCATATGAATACTGAAATTATAACTAAAGTTAAGTAACTTACTATCTCCCTCACCTTCCATTGTTCCCATTGTGTGTGTCAGCATATGTGCATGCTGGCATGTATGTGTGCACATAGATATGCAGTGGGAATGCATAAAATCTATCCTTTTAGTAAACTTTCAATATACAACACATCTTTAACCATCCTGCTGTATGTTATATTTATAGGCTTATTTATCCTACATAAATTCAAGTTTGTGATGCCCTTTGACCTACATTCTTCCCTATTTCCTACTTTTCCCTGGCCCTGCTAGCAATGGTTCTATTCTGTTTCTGTATACTCAACTTTTTCAGATTCTACATATAAATGAGAGCATATCATAGGTTTCTTTATATGTCTAGATCATTTCATTTCACTTAGCTTAATCTCCTTGTGGTTCACCAACATTGTCACAAGTAATATAACCTTCTGAAAGACTAAATTATAGTCCATCGTGTACATGTGTATGTGTATGCCATAATTTCTTCATCTATTCATCTAACAGAGACTTAAAAGTTGCTTCCAATTTTCAGTCATTGTGAAAAAACTGCAAGGAACATTTGAGAGCAGATTTTTCTTAAAATACAGAAGAGAAATTGATGATTCATGGGGCAGTTCATGTGTGTGAGTGCATATGTATTGTATAGGGCATCAAACTCAGGGCCCTGTGTTTGCTAAGGAAGTGCTGTCTCCCTGAACTACACCCACAGTCCTATTTTCTTATTGCCTTTCTTGTTTTCTTTAGGAAGCCCCATACTCTTTGCCATAACGGCTATACTAATCTACTCTCTAGGCAACAATCTACCAAGGTTGCCTTTTCTCCACATCCTTGCCAATGTGTTATCACTTGTCTTTTTTAAGATTACCATTCAGAACAGTTGTGAGGTGATTTCTCATGGTGGTTTTGATTTTCATTTGACTAATGCTTACTGAAGCTGAATGCTTTTTCACATCCCTCTTGGCCATTTGTATGTTGTCTGGGGGAAAATTGTTTACTCAAGACCTTTGTCTATTGTTTTAATTGGCTTGTTTTCCTGGTAGTAAGTTAAATGAGTCCTTGTTTTTTTTTATATGAACTTCTTATAATATATATGTTCTCTCAATTCACAGGAAATCTTTTTCTTTTCTATTCTTTTCCTTTCTTCCTTTTTTTTTGAGATAGAGTCTCTTTACTATGTACTCTAGCTGTCCTAGAATGTACTATACAGACCAGGCTAGCTTCAAACTGGAATTCAGAGATCCACCTGCCTCTGCCTCCCCAGTACAAGGATTAAAGTCATGTGCCACCATACCCATCTTCATAAACGTCTACTTTGTTGTTGTATAGTACAGAAGTCCTTTATGTAGATAAGAACAACTTGCTGTTTTAAAAAGATTTGTCTTTATTTCATACCTATGAAAAGATTAATCTAAATGTGGGTATGTATATACATCACATTCATGCCTGGGACCTACCTGCAGACACCAGAAGAGGTCATCAGATCTCCTTGAACCAGAGCTACAAATGGTTGTGAACTACCATGTGGCTGCTGGAAACTGAACCCAGGTCCTTTGGAGGAACAGCAAGCACTCGTAACCACTGAACCATCTCTCCAGTCCCCACAATTTGTTATTTTTGCTTCTGTAGTATTGCTTTGGACATGATATGCAAAAGGATCGCTGTTAGGCTAAGGATATAGAGCTCAGTAGTTGAAACCTTGTCTTGCATATGACAAGTCCTTGGTTCAATCCCTGACGTACAAAAAGGAAAAAAAAAAAGTAAAAGTAATAGAGTCAGATGTGGTGGTACACACCTATAGTTTTAGTAATCCAGAGACAGAAACAAAAGGGTCTACAGTTTGAGGCAGCCTGTGTTGTACAGTAATAATCCAGTATCAATCACAAATTGCCAAAGCCAGTATCAAACATCCTTCCTCCCATATTTTCTTCTACAAGTTTTACAGTCCTTGGCTTTTAAAATATATTCTTTATCATTTTTTATTTTTAAAACAATCTTTTTCGTTTTACATAGCAGTCCCAGTTCCCACTTCCTCCTCTCCTCTTGATACCCTCTCCTCCCCCCACCACATCCCCCATCCACTCTTCAGAGACAGAAAGGCATCCTATGGAGAGTGAACAAACTCTGGCACCTTACTTTGAGGCAGGACCAAGTCCTCCCACCTATATCTAGGCCCAGCAAGGTATCCCTCCAAAAAGAATGGGCTTCAAAATGCCAGTTCATGCACTAGGGATAAATCCTGGTCCCACTGCCAGTGGCCCCACAGACTGCCCAAGCCACAGTACTGTCACCCTCCCACATTCAGAGGGCCTAGTTTGGTCCTATGCAGGTTTCCTAGCTGTCAGTCCAGAGTCAGTGAGCTCCCACTAGCTCAGGTCAGCTGGTTCTGTGGGTATCCTCAAAATGGTCTTGACCCCTTTGCTCATGTTATCTCTCCTCCCTCCATTCAATTGGACTCTTGAAGCTTGGCCCAATGCTTAAGTGTGGATCTCTGCATCTGCTTCCATCAGCTACTGGATGATGATTCTATCATGACAATACAGGTAGTCATCATTCTGATTACAGGGGAAGGCCTGTTCAGGTACTCTCTCCACTGATGTTTAGTCTTAGCTGCGGTCAGACTCTGTGGTTCCTGGGAATTTCCCTAGTGCCAGGTTTCTCAATAGCCCCATAATGATTCCTTCAATCAAGATATCTCTTTCCTCCTGTAAACAGCTTGGTATTGGCACAAAACTAGACAGGTCGACCAATGGAATAGAGTTGAAAACCCTGATATTAACCCACACACCTACGAACACCTGATTATTGACAAACAATCCAAATTTATACGATGGAACAAAGAGAACATCTTCAACAAATGGTGCTGGCATAACTGGTTGCAGACATATAGAAGACTGCAGATAGACCCAAGTCTATCGCCTTGCACAAAACTTAAGTCAAAATGGATCAAAGACCTCAACATAAACCCAGCCACACTGAACTTATTAGAAGAGAAACTGGGAAGCACCCTTGAACAAATTGGTACGGGAGACTGCTTCCTGAACATAACACCAGTAGCACAGACACTGAGATCAACAATTAATAAATGGGATCTCCTGAAACTGAGAAGCTTCTGTAAGGCAAAGGACACAGTCAGCAAGACAAAACGGCAGCCCACAGAGTGGGAAAAGATATTCACCAACCCCACATCTGACAGAGGGTTGATCTCCAAAATACACAAAGAACTCAAGAAGCTAATCTCCAAAACACCAAACAATCCAATTAAAAAGTGGGATACAGAACTAAATAGACAATTCTCAATAGAGCAATATAAAATGGCTGAAAGGCACATAAGAAAGTGTTCAACATCCTTAGCCATCAGGGAAATGCAAATCAAAACAACTCTGAGGTAGCATATTGCTCCTGTCAGAATGGCTAAAATCAAAAACAGCAATGACGGTTTATGCTGGAGAGGATGTGGAGAAAGGGCAACACTTCTCCGCTGCTGGTGGGAGTGCCAACTTGTACAGCCACTTTGGAAATCAGTATGGAGACTCCTCAAGAAAATGGGAATCAGTCTACCACAAGATCCAGCAATTCCACTCCTAGGCATATACCCAAAAGAAGCACATTCATACAACAAGGACATCTGTTCAACCATGTTCATAGCAGCACTATTTGTAATAGCCAGAAACTGGAAGCAGCCTAGATGCCCCTCTACCAAAGAATGGATAGAGAAAATGTGGTACATTTACACAATGGAGTAGTACTCAGCAGAAAAACAAAAAAACAACAATGGAATCTTGAAATTTGCAGGAAAATGGATGGAACTAGAAGAAACCATTCTGAGTGAGGTAACCCAATCACAAAAAGACAAACATGATATTTACTCACTCATATGTGGATTTTAGACATAGAGTAAAGGATTGCCAGCCTACAATCCACACTGCCAGAGAAACTAGTAAACAAGGAGGACCCTAAAAGAGACAAACATTGTCTCCTGGAGAAGGGGAAAAATTCACAATCCCCTGAGCAAATTGAGAGCGTGGGAAAAGAGGGGAGGGAGATAGGAGAATGAGAAGGGAAGAAGAGGAAGGATGCAGAGGTCATGAGGGAGCAGAAAGGTTGAGTCAGGTGAAGAATAGAAGAAAGGATATGTGATAGGTAGGGTTTTAGTTGGGGGGTGGTAGGGGAGGAAGGGAGGGAGAAGGGAACTGGGATTGTCATGTAAATCAATCTTGTTTCTAATGTAAATAAAATGATTTTTTAAAAAAAGATATCAGTTTCCTTGCTCCCCCTCTGTCCTTCACAGTTCCAGGTTTTATATTTTGGTCTTTTTATCTACTTTGATCATTTTTAATATGAAAAAAACATGTTTTAAGTTGATTTTTACATATGTTATAAAATGAGGGTCTGGTTTCCTTCTTTATAATACATGTAAATATCCATCTTTCCCCATAATTTACCGATAAATATTCCTTTCCATTGTACATTCTTGGTGGCCTTGCCAAAACCTAATTAACAGATATACTTGAATTCATTTCTGGGCTGGCTACTCTGCTCAGTTGACTTACAAGTCTGTTTTCATGCCATTCTGATTACCTATTGCCTTATAATATAATTTTAAATAAATAAGTGTGGTGTCTCCAACTTTGCTTTTCTTTCTGAAACTGTGTTAGCCATTATGGACCTTCATAAGCATCACATGAATTTTAGAGTTGTTTTTCTATTTCTGTGAACAAGTGTTTGAAATTTTTATAGCATTACATTACATATATAAATCACATTGGATAATATGGACATTTTATTGGGGTTTTCTGTTGGGAAAGGGCTTTCATGAAGCTTGGACTAGCCCTAAACTAATTATGTAATTAAGAATGCCCTTGAACTCCTGATCCTTTTGCCTCCACCTCTTGAGTACTGTGCTTACAGGCCCAGTTAATGTGGACATTTTAACAATAGTAATTCTTTCAGGCTGGAGAGATAGCTCATTCATTAAAGGCTAGGCTCACAACCAATAGTATAACAATAGTAATTCTTCCAATCTACAAGCACAGAACATCTTTCTACTTACATGTCTTCTTAATCATCAATATTTATTGTTTTCAGCATTTAGGTATTCCACCTCCTCAGTGAAATTTATTCCTAACTGATGTTTCTTTCTTTTTAAGACTATCATAAATAGACCTATATATAAATCAGGCATGGTGGTCCATGCATTTAATCCCAGCACTTGGAAGCAGAGACATGCAGATCTCTGTGAGTTTGAGGCCAGTCTTGTCTACATAGTGAGTTCCAGGCCAGTCAGGGCTACAAAGAGAGACCCTGTCTCAAAAAAAAATTGGAGATACAGCTCATTGGTAGAGAGAGCACTTATCTAGCACTAATAAGGCTCTGGCCTTGACCTCCAACACTGCTGCAAAAAAAGTGTAACTGACTTCCTGTGTTAATTTGGTATTTAGCAACTTTATCAGATTCATTTATTAGTTCTAGAAAACTTAAGTGTTTCCTCCAATCATGTCATCTGAAAATTGGGTAATTTTACTTCTTCCTCTCAGATTTAGATGCCTTTTATATCTCTTTCTTTCCCTTTATTGCTCTTTTTTATTTTTTCATTTTTATTTTATGTGCCTGTTTTGCCTGTGTATGTCTGTGTACCACATGTATGCAGTACCCAAGGAGACCAGAAGGGAGTGTTGGATCACCTGGGTGTTACTGATAGTTGTGAGCCATCATTTAGGTACTAGGAAACTAACCTAGATCCTCTGGAAGAACAGACAGTGCTCTTAACTACCAAGCCATCTCTCCAGCCCACTCCTATTTTTTTAAAATTGGGATCTTATATATCCCAGGCTAGCCTCTAACTTGCTACACAGTAGAACCATACTTTGAAATTCTGATCCTACTGCCTTTACCTTCCAAGCCCCAGGGTTACTGGCTTGACCATCACCCCTGACTTGCCTGACTGTTCTTACTAGTAATTTTCCATACTGCGTTTTTTGGCTGTTTCTTTATTTGTTTTTTTTTTTTTGGTTGGTTGGTTGGTTGGTTAGTTGGTTTTTGATTTTTCAAGACAGGGTTTCTCTGTGTAACAGCCTTGGCTGTCCTGGAACTCACTCTGTAGACCAGGCTGGCCTCAAACTCTCAGAGATTCACCTGACTCTGCCTCCAGAGTGCTGGGATTAAAGGTATGTGCCACCACTGAATGGGTATCCTTGCCTTGAACAGGATCTTAAAAAGAAGGTTTCAGTTGTCAGCACTGATTTTGATATTAGCTGTGGACCTTTACCCATAAATGTCCTTTATAATGTTGAAATTTTTCCTTCAATGCTTATTTTCCTGTGGATTTTTATCAGGAAAGCTGATAAAAGGTTTTTAAAAGCTGTCAAAAGCTTTTTAAGCATCTACTGAAATGACCATTCACCCTTGTACCTTTCATTCTGTTAGTACAGTATATCACATTGTTTTGTGTGTTTACAGCAAGCCTGTATTTCAAGATAAACCCCACTTGTTTGTGGTTTATGGTCCTTTGAATATGTCATTGGATTCAGCTGGGTAGTGTTTTAGTGAAGATTTATGTGTATGTGTTCACCAGCGCTGTTGATTTTTAGTTTTCTTTTCTTTTCTTGTATCTGCATCTGACTTTAGTAACAAGGTGACACTGACCTAGGAAATTGAACTTGAGAGTACTCTTTTTACTTCTATTTTTAGAAGAGTTTAAAAGGGATTAGAACTGGACATCATGGTACTTGCCTGTAATTCTAGCTACTCAGGAGGCTGAAGCAGAAAGTTCAAGGCCAGGTTGAACAGCAATGTGAGTTGAAGTCTAGAGTGAGCACCATGTCCCAAGGAACAAACAAACAAAAGTAAATGATCCAGAGGAACATGGTGGTTCATGCCAATAATACCAACACTCAGGAGGCTGAAACAGGAGGACTGCTATGAGCTCAAGCCCAACATGCTGTACACAGGGAGTTTCTGGCCAGTTGGAGCTACTGAATGAGATTTTGTCTCTAAAAAAACAATAAAGAAAGGATGAAGGGCGGGAAAGAGACAGGCCACACCCTTTACTGAGATACACACATATAATCATGCCTTTAAGTAAGAAGTCAAACATCTACAAAATTGATATGAAAACAATAACTCCTCCTCTAAGACAATATCAGGAATGACATAGAGATCACAGATGTCAGACATTCTATATGCACAAGGCAGCCCCTCACAGCAACTTCTCAACCCCTCACAACTTCTTGAACCAGAAATGTCTGTAGCACTGAGGTTTTAAAACCTTGATCTTGGAACAAAGAATAATTTAAGAGGCTAAAGCATCCATACACTAAAATTTGCATAGATTATTCTTATTTCCATTTCTCAATACTAGAATTATGAAAGTACAAGAAGATGTGCAAAGGAGGGATGAGAAAACATTTCCAAGCTGAGTGTGGTGCTCACATTTGGAAGGTGAAGAAAAAAGACTAGAAGTGTAAGATCATCCTCCTTCAAGGCAATTCAGGATGAACATGAACTACATGAAATTCTGCCACACACACACACACACACACACACACACACACACACACACACACACACACACGAATACACATACACACACACACACACACACACGAATACACATACACACACACACACATATATATATATATATATATATGAAAAATGATATAATTCCAAAGATAAACTCAAAAGAAAGAGCATACCAAATGCCTCTGAGAGCAAAAAGCTGTTGGTGTATTGACATCTGTTTTTTCAAGTCTGACTCTGAACTAGGAGAGACAAAGAGATTGCTGTGTTAAGTATATCCTTTTGAAAGTATTTGGGGCAAACGTTACATGTTTCAAAAAGAGTGCCTTTAAATAAAATTTTTGCAATATGGGGGATTGAACCCTGAACCTCACACATGCTAGAAAAACACTCTACCATTGAGCTATGTCACCAATCTTTCAAAAACATTATTTTGAATGTTTGAGACAAAGTTTCCCTAAGTTGTTCAGGCTAACCTAAAGTATGTAACCAATGGAGACCTTGACTTTACCATCCTCCTGCCTCAAAGCCCTAAATTAAAAGATTATATCTGTTCTACCAGGCCTCATTCAATAAACAAATCTTGTTTGTTTGTTTGTTTCTCAAGACATGGTTTCTATGATGACCCTGGATGTCCTGGAACTCACTCTGTCAATCAGGCTGGCCTCAAACACAAAGATCCACCTGCTTCTGCCTCCTGATGTGGAATTAAAGGCTTGTGCCACCACTGCCCAGCAACAAACAAATCTTAATAGCTGGCATTTATGGGGTTTACTTTAGTTATTCAGGAAAGTCACTCAGGTGGAACTTCAAGGAGACTCCACCAAACTATTCTCTCCAAAACAATAGCAAAATGCTACCATGAATTAAGTTAAAACTAACATCTCCCACTACCTTAATGTTAAGAGCCTCTCCTGGTCCTGAATTGAATACTAATGTACAGCAATGGTTCTCAACCTGTGGGTCACAACCCCTTTGGGGGTGACCAGCCCATTCATGGACATGACTCTTTTACAGGGTCACCTAGCACCATCCAAAACCACAGATATTTATATTAAGATTCATAACAGTAGCAAAATTAGTTATAAAATAGCAACAAAAAAATTATGTAATTTAAATAAAAATTAAAAAAAAGAAAAGAAAAAATAATTTTATGGTTGGGGTCAGCACAACATGAGGAACTGTATTAAAGGGTCACAGCATTAGGAAGCTTGAGAACCACTGATGAAGAGGATAGCTGAATTTCTCATACCTGTCAAAATGCCTTTTTCCTTCCAGTGTGTTAGAGCTAAGGGCTCTCACATAGAGAGCATAAAGAAAATTAGCCCAGCAAGCAGCTGGCACTCACTCCAGAGTGGCTCTCCACAGTCTGTTCTAACTCTTTGTCCTTCACCCTGCACAATGAAGCTATATGAGAGGGCTAGACAAAAGGTAAGGAGCACAACTCAGAAATGGGATTGCAATGATTGCCAGGGACCTGAGAAAGCAGCTGGCCTCCATTCACTCTAGGCTTCCCGCAGGAGAGCCTGGCAGCAGAAGGACCACAGCAGCCTTACAGAATCTCACTCCTAACTTGGAAAACAATAAGCTAGGAAGAGCATATATTCCTATGCCTAAAACCATGCAGCTCTTCAGAGCAAGGCCTCTTAATTTTGCACCAAAAATTTTATTTAAAGGCATTATTTTTGAAATGTGTAATGTTTGCCCCATATACTTTCATAGTGTGGTATGTGGATGTCTTCTAAAAATAATGTTTTAAATGTATAAAACATTTCAAATAAAACACATAAGACTATAAAAACTATATACAAATATAAACCATCAAAACAATAAAAACCAAATATGTGGTAGGGATACATGTTTTTACCACAATGAATTAGATCAGCCAATGTCTATCTACTATAATCCATTCCTGATATATCTCTAATAAATACATAATCTAAAAATTCTTTGTTTTCTTGAGACAGGGTCTAACTGTGTCACCCAGGCAGTTCTCAAACTCATGGCAATTCCCTACCTCAGCCTTCTAAGTGCTTGTAAAATATGTGAGCCACCAAACACAGCTCAACATTGTATTTCTAAAAAAGTGCTGACATTATTGTGATATGTTGGTCATATATATAAGGAAATGCTCAATTTCAGTTGTGGAGGCTAATAAAAATAAAGATATGGAGGTCTGCCAGACATAGTGGTACAAACCTATGATCTTAGCACTTGAGAGGTTGAGGCAAAAGAATTACATCAACTTTAGGTCCAGCCTGAGCTACAGAGCCAGTACCAGGCTGGCCAGGACTACATACAGCTAGCCAGTCAAGACAATATAGCAAGACCATGTCTCAAAATATGTATCATTTTCAACATCCAAAAAGACAAAGTCTTGAATTGAACCCAAAATCCAAAGTTTTGCTTAATTTTCTGCAGCGTTCAAACTCACCTATCACATGTTAGAAAAGTACTCAACCCTTGAGTAGCATTCTCTGTGCCAACACATGTTTTTCTACTTCTTTTTCCTACCTCCTTTGAGTTAAGAGGAAAAACAAATGACCTAAAGAGTAAAACAGATCCTTCATGTGGCCACTGGCAGTGGAACCAGTATTTATCACTAGTGCATGAAGTGGCTTTTTGGAGCCCATTCCCCATAGAGAGATACCTTGCTCAGCCTAGATACAGGGTGAAGGCCTTGGTCCTGCCTCAAAGTGATGTGACTGACTTTGATGATCCCCAGTGGGAGGCCTCACCCTCCCTGAAGAGTGGATGTGGGGTGGGATGGGGGGATAGAGGGGAATGGGAGGACAGGAGGGAGAGAGAACTGGGATTGGTATATAAAATAAGATTGTTTTAAAAATAAAAATCAAGAAAAGAGTAAAACAGAAAATATCTAGGAAGATAGACTTACCAATTCTACTTGGGATTAAAAAAAAAAAAAAATCCGCATCTGAAAACCAACCCAGAACTCAGGAAGAAGAGGCCATCCTCAGTGCCAGACTAAGTTCATTAACAGCCTGAGTTACACAAGATCTTGTTAGAGAGGGTGGGGGAATCAACTACCTTCCTCCCCCTCCCTCCCTTCCTCCTCCCTCCCTCCCGTCTTTCTTTTTTTGAGACACGGTTTCTCTGTGTAGCCCTAACTGTCCTGGAACTCACTCTATAGACCAGTCTGGCCTCAACTTCAGAGATCCACCTGCCTCTGCCTCCTGAGTGCTGGGGTTAAAGGTGTGTGCCACTATGCCTGGCAAATTTTTCTCTTTAAAAAATGTAAATTCTAAATTAGTTACTAAACAGTGTGTGTGTGTGTGTGTGTGTGTGTGTGTGTGTGTGTGGTGTGAGAGAGAGAGAGAGAGAGAGAGAGAGAGAGAGAGAGAGAGAGAGAGAGTGCATGTGGGTATGGGTGTGGGTGTGGGTGTGTTTGAGCTAGTTCCAAAAAGTTAAGCAAGCTGAGTAACTTGGAACATGTTTGAAACCCTAACATATGGGAGGCTAAGAGAGGACTAAGAATTTGAATATAGCCTGAGCTACACAGACCAGCCTAGGCTACACTGGGAAACCCTGATTCAAAAAGAATTTTTTAATGAAAAGCTAATCACAAAAATAATGTTCTACTTCCGATAAAACATAGAAAGCAAACAGAGTACAAAGACCTTAAGTTATCTGCCCCCTCAATAATTCTCACGCCCTATCATTAGTATTCTCCCCTGAGTACTGATAGAACCTGTGGCCTGCTTCTAGCCAACAGAAAACATCAAAGGTGATGGGACATCATTTATCCTAGCTGGCTGGAAAGAGACAGTCTCCCACTAGCCTTAAAGAAGCAAACAGCTGTGCTGTGAATTGCACAGAGAGAGGGCCATGTCAATGTTCTTGAAGAACAGGCTGGGATTGTGGCTCAGCAGTGTTGGCTTGCCTAACATGGATAAGGCTCTGGGTTCTATCCCAAGCCCTGAAAGAAACTTTCAATTCACAAGTAACTGCATTCGACTAACAGCTATGTTAGTTTGCACAAAGCAGGATGCTCCTCGGTCCTGAATATCTCAGACGGACTGGGTGTCTGGCAGTAGATATGCAAGGAGAACAGAATTCCATGAATGGGAAATATAAGTTACTTGACTATAGAAAACTAGGATTGGGGGAGGAGGATAGAATGGAACAAAACTAGCTTGTGGAAGTGTCAAATAATTAGGAAAATAACCCAAGATTCCCTCAAAACCAATTTTCTATGCCGTTAAAGCAGGCCAATCCCAAATTAGGAGTAAGAAACTAGGACAGTTTTCAAAGCTGTCTTTTATTTCTGGACTTCAGTTGGTTACTTTTCTATCTCCCTATTGCTTTCTCCAAGGTTTTTAAATTTTTTATTAATTTTTAAGTTAATAAAAATTATTAACTTCATTATTGCATTTTTCATAGATTTGTATCAAGATACTTTGTTCTTAGTCAGCCCCTTTCCCCAATGTCCTCTTCTATTCCATGTCTTATTGGTCTCCTTGTTCCCCGAAGATTACATTTCTTCTGCTTTCATGCCACATGTATTCCATTACTCTCTTTTTACCCCTTCCTAGTCCCTTCACACACATGCACACAAATGTACACACACACACACACACTCGTACCAAGAAAAAATCTAGATTCTGCAGGAAAGAAAACACATTTTGTCTTTCTCAGTCTGGCATATTTCTCTTAAGATACTGATTTCCAGTTCCATCCATTTTTCTGCAAATGTCACAATTTCACTTCTCATTATAGCTACATAAAATAAAATTCCATTGTGTATATATACCACATTTTCTTTATTTATCCATCTGTAGGTGGGTGAAACCGGATTGAACCAGTCAGAACCAGTGCCCTTTTCACCCATCTCAATGCATGTTCCCATCTCCTCCTGCCCACTTCCAGGTTCGTTTCTTGAAGATAAAACTTAATCAAATATATGTCTGAGACCTGCTTTACAATAATAGGAAGAAGGGGCTAAATTTAGAAATGTAGATTAATGGTGCTGAACCTTCATTGTTAAGTACAGAGAGGTCTACTACATTACTATATCTGTTTGAGATTTTGTGGGGTTTGTTGTTGTTTGGGGTTGTGTGTATCTGCTGACTCCTATTTAGCAAGAGGTCCTGCAGAAAAAAGAAACAAAGAAGAAAAAAGGAAAAGATAAAGCCCAGGCTAGCCTGAAAGTTATAATCTACTTGCTTCTCATCCTTTTCAGTACTTGCCTACCAGCAGGCACCACCACAACCAGCAAGAGTTTGTGCTTTTTTAAAAAAAGTGACATACATAATGGAATTCTAATCAGCAGTAAACAATCACGAAAATTTCAGTGTAAATAGGTATAACTGGAAAATACTATATACTAAGTGAGATAACTCAAACCCAGAAAGACAAATACTACATATTCTCTCTTATGTGTGTATCTTATCTCCAATTTTTTAGATCTGCATGTATAACATGAAGTAACTGCAGAAGCCAAGAAAATAGAAAAGGGACCGTGGGGGAGGGCGAAGGAGCTCTATATAGAGGAAAGGAGGAAAATGGGGTGAGTCTTTAACTGGGGATGGAGTAGGGAGAGTAATACAGAGAGAAAGGGAGGCAGGAGAGATAAATAACACTATGGATGTTTTTAAAATCCGTAAGGAGCCAGGTGTTGGTGGCATACCCCTTAAATCCCAGCACTAAGAAAGAGGCAGGTGGATCTGTGAGTTTGAGGCCAGTCTGGTCTACGGACTGAGTTCCAGGAGAGCTGATGCTACACAAGGAAACATTTTATAAGCTTACTTAAAATATATACCTTATATTGATATGTGTACACAGAGACAGGCAGGCAGGCAGGCAGGCAGGCAGGCAGGCAGGCCAGGCAGGCAGGCAGGCAGGCAGGCAGGCAGGCAGACAGACAGACAGACAGACAGACAGACAGACAGACAGACAGACAGACAGAGCATTTAGATGGAGTTGTGCTACATGGAGTGGTACTGCTCCCTGCAAGAGCCATAGACATCTAACAAAAACCCCAGTATTAGGCATGAAAAACCTTCTTTATCTTGTTGATCAGGGGAATCCAGACTCCCTAAACAATACAGTCTATTGCTATTATCCTTGGTTTCTTCCAAGAAGTTGAAGATAAATTCCCATTGCTGAACACATGAGCTGGATTTTACCAGAAATCCTTCCCCTCCTCCACCAGGACTAGCTTTCATAGTATCAGAAGGTGCTAGGTAAGCTGTCAAGGGAGAGAAAAAAAAGCAATCAATAGTCCTAGCCAGCTGTAACGCCTCTGAAACACAACAATGACCGACCAGGTAAGATTTCACCAATGGTGCAATAACAGCACTTTTATCTTGTGGGTAACAACGTTGTTTAATCAGACTTAAGGGATGCTCAATATGAAGGATTTCATGTCTGGTACTGTAAACCTAGCCAACTATCCATGGCTGGAGAAGTCACAGTCCCTGGGGGAGAACCTACTACTGCCATTTTTCCTAAACCAATATAATTTCTAGCTGCATTCTAAATGCTTACCTTCTATTTACAGGTAAGCATAGCTCTCACACCTTAGCAAAGCAGCTTCTGTTTGCACAAGACACAGATCCACAACAGACCAAAGTGCAGAGAATAAATGACCACAAGGTGCCAACTCCACTTGGTACAACTTACAACTCCTCCACCTAAGGCTGAAAGAACATTGAGGAAGAAGAGATGGAAATACTGAAAGGGTCAGAGGATCAGGACACCTGCTGGTAGACTGTCTCTTCTATGTGAGAGGGAAACTTTGCCCATGAAAAATCAAGACTTTGGTTGCATAAACAAGACCTGAAGAATGACACCAAATGACATTCATTTTTTTCTTTTCTTTATTTAACTTTTTTATTTTACTTACTAGCCCCAGTTCCCCTCCCTCTCCTTCTCCTGCCTCCCATCTCCCCCTTCCCATCCCCTGTCCACTCTCTGGGGAGTCAACAAAGTCTGGTCCACCAAATTGAGGCAGAACCAAGCCCCTCCCATCAATGTGGATGGCAGAAATTCCTCCACAAGGCCCCACCTCTAGATGAAGAGCTATAGACAAGAAATGACTGCTAGGAGAGAGCAAAAGCAAGAGCCAAAACTAGAATGAAACTTGGAATCCATTTCTCCAGATAAGCCCCCTGATATAGGTTATCCAATCCCAAGGGGTCAGCCCTAAACACATGTACATATGGGTAACACTAATTCAACTCGTGTGTGTGTGTGTGTGTGTGTGTGTGTGTGTGTGTGTGTGTGTGTGTGTGTGTGTGTGTGTGTGTTTGCATGTGTTTGCTTTTTGTTTTGGTTTTTCATTTTTTTTTTTGAGACAGTGTCCTGGGGTGCAGCCTCAACTGGCCTGTAACTCATTTTGTAGGTCCAGCTGACTTTGAACTCATAGAAATCAGTCTGCCTCTGCCTCTCTGCGCCTCTGCCTCTCTGCCTCTCTGCCTCTCTCTGCCTCTCTGTCTCTCTGCCTCTCTCTCTGCTCTCTCTGCTCTCTCTCTCTGCTCTCTCTGCTCTCTCTCTCTGCTCTCTCTCTCTGCTCTCTCTGCTCTCTCTCTGCCTCTCTCTGCCTCTCTCCTCTCTCTGCTCTCTCTGCTCTCTCTGCTCTCTCTGCTCTCTCTGCTCTGCTCTGCTCCTCTGCTCTGCCTCTGCCTCTGCCTCTGCCTCTGCCTCTGCCTCTGCCTCTGCCTCTGCCTCCTGAATGCCGGGATTAAAGACATGCACCACTACATTTCTTTTTTCTTAATGGAATACATTGGATATCTCTACAATTTTGTTCAGATGACTGTATAACTGGAAAAGCTGTTGCTGCTGCTATTAATACATGACATACTAATATTACTGGTCATATATATGCATGAGTATGCATGTGTGCGAATCGGAATTTTTGGAAACTTTAGTTGTGTTACCAACTTTGGGAAAAGGGTACCACATCTTGCCATTATAATGCTTGAGTTGGCATTATACAGAAATTAATAGCCATATTGGTCTAGAAATGTTAAACTTAGGGGTTTCTTCCATTTATATAGGGGTAGTACACTGCATTAAATATGTAAAGTCTTATATATGTGAGTTTGATCACAGAAACTAACAGAGTATTATCTAAATAATAAAAAAATAAGAATGCCCATGAAAGCCTAGTTAGATTAAAAGGCCACTGTCACCCTCAAGAATATCAGTGTGCATTCTACTACCTGTGGGGTATTTTTAATGTTCATGTGTGTTTAGAACAATCCCCCAGTTGTGTGACATTGTGCATAAATCAGGAAGGTCACTTACTTTCCTTTGGCATAAAGATCTCTAAAACATCGCAATGATGACTCACTGTAAGAGTGGGTAATAAAGTTTTCAAAGGGAAATAAATGAACTGACGAGACATGTGTCAACAAGGACAAATTCCAAAAAACAATAACAATGAGAGGAAAAACAAGTTACAGAAGGTTGTGTAGAATACAATGTCTCATTTTAAACTGAACTAACATAAAACTATTTTGTTTTATTGATCATATATATGTCACATATATATATATAACTAAGGTAGGAAATAATTTTAAATCATGCATACTGAAGCATTATCTCACTATGCAGACCAAGTTGGCTTAAAATTGCTATCCTCCTGCCTCAGCATCCCCAGAGCTTGGATTATAGGTATGTCTCTGCCTTCAGCATACTTCAAATATCCTTTTAATCAGACAATGCTTTGAACCTGGTATTGGATCTGATACTTACTATATATGCTGGCATTCATTCTCTTTTAAAAAAAATAAACTTGGCATGGTAGTACCATGCTTGTAATCTGTACCATGATTGTAATCCCAGATCCTGGGAAGTACAGGGAGGAGGATTGGGAGTTCGAAGTTATCTTCGGCTACATAGTGAGTTTAAGGCCAACCTTGGCTATGTGAGTCACTGTCTCAAAAAAAAAGGGGGGAACACTATTTCAAACAGTATCCCTAAACAGTACTATAACATCATATTTTAGTGTGTTACCCTCCCATCTCCCTCAAGTATATGTCACAGTGACACACAACTGTAATACCGGAGCTCCAGAGGCTTAGACAAGAGAGTTGATACAAGCTAAAGGCTAGCTTCTGAACTAGTCAGGGCTAGCTACTACTAATGAAAACTTGTCTCAAAAAATACATGCCAGCTATAAAATGGCATTAGGTAAAGAACCACAAGTAATAAATTATTTCATTTATATTTTAAATATTTTAATTTAAAGTATGTATATATGTGAGGGCGAACATAAATATAGTCCCCACACAAGTCAGAAGAGGACATCAGATCCTATGAGGGTCATGGGCCACCCAACATGGGTGCTGGGAACTAAACAGTATGTGCTCTTACCTGCTGAACCAGCTGTCCAGCCCCTCATTTACATTTTTTAAAAAATAGTTGTGGCTAACTATGAACCACAAAAATAACCAGCATGGCACAATAACCCCTAAGGTACAGTAGTGATATTCATACCTTGGAGGTAACCAAAACAAATCTCTAATTGAATTACTCAACAAAAAGGAAATCATGCCTTGTACTGGAAACCTAACCAAATAACAACCCATGGTTAGTGCAATCACAGATCTTAGATGAAAGCTTACAACTACCATTTAACTAAACCAGCATAATCCCTAACTACATCCTAAGTATTTTTCCTTCTGCCCTCATCAAAGAAACTTCTTTTTGCAACAGATAGAGACCATTACAGAAAACCACAAATCATTGTGCAGATTTTGGAGCCCAGTCCCAATGGATACATCTATGAAACATCCCAGCACCTAACACTTAGGGATCATTGTGGAAGAGGGAGTGAGAAGATTCTAAGAACCAGAAGTCCAGGGAGTTCACTATGAGTGTGTGTCTCCTAGCACTCTCCGAAGCTATACCCATAATGTCTCACCACCATGATTGCCTCAACATGAGCTGATCAAAGACAACAACAATATACAGAGATAAGGCAAGAGTCCAAGAGGCCTAAACCCTATACAAATACCTACTAAAGCAACTGAGGAATGCTTACTGGAGTCTTCCCTAGAGAAGAGGACGCCAATTAGTTATCCAATACCAAATGGTCATCCCTGAAAAACATATGTACAAGCATCATTATACAGACTGAGCAGGTTATATTTAGGAAGATATATGTATATACATATGCACGTAACAACAATGAAGTTTTTTAAAGGCCATGAATTTGAAAGAGAGCAAGGAGTGGTATATGAGGGGATTTGAAGGGGGGAATAATATAATGTAATTATATTACATCAAAAATAAAAACAATTTTAAAATTAAAGGAAATAAATAGTTCTGCATAATAATCTCATAAATAACAGAAAAGTTTTCCTGATAAGGATTTTGTTGATTTCCTTAATGATTAAGCAATTTCTTCAAAGAATTTTTTTAGTTTTTAAATGAGTGACTTGTGGTGGCACATATCTGTAATCCCAGCACTTGGGAAGTAGTGGCATGAGTGCAAGGTCAACTTTTGCAACAGAGAACTTGAAGCCATCTTGGGCTATAAGAGATCCTGAGTTGAATTTTTTAATGAACTCTCAGAGATGAGATTTTGAACAGAGATTTTAAAAACATCCCCAACTGAGCTGAAGAGTTGACTCAATGGTTAAGACCATTTGCTGCTCTTGCAAAGGAACAGAGTTCAATCCCTAGCACCCACATCAGGCAGCTCAAAACTGTAACTGCGGATCACAGGGGATCCGATGCCCTTTTCTGATCTTAGTGGGCACCAGGCACACACATGGTACACATACATGCATGCAGGAAAAATGCTTATACATATGAAATAATAAAATAAATAAATCCAAAAACCAAAAAATACTTCTCACAGCCTGTACATGCTACTTTATTATAATCCATTATCTGACAATCAGATATTACTTATTGGACTCTTTCCCCATTCAATAATTTCTCCTGATAATATAGATTGAATGGCCTACTGTAAAAATGAAAACCAATTATAACTTAAACATACACGGCATCTCTAGAGAGTGATCTAAAAGGTGAACATTATAAAGTAGTCTACATGTTTATTAATTCACTGAGTCAAATACAAACTTTGTTATTTGGAGGTAGCTATTGTATGCTACAACTCTCCCAAAGAATTTAAGGACCTCCTACCATACGCACTCAACGTTACAACCATCTCCCACAATATCACCCTGAAAACCAACCCTTTAATGATGAACCTTTAGAAGACTCTTAGCCAAACCATAGCAAGTGTTGATGTTTTATACATAATTTATAAGTATAAGTATAATATATTATATATATATAATTTTATGCACACGATTTATAAGTATATACAAATATTTCTATATCATCTGGAGAAAATACCTACAAAAACTTTGTAAGCTTACTTCCAAAACTAAATAATAGATTCAGCGGCTTATTTTATGCTCCAAAAAGGAAATAAATTATGTTTTTTGTTTGTTTGTTTCCTTCCTTCTTTCTTTAAAGACAGGGTTTTTCTGTGTAACCACCCTGGCTGTCCTGGAACTCATTCTGTAGACCAGGCTGGCCTCGAACCTACTGAGATCCACTTGCCTCTGCCTCCCAATCCTGGGGTTATGCACCACCACTGCCCTCCAAATGATGTATTTTATAGGGCATTTTCCTGGTTAAATTCTCTTCTTTATTAATAGATAATAATAATCATTTTTGAGACAAGGTCTAATTTATCCAGGCTAGCCTCAAATTAGCTATGTAGCTGAGTATGACCTTGAACTGGTGACCCTTCTGCCTCTACCTCCTGAGTGCTGAAATTTTAGGTATGTGCCCCCATACACAATTTTATGCAGTTCTGGGAACTGAATCGAGTATTTCCTGCATGCTAGGCAAACACTCTACTAACTGAGCTAAATCCCCAGCCCTAGATTACAATAATCTTAATCTTATGCTTATTAAAAGGAAAAACTGGTCCTTAACCATAGAAACTACCAGGTCTAGTTATTGTCTCCATGATTTGAGCAGTTATACCTGTTGGGTGAGTTAAATCTGAACTTACAGGTTCCTGTTTAGAAGGGACAGGGAGAAATTTTCTACATTTGTTTATTAAAAGCTAATACACTAATGAGGTGAAATAAATGAATCAGACAGAGCACACACATATCACCCAAGTGATGGATAAAACTTAGGTGGCCACTAGATGCCAACTTTGATTACTTTCCCAGTTCAGGGTGACTTCAAATGTTAATTTTTACCTGTACCAAGAGTAGTGGGCTATTCTAATTTTACTAAGTTAAAGGGAGTGTATTTTATTTCGCTGGGCTTAGTAAGGGAGCTTAGTAAGCTAAGACTGACTACAAGCAATCTAATAGGAATGGTCTCTTTTGCTAACATCTGAAATATTCTTTTGCATGCAATTTTCCACTCTAAGTCCCTGTGCCTTGGGTTCTTTTTAAAGTATGTTACTTCAGTTATCACACAGGAAAGACCCCTCTCCAATTCCTGAGGAAGCCTCAACCAATCTTCATATGCCCCCTTCCTCTTATCACACTTCATATATTACTGACCACATACTAACCCCTGCCAGATGCCCAGCCCACATATTTGGTGCATTGCTTCAAATGATTTAGTAAATTTATGATGCACAGAAGTATCCTGATGTCCTTGTAATAGCTACAGTTTGTTTCAGAACACCGACTTCCTCATCACCTTGTGCAACTCAATTGCTTAGCAGCAGAGGCTAAACTATCTTCTCAAGGAATTCTACAGGAACAAACAGCCATGCTAAATTCTATGAATACTGATCATGTTCAGAAATCCTAAATAAAAAAGGTGAACCAAGTGGCTAAAAGTACACTCATAAACATATGAGTATATATGTATGCTCCAGCAGTATAAAACAGTCTTGAGTAACAAAAAAGAAAAGCACCACAAAGGCAATGATAAGGTAAGTGAACCATAAAACCCTCAGTACTCCCTAGGAACTACGTTTTAAAGCATTGATCCACACTGTAAATATTCAGTTGGCATTAATAACTTTCACACTATTACTTTTAAGTAAAGATTTATATATGTGGCTATAAATTAACAATTTTATCATCCATTACTGCTGGTGACAACAAATGACAGACAAAAGGCTTGGCAAGCAGTCTTTCTCCAAGCTTCAAGGAAAGCAGAAAACAAAAACAGCACCTGCTTCATATCATCCCCTCCTCCTTTCCAGGTATGGGGCAAGCAGAAAGAAGCTATGACACCATTTGTTTCATAACTCCCCATCAAAGTCAAGGAACAATAAAATGGGAAACTACTATAGACTTCTGAGTTCACCCCTGGACCCAAATGGGGAACTTACTTTGGACTTGACCAATGCTCTTCTCTTGAAGCCCTGAGTCCCTGTTCTACAACTGGGCATTAAGATTTTCCAGTTTCGTACTAATAATACGTTAGTGGACAAATGTATGTAGCAGGTACGTACATATCACAAATATAAAGCAGAGACAACATTTAGTCCTAGGCCAAGAAGCCATACAGACACACATGTACACACCCTTCAAGTTCAAACCCCAGCAAGGCACCCTGAGTGTGCAGTCAACAAAGGGAGGGGCAGGAGCAAGGAACAGAGGTTAAAGCAGACAGCAGCCAAAACAAACATCACTTCCAGAACAGGGCAAACTTTGGGTCTGAGAGGCTGAAGAACCCCCAGAAACGACAGGGGTGTTGGGACTCTCTCAAGGAACGAAGAGCGCACCCAAACACTAGGAGACGAGGAGATGAGCTGCAGAGGAGGCTAGTGTCCCTGGGGACAAGGGCGTCGCCGTCATCCTCTGCTGAATAGCACCCCCCCCTTTTTTGCCGCCCTGGCCGACGCCCTCCAGATCCCAGAGAACACTCCTTGTCGCCCCATTCTTCCACAGACACTGTCCCCACAGACCTGTGAGGGATAAAAGAGCGCAGAGAGGTACCTGGTGCAACGTCTCCGGTGGCAGCTGCGATGCTCGGAACAGATCGGCCACTGGACCGGCGGCCGCAGTGGCAGTGCCAGGGGCGACCCTGGTACCCTCGGGGGGCCCAGGTCCCGGGCCCCCGCTTGCAGCGCCTGCACAGCGCGCGAAGAGCTCAGAGTAGCACTGCTGCTCGCTATCACTCAGCAGCAACGGCGGCCCCGTGCCGCAGCCTCCACCCGCCGCCACCTCCATAGGGCCTTCAGTGGGGTCCCGGCCGAGCGCTTTTCCCAGTCGAGGTGCGGGTGCCTCCGCCAGGGCCACCACCGCCGCCTCGGCCTCCGAAGCCGCCGCCCCCACGCCCCGCAGCTGCAGCGCCGCCGCTTCCTCCAAGCGCGCGCCGGCCCCGCCCCCGAGGCTTGAATGTTGTGCCTTGGCCGCGCGGCACATGGAGACAGGCGCGGCGCCGACCAATCACAACCCGGGATCGCACCTGGGCCCCACCCCTGACGGCCATACTGCCCCGCCCCTTAGCCAGGTAAGGAAGGCAACTCCTCCAGCTGCATTCCCAAGCCTTTCACCTGCTCTGCGGGGGAGGCCAGACCCAGAGAGTGGCTGCCAAAGCCGCTCCAAGCCCACACAGCTCCTGAGGGGTGTCTTGGGCTCTCCACCCTGGCTGGCAAAGGAACTTCTGGACACACACACACACACACACACACACACACACACACACACACACACACACACGAACCCCCCCGCCACACACACACACACAAGAACCACAAGCGCTTTTCAGGGGATGGGGAAAACTGAAGTGTTTTCTATTTAGGAGTCTGGAACAGAAGTGGTGTCCACTTAGAAAAGGGACCAGACACAAAAAGCTGGGTTTCCCTTCCTCTATAATAGCATTGCCTATGTCCTGAAAAGCTAAAATACAGAGATGTTCTTACGAATGGGATCCCAGCGCCTCTCCAGAACTTTGAAAATGGCGAAATGGCGATGGGGTTGGGCCACTTTCTCAGGTGTGGCTCAGATCTGGATTTGAGCCTTACTAAGAAATGCCTAAAGTTACTCTTAAATCCTAGAGGAAAGGGGGTGGGACGCTCTTTTTGCAGATGTAAGAGTCATTCTGCTCAGTGCTCTACTGAAATCTGGAAAAGAGTTGGTGGGAGGTACTATGTGGAAATTTTATGCTTATGAAGTCCTGAAATTACTGACCTCTGTAACACAGCGTCCTCACCTTCTGGAAGGATTTTTTTTTTTTTTTAGACAAGCTCTTTCTTAAGACATCTGGCTCTGAAAATACTTCTTTTGGCAGGAAAACAAGCATATTTTTAATATAAAAAATGTTCCTTGACTGCAAAAATGTTCAAGTTCCTATCAAAAAAGTTAACACTAGAACCCAGAACTTTACAATCCCCATGTATTTTGTTTTTCACATGGGCTTCCTCCCCTAGAGCTATTGTTCTACTCAAGCCTCTATGAAGAGAAAGTCTATACTGAGTGTGGTGACTGCTGCTGCTTGTAACACTAGGAGGCTGAGGCAGGAGAATCCCTGACATTTTGAAGCTGCTCTGAGCTACATAATGAGTTCCAAGCTAGTCTGCAAAAAGAAAATCTACCAGAAAAGAAGGGTCTGCCCCACAACAACACTGCAAATTTCAACATCAGTATTGTATAGTTGCATTTTTTTCTAAAAGAAACATCACTTTTTTAAAGTCAGGGTCTCTCTACATAGGCCCAGTTGACCTGAAATTCACTCGGTAGATGAGGCTGACCTCCTACTCACAGAGATCTGCTTGTCTCTATCTCCCACCCGCTGGGATAAAGGCCTGCACCACCATGCTGGGCTCCAAAACAAAAATCTTAAATGCCATTGTTCTTGAGAAGAGTAGCACAAATGTACCCACTACACATGCATATCTCGCTGCACAGCACTAACCCAAATAGAGGGAAACTGTTCATAGTTAAACACTAATAAAAGGACATGCTAGGGCTGGAACTGGTGGCACACAGCTTTTTTAACCCAGCACTCAGGAGGCAGAGGCAGACAGATATCTGTGAATTTGAGACCAGCCTGGTCTACAGAGTGAGTTTCATGCCAGCCATGGCTACATAGTGTAACACTGCCCTAAGAAAAATACATGGTGAGAGAATATATATATATATATATATATATATATATATATATATATATATATTCCATCCCAAATATTTTTATTTTAACTAATGTATGAAGCAGCCAGATGTGTCACATGCCTGGAATCCTGGCACTCCAGAGGCAGACCAGCCAGGACGACATGGCAAGACCCATGGCAAGAACAGTAGTAACACAAAAAAAGACAACTCAAGGAATACTATCAGGGGCTGGAGAGATGGCTCAGAGATTAAGAGCACTGAGGACCCTGGTTCAATTCCCAGCACCTACAAGGCAGCTCACAACTGTCTGTAACTCTAGTTCCAGCGGACCTGACATGGTAAAACACCAGTGCACATAAAATAAAAATAATGCCAGGCATCAGTGGCTCATGCTTTTAATCCCAGCACTCGGGAGGCAGAGGCAGGCAGATCTCTGTGAGTTCGAGGCCAGCCTGGTCTACAGAACAAGCTCCAGGACAACCTCCAAAGAATACAGAGAAACCCTGTCTTGAAAATAAAAAGAAAATACTTCCAATGATAACAAATGCACTTTGATATAATAGTCAACTAAAATAAGGACCAATGGAAGGAAGAGAGGGGAAGAGGGAAGAAGTCACAAGACAGGGAAAACTAAAAAGGAAAGGGGAAGGAAGATATATGAAAGAAAAAAAAAAGAAATGTGTTAACCTCAATGATGGCCAGAGTTGGACTTCCCTTTTGAACTCTGGAGAAATAAAATACAGAAGATCCATGGTGGGATGTGACTCAGTAACACAGCGTTTGTGTAGCATGCACCAAGTACAAGTATGGCCTGCAGTATCAGAACAGAAAAAGTAAAGATTCAGCCTAAACATGTTAGCAGCCAAGTGAAGTGTCCTGTCTTTCTTTTTCTTTCTGTTTTTCTTTTAGTTTCATGAAACTTCAACATGAAATCTGAACATGCCCAGAGGCATTCCTGTTATCTTTATGATGCAAATTGAGCAAGTCCACAAGTGTTGTCTGCCTTCTATAGCTCTTTGACCACTGGCTAAATGACATTAAGCTAAGTACACCCAGAAATGTGTCTCTTCTCCTTGAATTATCACCTTTAACTTAGCATGCTCAGGAATGTGCCCACCCTTAAAGGGTTTTCCCATATGCATGTGTGTCCACTCCCAGAATAAAACCCCATGCTTCCTTTGTTCACAGAAGGTACTGCTTTGGACATAACTCCAGACTCATATTTCTTGCCCTGCCCTCGCCTGTTTTAGGTTTGCACTCACCAAGATGTGAACTCAGGTTTGATTACAAATGCAGAACATTCTGTCTTAAAAGCTTTGATTCCTTATTCCACATTTTGCTTCACAACTGCTGGGAGAGAATATGGCATCAATGCAGAAAGAATGAAGAGACAGCTGAGATTGTTTGGCTATAGAGAATTTCTACTTCAAAATCCCATCACACTTTCCAGGACAGACATACCTTTTCCGGAACTTGGAAGCCAAGAGACAGGTAATTCTCTTCCTCCTTTCCCAACTGTTCTTAACTGTCCTGGAGAGTAGTTCCGTAACAGAGTAGTTCACTCCATGTGATAGGCAACAAACCCCACTTCCCCCAGGGCATACTGTAAGCACAAATATAGGCTATCATAGCCACTGATGTTCTCATAGTAAGGCAAGATAAAAAAAAAACCTTTATGTAATATTTTTGTACACATTATCTCATATAAGCCTCACGGTAACTCTAAGGTAGATTAGGAAGATAGATAGATAGATAGATAGATAGATAGATAGATAGATAGATAGATAGATAGATAGAGTCTCATACAGTATAGGCTAGCCTTGAACTTCTCATCCTCCTGTCTCTAACCGCTCCGTGCTGGAATTACAGGCATGCAATGCCATATCCAGTCAGGAAGACATTTTCTTGAGATGGAAGGTCTCACTTTGTATACCAGGCTTACCTCACATTTGTGATCTTCCTGCCTCTGCCTCTCAAATGCTAGGATTATGGGTCACTGTCATAGTTTGAATGAGACAGGCCTCCCATAGGTTCACACATTTAAACACTTGGTTTCCTGGTGGTGGCACTATTTAGAGGTTTAGGGGTGGAGGGTAGACTCTGAGAGTTTATAGCTGCACACCACTTCACTTCACTATCTACTTCATGTTTGTGATCGAAGTTGTGTGTGGTGATATTTTGTTTGTGATCTAAAAAATAAAGTTTGAATGAAGATCAAAGTGCAAAGCTAGCCACACGAGTTAGCCACAGAGGCCAGGCAGTGGTGGTATACACCTTTCTTTAATCCCAGCACTCCGGAAACAGAGGCAGACAGATCTCTGTTAGTTCAAGGCCACCTTGAGCTACACGAAATTGATCCTGTCTAAAAGGGAAACAGAGTTCACACAAAGATGATTTCAGCTCTTGGGATCCCACACCTTTAATCCCAGCGCTAGAGAGGAATATAAGGCGGGAGGAGACAGGAGCTCAGTGCAGTCTGAGGTTTGCTGGAGATCAGTGCAGTTTGAGGTCCGGTGCATCACCCCTTCAGTCTGAGCATTGTTAGAGGTGAGAACTTTCTAGTGGCTGGTTGCTTTACTTCTCTGATCTTCAGCTTTGACCCCAATATCTGTCTCTGGGTTTTTAGTAATCATGCTACAGTTGTGAGCTCTCAGCTTCCTGCTCCTCCTGTCATGCCTGCCATTTGTTTCCATGCCTTGCCACCGTGATGAACTCTTATCCCAGCAGAGCTGTAAACCAAAATAAACTCTTTCCTTGGTAAGTTGCTTCTGGTCATGGTATTTTTTCTTTGTAATTTCTATTTATTTGAAAGTTCACACAATTAAAAAGGAAAAGGGCAGGGGTGGTTCCTCCGAGAGTGCTTGCTGTTGCAGACGTCCTGGATATTCTGGACCACATCAGAACTCAGCCCATGCTCCCTCATGATGGCCAACACCTTTCTGTCCATCAGGTTATGAGACCTGAGGCAGTTGAGATAACTGCAGTTGCCCCAGGTAAAGTGCCACAGACATGGAGTCTCTCACATCGTTGTAGCTGCCTGCAAATCCATTTCTGGCCCTCTCCTTTATAACCTTTGCGTATCTCAGGCATAAAAAAGGGTCGCTTTGGACCAGGAGTACTGCCAGCTCTTGGATAAGCACGGAAAGCTCATGATTCTTTAAGATCTGGAAGTTTTGTTCTGAGAGAACTTCATGAGAATATTTGCAAAGGTTCTGCTGGGAGTGTGAAGAATGGCACTGGCCCAGCAGGTTGATTTTGCAGAGGTGCAGCTGGTCATAGTATTTTTATAACAGCTATGGAGGTATAGCTAATACAGTCACTATGACCAGCAAGAAGACATTTTTATCTTCATTTGGCAGATGAAAAATGAATGTAGAACTGCTGTGATTTGCCCAACTGGATGCTACATTTGGAGCTCATTTCCTTCACTACTCAAGCCAATTTAATAAATCTGACAAATGTTTATTAAGCAGCAGATATTACATGATATGTAGGCAGTCTCATATCAGTGCCTACAAATCTGTGAGTGAAATAATGAGCATTTATTGGTAAGGCAGAAAGTGCTTACTATGTGTATACTAGAGTGATTCAAGGGATTAAAAAAATACAAGATATGTTGCTTTAAAGGAGTCAACAACTTCACTAGAAAAGGCAAAAACTAGCACAACAAACAAAAATAAATAAGAGGCAATATATAATTAAGTGCTAAATCGTGTACCCCGGGCTAAGTACTGTGGGAGTTTGAAAATTAGAAAAATCCATGAAGCAGTGCTAAACCAAGAAAACTCAACAAGAGGATGGGTGTTTTCTGAGACTGAGTCAAACTGGCAAGAGGAAATGAATAGGACAATAGGGGGAAGGGAGAGAGGGAGTTATCCTAGGAAAGGTAGGCATGCCAGAGACTTGCCACCAAGAAAGTAGTGGGTGAGGAAAAGCAAACTGGCCCAGACTAGAAGGCAGCCTCTGATGCAAGCCTCCAGGATACAAGAAAGATCCTAGTCAACAAAGTCCGGGGAGGGGCACAATCAGAGGGGGTCTGTGGTGGTTGGAATAGATGTGGCCCCCATAGACCCATGTGTCTGGATGCTTGGCCCATAGGAGATGTGGCCTTGTTGGAGGAAGTGTGTCACTGTGAGGGCAAGCTTTTGAGGTCTCATATACACTCAAGCCATGCCCAGTGTAACAGTCTCTCCTGCTTCCTGAAGATCAAAATGTAGAACTCTAAGCTCCTTCTCCGGCACCATGTCCGCCTGCATGCTGCCATATCCCACCATGATAATGGACTAAACCTCTGAAACTTTAAGTCAGCCCCTGTTAAATGTTTCCCTTTATAAGAGTTGCCATGGTGAGCTGGTGGGCTGCCCAATCAAGTTACCACCCAGGCGCAGAACCAGGGCTATGATTTGGCCCACCCCAACATCCACCCCATCCATGAGCTGCACATGTGAAGGGGCTGGTACTAAAGAACCAAAGCTGCAGGATCTCCATGACACAGGACAACAACAGAATATCCAAGAGGAGTCCTGCTAAGGGCCCATTATTGATGGTATAGCTTAAGCCAGAAGCCTCGAACCAGACCAATGACTCATTGCAATGAACACTTGCAAGTAAAGATGTATGGACTAAGGGGTACACGGTGTGACTTTCTGTATCACACTATAGCTTCCATGACAAGATTTTTTCTTTTAAATTTTCTTATACTTTATTTCGGGGTGGGGGAGGCTGCAATGACAGAGGGTGGATACAAAGAGACAGGGAGATGAATGGGATTGGGATGCCAGATGTGAAATTCACAAATAATCAAGAAAAATTTTTTAAAAAAGAGTTGCCATGGTCATGGTGTCTCAGCATGGTGTCACAGCAATAGAAACCCTAATTAAGACAGGATCCAACAGTAGTAATCCTTAAACTGGGAAACAACAGAGGGAAAGTGGCAGTTTTCAAAGTGTTTTTACTAGGCCAGCCACAGTACCTCATGCGTCTAACCCCAGCACTGGAGAGGCTGAGGCAGAAAGATCCAGATTTTTAGGCCAGCCTGGCTTACATAAGGAGACTTTTGTGTTAAAGGTATTTTTCTAAATTTTACTAACTAAAGAATGTCAAGTATTGTACTTTATTTCTGAAATGATTTTCTAAGTAGGAGAAATGGTTATCAAGCCTCAAAATAAACACAGGTAAGAATGTAGAAACTAGAAACACAGACATGTTTTTAAGTCTGAGTAACATTAAATAAGCCCTATTGGAGGGGTTTGTGTGTGTGTGTGTGTGTGTGTGTGTGTGTGTGTGTGTGGGCGCGCGCGCCCACACACACACACACACACACACACACACGTAGCAGCCAGGTTTTGATTCCCAGTATGCTCCCTAGTCACTCTCCCTCCACCTTATATCTTTTGAGAGATCACTAATTCATCTAGATTCTGGCCTTCGAGCTCCAGAGATCCTCCTGTCTCTAAATCCCCAGTGCTGGAGTTACAAATGTGTACCTCCATGCCCAGCTTTTTATGTAGGTACATGAGGACTCAGGGTCTCGTGCTTGTGTGGCAAGTACTTTACCCACTGAGCCATCTCCTCAGCCTTCAAAAGAACCTTTTGAAGATGGTTTCTTTGTATTTCTGTGGTTCTGAGATTACACACTTGTTTTGGCTCCATCATGACCAGAGAAACAAAAATGGTCATATTTTAAAGGAATTGCCAAGAGGTATTTTTTTTTCTTTTTGAGACAGGACTCTGTAACTGAGGCTGATCTTGATCCGCCTGCCTTTACCTCCCAAGTACTGGAATTTCAGATCTGTGACACACAGCAGAAAGAGATATTTTAAGTTATGTTTAATTAGACCCAGTCTCAAACAAAGAAATCAACCCAAAAGAAAATAAAAAAGCACATAGTATAGCTATGTTCCAATAAAACCTTAACTATGAATTTCATGTAATTTTCACATAACACGGAATATTAAGTGCACAGAAAGCACTAAGCTCTCCAGTCATTTAGATTCTGTAAAATCTGGAGGGGAGACATACCTCAGAGTACTTTCTGGAAAAGCAAAAGGACATGAGATCAAATCCCAAGCACTGACATGGAAAAAATGAATGGCCCCTGTGGTGGTTTAAAAGGAAGTGTCCCCAAAAGAGAGCAGCACTATTAGGAGGTGTGGCCTTGTTGGAGTAGATGTGGCCATGTTGGAGAAAGTGTGTCACTGTGTAAGCAGGCTTAGAAGTCTCATATATGCTCAAGATACCGCCCAGTGTCACAGACAACTTCCTGTTGCCTGTGAGACGAGATACAAGAACTCTCAGTTCCTTCTCTAGCATCATGTCTGCCTGCATACTGCCTTGCTTCCTGCCATGACAATAATGGACTAAACCTCTGAACTTTAAGTAAGCCACCACAATAAAATATTTTTCTTTATAAGCATTGCTTTGGTCATAGTGTCTCTTCACAGCAACAAGAAACCCCTAACTAAAAGAGCCTGTAACCCCAGCATTGGAAGGTGGAGGAAAGGTGGATCCCAAGAGCTCACTGGCAGACCAACCTAGCAGAAACAGAGAGTTCCAAGTTCAGTGAGAGACCCTGTGTCAAAGAATAAAATGGAGAACAACTTCCTGCCTCAGCCTCACAAGTGTTGGGGTTACAAACATGTGACCTCACCCCTGCCCACTTGTGTCCTTTTTCATGACTGCTTTGGAAAAGGCAGTTTTGGATCATTGCAGTAGATATAGCATGCCACACAAAGCTTAAAATATTAGCTCTCTGGCCCTTTACAGAGTCTATCAACCTCTGTCCTCAATCCTGAAGACCTATTATTTCCTTATACCTGCAGGCACTTTGTGAGTCATCTGGTTGGGGTTGGGGAAGGTTAAGAGATGATTCAGTTTGACGTCTCTGGACTTCAGTGATTCTGGGATACTTCAGATATCTCAAAAGATTGGTGAAAATTACACCCTGTCATGGAAGGGGGAGGATCTCATGGGCCCCCTTCCCTGAGGATTTATACACAGTTGGGGGGCATTTTCTTCCAAATGTAGCCATGGGTAAGTTGCACACGCTCCTGTAGATAACCCCTCACCTATGTCCCTGTACACAACTCCACTGATCTCATCAGTGCAAACAGCAAAAAAGACAGGCTAGTAGGAGAGAGCCTAGTCAGGAAACGGAAGTGTGTCAGTGGGAGAGGGAGACGGGCAAGAGAAGGTAATGGGAGTGAATATGATCAAAACACACTATGTACACTGGGACAATGTCATGATGAAATTCTAGTCTCCTGACCATATTTTTTTCTCTCTACTCCCCAAGAGGAAATACTGAGGTAATACTGCTACCCCTCCTATCTCCCAGAAGTGAAAACATGAAATGGATCCTTCTCTATTCCATCTTTGTCTCTCTTTGTGTCTCTGTGTCTCTGTCTGTCTCTCTCCCTCCCCCTCCCTCCCTCCTTCTCCATAACCGACACCTGTGGATTCTGGTGTTTTCAGAGGGCACACATCTCATTCCATCTCCTCCCCTGCCCAGAATGCACACAATGTTCCCAACTTCAGGACTCCTTGAAACTTCTCAGGCAGATGAGTGTTTTGTAGACTTTCTCTGAGGTGGGAAGGGAAATATATAAGGAAAATATGAAGCAGGATAATTGTGGTGACAACTGTAAGTTAAGTCTTCAGTCTCTAAGCCAGCTCTAGCAACAAGGGAGCTGATGGGGTCGGTGTAGACCTCTCCTAAACAGTTGTTTGTATGCCAACATTATGCCTTCCCAGTGAGAAATTACTTTAAGTACTGAGAGATCAACAAAGGAGAGCTTTTTGACAATAGCATACAACTGGCTCGGGCTAACAAAAGAAGAATCTCTACAGAAATTCCCTCAGCTTCTATAGGTTTGAGCTATACCGTTGCATTCTTACATATGCTTTTATCTGTTTTGGGGCCCTCAAGTTACACTTTGGGCAATTAAACATGTTTTACAGAGACAGAAATTTCAGACTTTTGTGTTTGAACAAATTGGGAGAGTTACAATGAAAACATATCATCGTAGTTATCTGAAATAAGCCAGGGCTGCTTTGCTAGGGCAGCTGTTAACCAGGTGCGCCCTGCCTGTGCCTGGCAGAATGATGCTCTTCCTGATAAGGGGAACAGGGCTTCATTAGCTGCTGCAGCCAGGACTCTGGCAGAGGCAGTGCTCCCTTAGCTAAATTATACTTTGTGTAACTTAATATTTTCTAAGCAAGTTTATTGGTAAACGGTTTATTTCTTCCATTTCCTCTTCCATGCTAAGCTCACAGAAAAAGGGGAGAGTTGGGATTCTAGACCTCTCATATGCCCTGTTAGCCATTAATGACATGGGAATCATAAGTCTCTCTCTCTCTCTCTCTCTCTCTCTCTCTCTCTCTCTCTCTCTCTCTCTCTCTCTCTCCCATTATGGATTGTCTTCCAAAGGTTAATGTGCTGAAAGCTTGGTCCCCAACGAGGCAGTACTGAGGTAATGAAACCTGTAAGAGGTGAGTCCTGCTGGAAGGTTGTTGGGGTCATAGGGACACAACTCTCATGAATGCATTAATGCTAGTTTTAAAGAGTGGGCTGGGTCTTTTCTTATTGGTGCACCCACTGAATTACCTGTCAATTCCCAGGAGAGAGCATTAACAAAGAGCAAGCCTGGCCCTTTCCCTCTCCATTGAGTGCACTCTCTCTCTCTTCCTCTCTCTCTCCCTCCATTCATCCCTCTCTCCTTCCCTCTCTCTGTTTCTCACCATGATGTCATTCACCATGTTGTGATGTAGCCAGAGACCCTGGTCAAAGGACACCAGAGAACAAAAGGGTACATCCACCCAATCTTGGAATTTAGGTCTCCAAAACTATGAGCTAAAAAAGCCTATCTCCTGATTTGGGTTTTGGGGGTTTGGTTGTTATTGTTGCCCTTTGTTCATTTGTTGTCCCTTTGTTTATTTTGCTTTACGTTGGGTTTGGTGTTTGATTTGTTTTTGCTCTTGAAATAGCTTCTCACTGTGTAGCCCAAGCTAGCCTCCAACTTACAACATTCCAATTTTAGACATGCATCACCACACACTGAACCTGGCTTGAGAAATGTTTGCCTTGCCAAGAGGTGGTGGTGCACCCCTTTAATCCCAGCACTCAGGAGGCAGAGGCAAGCAGATCTCTGTGAGTTTGAGGCCAACCTGGTCTACAGAGTGAGTTCCAGGACAGGCTCTAAGGCTGCAGAAAAACCCTGCCTTGAAAACCCAAAAGAAAAAAGAAGAAGAAAACTGCTTACCTTTGTTATTCAGAACTTTAGTCATCACAGAGTTGAGCAAGGACTATGATTGGTTAAATTAACAGAATCAAATTTCCTACAACTGTTCATGTTTCTGAAAAGGAGGGCATTCACAGAATAAGTCAGGGTAAGCCAACTGCTAAACAAACAACCAAAAGTATTTTGTTATTGTTTGTTGTTGTTTTGGTTTTTTGAGACAGGGTTTCTCTGTGTAGCCCTGGCTGTCCTGGAACTTGCTTTGTACACCAGGCTGGCCTTGAACTTGTAGAGATCTGCCTGCCTGCCTCCAGAATGCTGGGATTAAAGGCATGAGCCACCACGCCTGGCTCCAAAAAGTCTTAATAGAATAACAAAATCATTCTTTTTCTTTTAATCTCATCACAGCCCAACACAGGTCCGTAGAAAGAGTGCTTTTGTAAAGCTTACTCAAGAACACTATTGGAACCTCCATTTCCTAAGACCTCAGGTACATGTGCTAGACCCTTTGTATCTACTAACTATAAAAAGAAAGCACTTGGGAACTCAGCAAAGGTAGAAAGAAAAGATATGAAAGATCTTGAACAGTGGAGTTACTGGCTAGGCCCAAAGAAAGTGCAGATCACATCTCCCTACTTTCAATTGGCTAGAAACAAGGTATACAGCCATAGCAAAGGGGCTTGGAGAAATGTAGTCAAGCTGTGTAGTCAGGAATCAAAACAATGGGTTGGGTACCATTTTCTTCCCTAATTACCATGAGAAAATTTCAGACATACAGTTAGCACTGTTGGTTCACTGCCAAGATTCCCTTTACTGGGACAGGACCCATTAGTGAGTGTTGTTTGCTAATGGTCCACAGCTGTTCTTATTGCACATTTACCTTTTGCCAAACTGAAGCCACTTCTAAGTTATACTCCTACAAGTTCCAGCCTCCACAGGAAGAGCCCACAGGAAATGACTGATTTCCATGAGTGGAAATAATCCTAGCCTACTGCCTAAAAAATCAATAATAAGTGTAGCAGGGGAGCATGGAGGATTATCGATGAAACAGTATGTGGGATTGATTGTTTGTTTGTTTGTGTTAAGGCAGAGTCTGACTTTGTAACCCAGGCTGGCCTCCAAGTTGTTATGATTCCCGTGTCTTAGCCTTTCAAATGATTGGGTTACCAATGTGAGCTCGCCACACACAGGTTAAAGCCATGAGTGTGGGTTGGTGGGGCTGTTGGGGGCTAATAGGTACAAGAGGGTTCATGCTATTCTATGGATTTTGTGAGTTTCTAAAATTTCACATAATAAAAGAATTTAAAGCCAGGTGTGATGTTGCATGCCTTTGATCCCAGCACTCAGGAAATAGCCAGAAGACCTCTATGAATCTGAGGCCACCCTGGTCTACACAGTGAGTTCTAGATCAATAATGAGTATATAGTAAGACCCCGATTCAAAAGAAAAAGTTAAAAAATACATAGTCTCTTACCCTTTAATGAAACTTAAATATGGAGCCAATATACCATGATAGTAAAGAATATTTTTGCTTGTGCATTGGGACATGGTATAATGTATCCCAGGCTGGTCCTGAACTTACTATATGGTGAAGAAGGCCTTGAACCCCTGATCCTCTTGCCTCCACCTTGATATAATTTACTTTTTAAATGCAGTGATAGCTTTATGGCTAGTAAAATCAACATTGCATGCCATTTGCAACTTCATTCCATATTATTTATAGGTGAGATGACATGGTATCCCAAATTTTTACTAAAATACGCTGGCACAAAAGAAAAAGTCAGGAAGAGATAGCTTGAAACAAAATCTGAAAATATGGACAATCGTTGTGGTGGTTTAACTAGGTATGGCCCCCATAGACTCATGTGTTTGAATGCTTGGTCCATAGGGCGTGGCACTATTAGGAGGTGTGCCCTTGTTGGAGGAAGTGTGTCACTGTGGGGGCAGGCTTTGAGGTCTCCTATGCTAAAGCTATGCTCAGTGTGGGACATAGTCTCCTCCTGCTGCCTGCAGATCAAGATGTAGGACTCTCAGCTACCTCTCCAGCAACATGGCTGCCCGCATGCCGCCATGTTGTCATGTCCTACCATGATTATAATGAACTAACCTTCTGAAACTATAAGCCAGCCCCAATTAAATGTTTTCCCTTATAAGAGTTTCCAAGGTCATGGTGTCTCTTCTCAGCAACAGAACACTGGCAAAGACAGTTGTTTTAGGTAAATAATAGATATAGGAAAAGACACTACACTAGCCTCTCAATTTTTTTATATCTGCCAAGTGGTCCATACCTACAATCCCAGCACTTAGGAAGTTGAGGCAAGAGGATAGCATAGGTACAGACTGCAACTCTCCCCCTGCCCAAAAAAACATTCAACTGTTTTGTATCTGAAATTTTCCATACTTACAAAAATATACTTTTGCTAATCCTAGCACTTGAGAGGTGGAGTCAGGAGGATCAGGAATAGCAAGATCATCCTCTACTACATAGTAATTTAGAAGCCAGCCTGTGCTACATGAGACTCTGTCTCAAAATACTAAAGAAAAAAGGTTTATCAACACCCCTCTTGCAGTCTCATTTGTTCATTCCAATATGTAAGCCCTTACTGAGACTCCTGCACCTATATGACTTTCACTTGTTTGGTGGAGTATTTTGTTTGCTTGTCTGCCTAAGACATGGTCTCATTATGTAACCTGTGCTGGTCTCAAACTCACACTGATCCTCCTGCCTCAGTCCCCCAAGGGCTGAGACCACAGATGTGTATCACTGTACCTGGCTCCCAACATGATTTTGAATTTTAATAATACCTATAAATGGTAGACACACTGGAGAGATGGCTCAGCAGTTAAGCGACTAGCTGCTCTTACAGAGGACGTGGGTTCAATTCCCAGCACCCACACAGCCGCTCACACCTGTCTATAACTCCAGTTCCAGGATTTGTGACACACTCACACAGACATACACATATGGAAAACACCAATGCACATAAAATAAAAATAAGTTATATATTTAAAAAACTTTTTAAATAAGAAAGAAATAGTGGACACAATAAGAGTATAAAGAAGCATGCCTTTGTCTTAGAAACTAATAAAATATCTGGCAACTAGTCAAATTTTTTCGTTGTTTCAGAATGTTAGTGCAGAAGAAAGTTCAGCACATCTGATTGACAATGCCTGATTTCCTCTGGGACTGGGAGAAACAGAAGTGTATGTTGATTTTGAAAAGGATGTTTATCTCACATGCCCTGTGTTATCTCCACTAGACTCCACCCAGTGATGAGGGAAGAGGCACAAGAGCACACACAGGCCTAAGAGGCTGAACTATTTTTTAAGCTTTAGAACTTCTTGGGGACTATGCATTTGCAAACAGTTTCCAGATTATTAGACATGCCAGTCTATGAAAATAATAGTGCTGAATTTTAAAACTAAGAGACTTGGTCACCTCCACAATTGTTTCTATTTTGGGACCAGAGTGCTATACTTGCTTTGAGAGAGGCTGGTGGTGGCCTTAACATGCAAGAAGGCTTTCATTTGAAGCCTTGTGTGACAGAAAAGTTGGAAACATTTTTGAGTTCATGAAACTCATTCTTAATTTTGACCCAAACCAGCTGTTTCATTTAAGCCAACAGAAATTATTTTTAAAAACTGTTATTTCTGGGGCTAGATCCTATTCAGCGATGCCTCTACAGATTCCGATCCCTTAGGAAAGTTGTGTTGGAAAGATATTTCAAGTCTGTTACCTCTTCACAGACTGCTCTTCATTTATTTTGACTTTATGTATAAGTGTTTTGCCTGTATGTATGTCTGTGCACCACATTCATTCATGATGCTTTTGGAACTCAGATGAAGGCATCAGATTCCCTGGAACTGAAGTTACAAACAGTTGTAAGATGCCACGTGGGCGCTGAATTGAATCCAGGTCCTCTTGGAAAGTAGCCAGGGCTCATGACCACTGAGCCCACTTTAGCCCCAGATTGCTCTTTTAATATGTATATGTGTACGTAATTATGTATTCACATGTTTCTCTGTGTGTGCACATATATGCAGTTGTCCAAGGATGCCAGAAGAGGGTGATGAGGCCTCTGAAGCTGGAGTTACAGTGGTTGGGAACCATATTCTGGTCCTCTAAAAGGGCAGAAGTTCCTAACTGCTGAACCATCTCTCCAGCTCTTCACAAATCATTCTTAACTATTTGCTTAAGATGTGTATTTAGACAAGCATATGACAGCTGATCAAACACATATCATGATCCACTGACAATAAATATAAGTGATAATGCAGAAAATGAAGCTCATAAACACTGCTGGTGGGAATATAAAATGAAACAACCACTTTGGAAAGCAGTCTAGCTATTCCTCAGACTCTTAAACATAGAGTTACTCTATCTATTTGTTTCATATCTGTTGCTGTAATAGAATACTCTGACAAGGGGGCTTCAAAGACATCTCAGTGGTTAAGACCACTTGTTCTTGCAGAGAACCCAGGTTCACTTCCCAGCACCCACATGGGAGCTCAAAACCAGTCCCAGGAATCCAATTCCTTCTTCTAACCTCCAATGGCACCAGGCAGGCACATGGTACACATACATACATGCAGGCAAAACACTCATACACATAAAATAATATAATCTAAAAAAATTATGTATAGAAGAACACTGACAAAAAGCAACTTAGGGGCTGCAGAGATGGCTCTTCTGGGGGACTTGGGTTCAATTTCCAGCATCCACACGGTAGCTCATAACCATCTATCTATAACTCCAGTTCCAGGGGATCTAATGCCTTCTTCCATCCTCTACTTGCATGTGGTATAGTTAATATATGTGCAGACAATACACACTTAAAATAAAATTACACTTTTTAAAAGAAAGCAGTTTTGGGCTGGAGAGATAACTAACTGGTTAAAGGCACTGGTGCTCTTCCAGGAGACCTGGGTTCAATTCCCAGAACTCACTTAGTGGCTCACAACCATCTCAAGTCCCAGGAGATCTGATATCCTCTTCTGTTCTCCACAGGCACCAGGCACACACATTGGTGCTGCCAAGTGGGAGCTGGGAATTGAACCTGGGTCCTCTGGAAGAATTGCCAGTGTTCTTAACAGCTGAGCCATCTCTCCAGCCCCTCAAGAGTAATTCTTAATTTTTAAATATAATATTTAACTACCCTTTTGAGAATTTCATACAAGCATACAATGTATTTGAAAATATCCACTCCGCACCCCCATCCCTTCTCCACCTGTGTTTTCTCTCTCTCTCTCTCTCTCTCTTTTGTTTAAGTAACCCACTGAGTCCATATACTCATAAGTGTGAGACCATCCCCTGGAGCACTGATCCATCAGGAGCTACACACATCCTTAAAGAAAACTGACTCTCCCTCCCCAGAAGGCATCAGCTGTACATAGCTCCTCAGCTAGGAATGGTGTTAATAGCTCCTCCACTAGGCGTGGGACTCGTGACCCCTTCTCCCTCCATGCTAGAATGTTGACTGGCTTGATTTCAAGCCGGTCTTTCGCAAGCAACCACAGCTGCTGTAGGTTCCGTACGTGCTGCTGTGTCCAGCACTGTTCTGCAGACACTGTTTGCTCTGCTCCTTCCCAATCTCTGGCTTCCACAATCTTGTAACCCAGCATTTAGGATTCCATGACAGGAAAATTGTGATTACATGACTAAGGCAAGCTTGGACTACCTAGCAAGTTCCAAGCTTGCCTGAACTATCAAGTTGTAGCCATGCCTCCAAAAAGTAAATTAAATTAAACTAAAATGGTGAGTTTTAAGACATGTGAATTGTGTCTCCATCACAAACATTCTCAACTATTTAGCATGTCTCTACCACACTCCTATTCATTTCATTGGAGAAACAAATAAATTGAAGAGCAGTGTGTAGTGTTTCTCTTCGTTGCCTAAGCCATATTTTTTCCTTTTATTGAAAATAGATACTTTTCTCAAATAATATATCCTGAATACTGTTTCCCCTCCCTCTACCCTTCTCAGTTTCTCCACCTCCCATCTCCTCTGGATTCGTCCCCTTTCTGTCTCTTATTAGAAAACAATAGGCTTCTAAGAGATAACAACCAAACATGACAAAATAAAATATAATAAGATGAAGCAAAAACTATAACATTGAGGCTGGACAAGGCAAACAAACAGAAGGGTAAAGCTCCAGGAGCAGGCACAAGAATCAGACCCACTCCTTCACACACCAGGGAGTCCCACAAAAATACTAAGCTGAAAGCTATAATGTATATGCAGAGGACCTGGTGGAGACCCATGTCGGCCCTGTGCTTGCTGCTTCAGTCTCTGTGAACTCATTATGTGCCTTGTTTAGTTGATTTAGAGGGCCTTGTTCTCCTGGTGTCCTCCATCCCCTCTGTTTCTAACACTCTTTCCACCTCCTCTTCTGTGGGGTCCTCTGGGCTCTGAGAGAAGGGATTTAATGGCGACATCCCTTTTAGAAAGAGATGTCCCTCCCACCACCCCATGTGTAACTCTCCAGACATAGCAGTCTACACTGCTCCAAATAGACAACACACCACAGCATTCAGCCAGACTTCTGACAGTTCATTGCATTGTGCAAATGCTGTGCTCCTCTTGCATCACATCAATTCAAAGCAAGCACAGAGACCCTGCAGGTACACAGTAGAAATGGAAGTTCTCAGCCGGTGCCCTTTCTAAATCCTGCCTCCTTCTGCCTCTTTATTATGCTGAACCAGGATCTCCAACAATACTTCATGGCTCCCCAACTCTAGATAGTGTCTAAGAGACACTGAATATCCAGTTGGTGAGAACACTTCTCCAACCTTTTCCCAGACTCCCTGACAGCCATGTCTTTTTCCCAATGTACAGTAGGAAAATACTTTCCTAGGACACTCAGTTATGCCTCACTTAAAACAGTGATAGTCTCATAACCAGCTTTGAAATGGTCTATATAAACCTGAGTCTTATCAGAATGGTCGAAATTTGAAAAATTAAGGATGAGCTGAAAGGTGCATGCCACCTGCAAAGACTAAATTCAGCGTCTACCACTAAACTATACTCCAGTGCCTGGCTTGATTTGGACAGAGGGGTGGGTAGAGACAGTGCCCCACTATATAATATAGGCTGAGCTTGAACTCCTCATCCTCCCACCTCCTCACCTCCCAAATTCTGGCAATGACATTTGTGTCCCATTGTACTTGGCTTGTTTTTTTAATTAAATGAATTTTCTGCCTCAGCTTGCATAGGAATGAAAAAGGGTGTAAATATGTAAAATAATAACCACATTTTCAAACCCAATTATGTTGACCAAAAGGTCCATTGATAGAAGAATGAATGAACAAAAGCTAATGTGTACATAGAATGGAAGATTACATACCCTGAAAGAAGAAAAGTCTCACATATCCTATAAAGTGGATTATTCTGGTTGAAATAGAAAAATCACAGACACTCATCTTATGATTTTACTATATGATGTATCCAAAGTCAATAAATTCATAAAGAGGGATCGAAATCAGAATGGCAGTTTCCAGGGGCATGGAAGAGGAAAAATTAATTGTGGTTTGATGACTTTAGAATTTAAGTTTTACAACACGAAAAAGGTCTGGAGATCTGTAACTCAGCAATGTGAAAACACACAACACTACTAAACTGTACAAGTTAAAATGATCAATTCTGTACTGTGTGTATTCTACCACAATTTCAATTGTCTTGGTTAAAAAGTAAACTGTTGCACTGAAATGCATCAGTTTTAACTTCCTAGAACCTGTTTTCAAACAGAACTCTCTGCCAAAACCATGAGCTGCCGATGCTTTGGTAAATCATACCATTGATGCTAACGATCCTCCTTGCCACTGTCCTCAGTCAACTCTCTTTGTTATTCCCTATCAAGTATCCTCTGAGAAGTGTTGGCCAAGTACAATCGTCAGACTATTAATGATGCCTGAAGTACAAAGAAGTGTTCAGAGATCTTGGAGGAAAAAACAATCATGTCCACAAACATGTAGTAAATTTGAAATGTAAGAAAAATATGATTTAACAACTAAAAAAAATCTCATCATATTCTCAGCTATTATTACAATCCCAAAACTTGTGTGTTCGCCACAAAATCTTCATCAGAGGGTTTCAGAGATGACTCTGCAGGTAAAATGATTGCCCCACAAGCATGGAGACCCCAGCACCCATGTAAATGCACAGACGATATGATGGTGTGTGCCTATAAGTTAGTGTGCAGGGGGCAGAGACAGGATACCTGGAGCACACTGGCTAGCCAGACTAGCCAAAATAGTAAACTCCAGTTTCAATGAGAGACCCTGCCTTGATATATAAGGTGGAAAGCAACGAAATAAAACACCCGATGTCCATCTCAGACTTCCAAATGCATCCAAACACTGCACACCCCCAAACATGACAATGTGAGCACACACACCAAACACACATACACTAAAAAAAAAATTTATGAGAGCTAGGGATACAGCCCATCAGTAGAGTGCTTGCCTAGCATGTGTACATAGATCCTGGTTTCGATTCCCAGCACCAATAAAAAGAAAAGGAAAAAAATCAGACTTAGCAAGTAAGTTCCTTTTAGTAATATTCAATTCCTGGGATGCATTTGATCTCAGCCAATATACTTTAAGCCATTTACATAGCATCACTTGTATTTATTTGATTTTCAATGTTTGTTGTGCTTCATCAAATTGTAAAAATGGATCACGATTTCATCAAAGTTGGGAGTGGTGGCCCATGCCTGGAACCCCAGTACTCAGAGGCAAGAAGACCTCAAATTTGAGGTGTCTGGGGTTCATAATGAGATCCTCATAAAACAATCCAAAGAAGAGATTATTCCCTTGAACTAGGTGTGGTAATGCATTTCTGTAGTCCCAGAACTTTGCAAAGTAGAGGGAATAGAAGGTCAGCACTGCCTACAGAAGCTTCTCAGTGAAAAGAAATACACAGTCAGTATACCTCAGGCAGATCCCTGAGAGTTTGAGGACAGCCTGATCTACATAGTGGGATTCAGGACAGACAGGACTATGTAGAGAGGCCCTCTCTCAAAAAATAAATTTTAAAAAAATTTCAAAGGAGAGAAAAATCATCATCCCCCCACACACACACAAAAAAAGCTATTGAAGGCTGGGCATGGTGGCATATACTGTAAATCCTAGCACTCTGGAAACTAAGGCAGGAAGACAGCTACAGGTTCAAGACCAGCCTGATCAACATAGCAAGTTGAAGTTCAACCTGGACTAAAGAGTGAGATCTTGGCTCCAAAAAGCAAACTAAAAATTGGTCACTGACACACTGCAGTGAACAAGATCAAGAAGTCAACATTCCGTCATGGATGGAGGAGAGCCCCTCGAGGCTCCAATCCTATTAAAGGTGCTATTAGCAGTTGATGGCTGCTGAAGAGGCACAATCACTCTGTAGGTTGCTCACACCCAGTGGATAGGTACATACCCATGTGCATATGGGCAGCACTACTTGGACTCATGTGGCTATTCATAACAAGAACAAAAAAAAAAAAAGAAAGCATGAATTGGGGAGGGATGTGAGGTGTGGACCCTAGGGGAAGTTAAAGGGAGGTAATGGTGGATGAAAATGATTTATATACATTCCATAAATGTATGGAACTTTCAAAGAATAAAGAATACTATTTAAACAAAATAAAACTGTATCAATATGAAAAAAGAAACACTGCACACAGAGTATGTTAATAAATACAACCAGCATGTAGAAATCATGTAGATACTCTGAGTTACTTACATCTTTACCCATTTTTGCTTGGGGGCTTTTGTTTTGTTTTTATAGAAATTGAGAACAGGGGTAGAAGAAACACATAAAGAGGAAGTGATGGAAAGGGCTCTGCCTGAGGTCTTTGTGTATTAGGACAATTCTCCTTGGAAAAAAAGTAGTCTCCTTGCCATTTCAATAAAAGACTGTGTAAATTAAAAAAAAAGAAAAAAGAAATGGTGTAGATAGAGTTGGACCCTGAAAAAGAACAAGAAAAAGAATGATGAGCAGATGACAAGGAATAGGAAACACAACAATTCTATGAAAGGTTGATGCTGTTTTTCCATAGACTCCCATACTTTGCCTGTTAAGAAACTGACAAATAGCATCAGGAAAACACCCAGAGCCCTTGAATCCTTTTCCAAAACAAAGCACAATGACCTTTCTGGTGAACTAGCTAAGATTTTCCAGAATAAGCTAAAAATTGTACTTCACAGGATGTTGAAGGTTCAAGTTGTTCTATTGCCAAGAACTTTATAAAACAACTCACAGAGTTAAAAGACATGTGCCAAGAAGATGGACTAGCTAATTGGCATCATTTGCCTATCAACTGAGTGCATGAACATCATCTAATATCAATAGCATTCTGGTGTTTACGTGAATACATAGTTCATATTGCATCTGCAGTACATTTACCCATGGCCTGTGCAATGAGCCGCATGAATGAGAAGAGCTCAGTGTTTTCTTTTGTTGATCTCTAAATATTCACACTACAAGGACCATTTCTCCTTCTGGTAAAAATGACTTAGCGAGCAGCAGCTGTGCAAGCAGCATTGCAGGATTTTTCTAGGTGAGTCAAAGTGGCCACAAGAAACAAAAGTAGAATTGCAATTGCTTCAAGCCATGGAGAAGTTAACATAATTCAGATTCAAAGTTCTATCATCACAATTGTTTGTTTCTGTTTCTGTGTGTGCTTATTTGTTTATTTGGATTTTTTGTTTTGTTTTTCTTTTTTTTCAAGACAGGGTTTCTCTGTGGCTTTGGAAGCTGTCCTGGAATTAGCTCTTGTAGACCAGGCTGGTCTCGAATCACAGAGATCCGCCTGCCTCTGCCTCCCGAGTGCTGGAATTAAAGGTGTGCACCACCACTGCCCGCCTTGTTTTGTTTTTCAAGGCAAGTCCTGATGTGTGAGAATACTCTTGTACACTGTAAAAGTTATTTACTCATATTGGTTTAATAAAATGCTGATTGGCCAGTAGCCAGGCAGGAATTATAAGCGGGGCTACCAGAGTAGGAGAATTCTGGGAAGAGGAAAGGCAGAGAGTGAGTTGCCAGCCAGATGCAGAGGAAGCAAGATGAGAATGCCTTTCTGAGAAAGGGTACCAAGCCATGTGGCTAAACATGGAGAAGTATTATGGGTTAATTTAAGTGGTAAGAGTTTGTTAGTAATAAGCCTGAGCAATAGGCCAAACAGTTTATAATTAATATAAGCCACAGTGTGTTTATTTGGCACTTTTCGGCTGTAGGACCCGGTAGGACAAAATCTTCCATCTACAAGGGTCTCTCTATGTAGCCCTGGCTGTCCTGAAACTATCTCTATAGACCAGGGTGGCCTTGAACTCACAAAGATCCGACTGCCTCTGCCTCCTGAGTGCTGGGATTAAAGGTGTGTACCACCACTGCCCAGCTTATTTGGATATTTTATTTTATTTTTTATTTCTGCATTTGTGCATGTATATGTATATTAGCATGCATGTGTGTGTGTGTATTCATGCAGGTGCCCTTCTCTGTATGTGCATGCATATGTGCGTGTATGTATTGACATTCATGAAGGTGCCCTTGTGTGCTTGTGCATGCATACGTGAGTGTGTACACGTAGGTGTTCACATTCATGCGGGGACCCATTAGAGCTGGGGTTAGAGGCAGTTGTGAGCCACCCAGCACAGGTGCTGGGAATCAAATTCTGGTCCTCGGCCAGAGCAGCAAGTGCTCTTAACTGTCTCCTGTTCCCTGGATAATTGGACCTTTTGAAACAGTGTCTTCTTCCTGTGGCCCGCATTGGCCTCAATTTTAAGATAGCTGGGGATAACTTTGAACTCCTAATCTTCCTGCTTCTGCCTCCCACATTCTGGGAATATAGGCATACAACACTGCACCTGCCTGCTACCATGTTCACTTCATCTCTAGACTCTGCAATATCTCCCAATTATGTCAACCATATATACTCTCAGGCTGAACTCTCAAATACCTCTCTTCTAACAGTTTTCTCTACTGTCTGCTGGGCTTTACTGGCTAAGTCTAACTTAATCACATGCCTACTCAGGAATCAGTTTGGAGAGAAATAAATACTTTGGCCAAGTATGACCGTGCAAACTTGCCATCCCAGCCTTTATGAGGCAAAGGCAAGAGGAGACCGAGACTTCAAAGCTAGCCTAGGCAACATAGTAGACGTGAGCACATATCCGGACTACTGAGACTACCTCTGTGATGCGGGGAGGAGACAGGCACGGGTAGAGAGAAAGAGATTACAGTTGAAAACCTTGAATTACATCCATCTCTTGTTCTGGAAATTAATGAAACCCTCCCCAAACCACAGTTTGATATGCAAAAATACATGCTTTTCCAAAATAAAACATGAAGGAAATGTTGAATGGGAAACAGAGACAGGGGTGGTAATAAATGCTGACTATAGCATGTAAATAAAATGACAGTCTCTTCACACCCCTCTATTCACTCAGGACAGCCAGATGTCAGCGGTATGCTTCTCAACTCAGTGTGGAAGTAATCGGACTAAATTGCTTACACTCAGTGACTGCTTCTTCAGAATGCTGTGTGAAGTAGATGGGACTTTTCTAATAGGCAGAGGAGCATTAATTAACAAGAAGATGTTCATGCAAGTATGACACTAACAATGCCAGTAAAGACTATATCTGCCAGAAAGACATGCAATGCCTGTTGTCTCTCTTACGTGAATGCTAACTTTGAATCTTTAGATATGTGTTTAAATTGGAGTACCCATAGAAGGCAGGAAACTAACAATGAACTATGAGGAGAATTTCAAGGGATAGAGAGAGGGTGCAGGTAATAAAACTGGGAGATGGGAGAGAGAATAAAAAACTTTGAAAAAGCGATATCCAAAAAACTATAGGCTAGGCCGTGGTAGTGCACACCTTTAATCCCAGCACTCTCGAGGCAAAGGCAGGCAGGCCTCTGGGATTCTGGTCTATAGAGCTAGTTTTAGGACAATCAGGGCTACATAGAGAGACCGTCTCCAAAAAGAAAAACAAAAAAACTACTCTGTATGAAGCTTCCTAAAATATACACATTTTTACCCTGGGGGTGGGGGAACAATACCTCTAGCAAGCACCATAAGCCATCAAATAAAAAGCCTAGTGCCAGGTAAGCATTACTGCTTTTGGAGTTGTTGGCTAGTGTGCTCCCATAGATTTTCCCCCATTATGTTATAGGTTATTGCCATTGTTCTTGTTTACCCTCCAAAACTTGATGGTAAGAACGTACAGCTGAAGGAGCCATATACTTGACCCATAGTACATGGAAAAGTTACGCTGGTATCAACCATGTCAAGCATATGTGAGTTTCCATACACATATCACACACACACACACACACACACACACACACACACACAGAGTTTACTTGTTTACAAAAAAGGGGGGCTTGGCAAGTTTACACACACCTGTCATTCCAGAATTCCAGCCCTTGGAAGGTGGGGGCAGGGAGCTCAAGGTCATCCTCAGGTATATAGCATGTCAGAGGCCACCTGGGCTATATATTACCCTGCCTCAGAAAAAATATCATAATAACAATAAATAAAATTTCAAAAAATCAAATTGAGGACCAGTGGGTAAAGGTGCTTCCTGCCAAACCTGATGACCTGAATTTGACCCCTGGATCCAGCTGATAGAAGAAGAGAATTGAGTCTTGCAAGTTTTCCTGTAACCTCCACACATATGTCTACCTCCCACACAAGCCCTACATAATAAATAAAAAATGTAGAAGAAATCAGATGGGGGTGGTCTGGGTATGTTGAGTACTTGCCTAGCAAGCACAAAGCCCTGGGTTCAATTCCCGGCACCAAGTAACAGGGGTGTGGTGACATACAGCTGTAATCCCAGAACTCAAGAAGTAGAGGGAAGAAGATCACAAGTTCAGAGTCATCCATGGCCACACAGAGATTTCAAGGATAGCCTGGGCTACATGAGACTCCCTCTAAAAAAATTCAGATTGAGGTAAAAAGAGGCTAATACCAACCAGGAGCTTGACCCCCCTCTCCATTTTTCATGTGTTCCTTCCTCTCATAAAAAAAGGAATCACTGATGTATTTTGATTTGAGAGTATAACATAAAATCATAGCCAATTCTACTTAAACAAAGCAGAATTACACACACACACATTTTCTTCAACATCCAGGAGAAAAGACAGAAGGGACATTTTTGAGAACCTCACAAAGAAGCAGAAATCCCACCCCCCACCCAAGATACATAGCAAGTGAGGGACAAACACACCATGCAGGCAGAACTCATGTGAGAAGTTTTATTGAGGGAAGGGAAAGGAGAGTGGGGAGAGAGAAGAGAGAAAGAGAGAGAATGAGAGAGACAGAGACAGAAACGAGAGAGACAGAGACCTGCCTGCCTTCTCAGAGGAACAGCAGAAAGAGAGGAAGTAGGCAGAGTTTGTCTCTTAAAAGGACCTTTTGCAGTGGCTGCTTACAGAGCCAGGGTACTGCTTGCCATGCACACAGAGATGATGCACTCTGCCAGGTCCCCAAGGGGCGGGGCCAAGGTGTGCCTAGGTGCAAACAACAACAGCAGATGAAATATGAGAAATAATGAAGATTTACAATATAGAGTAGATGGCCAAGTGTTAAATAACACATAATGAAGCAGAAAAACTTAAGTGTCTGCTAGGTAGGAACTTCCACAAAGAAAATGATTTCATGTCATAGACCTCCAGAAAGACATAGGAATTGGAAAGAGAGAGAACCCTCTGAAGGTGAAGTGTGGGATCTAAGGGAGCCAAAAACAGAATTAGTAAAAATCCTTTTAAAGTAATATCCAGACCCAAGGTTTCCATCCTAATCCTACAGACTTCCAAATACAAAATGAATGTGTGTCAAAGTGAAGAAGACTACAGCATGGCAAAAGTGGTCGAGGATCATTTAAGAAACATGCTACGACTGGTGGTCTGCCTATGATCTCAGCTGTACAGGAGGCTGGCAGAGTAAGCTAGCACAGTCCAAGCCCAGCCTCGGCAACTTAGTGAAACCCCATCTCAATGGAAAACTTATAGGTGAGGATAGGGAATGAACTTAGAGTGACACAGAACTTGCTTAGCATGTGTGAAGCCCTGGGTTAAAGCCCCAGTATCACCACCATCTTAGAATTTTCATTGCTGTGAAGAGACCCCATGAGCACGGCAACTCTTAGGAAGAAAATATTTAGTTGAGGGTGAAGCTTAGAGTTCAGAGGTTCAGTCCATTATCATCATGGCAAGAAACATGGTAGCATGCAGGCAGACATGTGCTGGAGAAGTACCTGAGAGTCCTACATCTTACAGACAATAGGAAGTTGACTAAGACACTGGAAAGTATCCTGAGCATAGCTCAAAGCCTACCCCACAGTGACACACTTCCTCCAAAAAGACCACACCTCCTAATTGTGCCACTCCCTTTGGGAGCCATTTTCTTTCAAACGACCACAACCACCATCACCAGGAACAACAATGGTAATGATGCTACTAATAAGGAATAGCTATAAATGCTGTTGGCTCTATACTATCAGGGGAATTCATTTAAGTGGGAAAAGGCTAAATAAGTAATGTCTGGTTGTAAAAAAAAAAAAAACATTGAATAATATAAGGAAGTAAAATAAAGCTTCGAGAAATAGGGACCTTTTTTTTTTAGTTCATCAACATCTCAGTTGCCTTGAGTTCAACAGAATGGATTTTCTCTCCTCCCCATGATTTATTAGAATAGTCATCTTTGAAGACTGGGTATCTCAGTGGTAGAGAACTTTGCTAAACTTCATGAAGCCCTAAGTTCAGCCCCCAGTACTGCAGAAGGAAAATAGGAAGGAAGGGAGGGAGGAATGGAGGAAGGGAGGGAGGGAAAGAGGAAGAGAGGGAAGAAGGGAGGGCAAATGAAAGGAAGGAAGGCAAAAGAAATAGAACCAGAGAGGCTAAGTGTGGTGGTGTACACTTGCCATCAAAAGAGAATTGTCTATTCAATCAGAAAAACCATACTGAAGTAAGTTTAATTTAGCAACAAAACTCTTAAAATAAAAGCTTTGAGGTTATCCTTTATGCTGTACATTTCTATTGAGCAAAAATACGCTATTTGCTGTGTAAGTCTATGGTGTATGAATGTTAATTAATGCAAAAGATGTCAGAGACCTGTAGCCCCAGCAGAGGAAAAAACAAATGTATTGTAGTTGGTTTTAATGTCAACTTGCCAGAAATAGAACCACCTTCGTAGGGAGCCTCACTTGAAGAATTGTGTTGATTGATGTGGAAGGCTCATCCTGATTGTGGGTGGCACCTTCTGGAGCAGCCCAGATTTTTTTAAAAAGTACTTCAGAATGAAGTAGATTCTCCCTTTTTGCTCAATTGGCCTTCTCCAATGCCTCTGAGTTGATTTCCCCCCATTGTTGCTGCTGCTGATTCTTTCAATAACAGTAGAACCAGTATTTTCAAGCTTACATCATAGATTAGGGACCAGGGGCTCTCTAGGAACTTTCTCATCTACAGGCATCAGGTTAGGACTCCTAAGGGACCCCACTTTGTGGACTGAGTGACTACCTTAGATGATTAGACCATTGTGAGACAGTTTTCTGGGACTACACCAGTTATCGAGGCATCCAACCTCAAGGACTGAGTACTGGGTTCTCAGCATCTCAGGTGTGCTTTTGCTGTCATTTTAAAGCTCAATCAATTCTGATATGTACATACACATATGTGTATGTATGTGTATGTACACAGTGTGTATCTATGTGTGTATGTATTCATCCCCCTTGTTCTGTTCTCTAGAGAACTCTGACTATAAAATACTGGAAATGGAGAGAGGTGTTATGAAGTGCTGGACATGACATGGCCGTTACACACACAAACTCACACCAACTGTGATTACTTGCACAAGATCAAGAGAATCAAAAATTCCAGCATGGGGTGGGGAGAAGGGCACCTAGGTCCCCACCCCTATCTGAGAAGCTATTGGCAGTTGATGGCTGCTAGGGGGAAAAAGTCACTTTTCTTTGGAGGGGTGGCCTCTGGCAAGTTGTCTGTGCCCCTGTAGATGACCCATGACCATGCACATATGGGCAGCACTAATGGGACTCAGAGAGTTATTTAAAAAAAAAGAAGGGGACTTGAAGCTGGAATGGAGACATATTGTGAAAGACAGCCATGAAAAGTTAAAGGGAGGGAGTGGGAGCCGACTAGGATCATGATGCATTGTATACCCCTGTGAAAATTTCAAAGAATAATTTCATTTTTTGATTTTTCAAGACAGAGTTTCTCTGTGTACCTCTGGCTATCCTGGAACTTGCTCTGTAGACTAGACTGACCTTGAACTCATAGACATCTGCCTGCCTCTGCCTCCCAAGTGCTGGGATTAAAAGCGTGCACCACCACCAGCCAGCTCAAAGAATAAATTTTTAAGAAGAAACATGCAGCCAACATTAAACTAAATGGGGGGGGAGAATTCAGCATTTCCTCTGAAATCTGGAATAAAGCAAAGGTGCTCTTTCTTGCTACTCTTGAGCTCAGTCTTAGCTCAAGCAATAAGACAAGAGATAACAATTGGAAATACATATGCACCAAGATATCAGGGCTCCCAATTTCATTAAAAATAACATTAATGAACATAACAGGTGTACTGGCTAGTGTATGTCAACTTGACACAAGCTAGAGTTAGATGATCGAAGAGAAACTTAAAAAAAAAAAAAATGCCTCCAAAAGATTGGCCTGTGGACAAGCCTGTGAAACATTTTCTTTCTTTCTTTTTTTTTTTTTTTTTTTGGTTTTTTGAGACAGGGTTTCTCTGTGTAGTTTTGGAGCCTATCCTGGCATTCATTCTGGAGACCAGGCTGGCCTCAAACTCACAGAGATCCACCTGCCTCTGCCTCCCGAGTGCTGGGACTAAAGGCGTAGGCCACCAATGCCCGGCTTGGAACATTTTCTTGATTAATGATTGATGCTATGTGGGAGGATCCAGCCCACTGTGTATGGTGCCATCTCTGGGCAACTGGTCTTAGAATATATAAGAAAGCAGGCTGAGCAAACCTTGAGGGAAAAGCCAATAAACAGCACCCCTCCATGACTTCTGCTTGGTTCCTGCCTCCGGGTTCCTGCCCTGAGTTCCAGCCCTGGCTTTTTTTGATGATGGGCTGTTATGTTGAACTGTAAGCTGAAATAAACTCTTCCCTCTCCCAGGTTGTTTTTGGTCATGGTGTTCTATCACAACAACAGATTCCTAACATAGACAGCAGGTCAAATGGGTCCCAATACAATGATATTGAATGATTTAATACCCTACTCTTATCTCTAGATAGGTCATTCAAACTGAAAATCAACAAAGAAACCTCAAAGTTAAACTATTCCATAGATCAAATGAACTTAATAGACATATACAGAATATTCCATCTGGCAGATATAAAATACAAACTCTTTTCAATAGCCCATGGGACCTTCTGTGAAATAGACCACCGGCAGCCATGTAAAAAAACCAAGTGTGATAGCCTGTGACTGCAATCCCAGTGTCGAGGAGGCAAAAACAAGGAGGATCCTTGGAGGTCACCAGCTAGCCAGTGTAACTAAATCAGTGAGCTCTAGGTACAGTGAGACACTTGTCTCAAATAACAAGGTGAAAAATAATTGAGAAAGACATCCAGTATTGGCTTATGGCCTCCACGTGCACACAAACAGGTACTCCCATACACAAGCCACATTAACAGGCCACAAATCAGTTTTTGACAAATACAAACAAACTGAAAAAATCCTCTCGTATCTTATTAGATGGTGGTACAATAAAACTAGAGCAAATACATGGAGACTAAACAATATACTCTTAAATGCATTACTGAATAAATCAGGGAGGAAATTTTTAAATGCCTTGAATCAGATGAACATGAAAGCACAATTTATCAGAACCTTTGAGATAGAGCTGAGGTAGTTCTAAAAAGAACAATTCAAAGTTAGCGGTGCTTACAATACAAAAAAAAGTCAGAACATTCTCAAATAAATAATCTAATGATATACCTCAAGGCCCAAGAAAAACAATAACAATTCAAATTCAAAAGCAGTGTGCAACATTAAATGATAAAAACCAGGACTGAAATTAATTAAATGGAGACTAAAATTACAAATATCTAAATAATCAATCAAATATATCAATCAAAGAGTTGATTCCTTGAACAAATGAACAAGATTGACCAATCCCTGGCTAAAGTAGCCAAAATGAAGAGAAAGGAGACACAAATTAGTAAAAGTCAAAGTGGAAGGAAAAGAGTACTAGAGAAATCTAGAAAATTGTTAGGGAATACTTTGAAAACATATATTCCAAAAACTGAAAAATATAGAAGAAACAGGTAAATTCCTGAACAGTGTATGATATGCCAAAATTAAATGAAGATTCTAGACAATTTACATTTATTAAAAATCAACAAGCAATAAAGAGACTGTCAAAAATGAAAACACTAGGACCAAATGGATTCATTGCTGAATTCTACCAAATCTTACAAGAAAAGCAAACACCAATATTTTTCAAACTGTTCCATAAAACAGAAAACACAGGAACACTAACAAATTCATGCTACAAAGCCAGTCTTACCCTGATACCAAAACCAGAACAAACTAAAAAGACAACTAGACCAATAACCCCAATGAACATATATGAAAAATTCTCAATATAATTCTGGCAAGCCAAATTCAAAAAACACACTTAGAAAACCACATGCCATGACCAAGTTAGTTTCATTTTATGGATGAAAGGTTAGCTCAATATGAACAAATCAGCAAGTGTAATTCTGCACATAAATAGACTGAAGGACAAAATCACATGATCATCTGAATTGATACTGAAAAGACCTTTAACAAATTTTCACAGCCCTTCATGATAAAGCCCCCCAAAAAAACTAGAAATACAAGTAATATACCTCAGCATAATAAATGCTATATACAATAAACCTATATTAAACAACTGTATTAAATGGGAGAAAACTGAGAGCATTTCTTCTGAAATGGGTAATGAGATAAGGGTGCCTATTCGCTTCATTTTTATTCAATACAATGTTTAAAGTCTTAACTAATGCGATAATACAAGAGAAGGGAATGTAAAGGGATACAGAAAAGAAAGAAAAGTCAAATAATCCCTATGTGCAGGTGACATGATTTTAAAATTAAAATTAAAATTAATGCTCTGCCAAGAAACACATCTGATAGATATTTTTAGTAAAGTAGCAGGATCCAGAATCAACACAAAAATCACTAGTTTGTATTGGCTATTCTCCATAACCTGATGGTAAGGCCCTGCTGCTGATGACAGAACTTACTTAAGCCATTGAGCATGAGGAAATTGCACTGGTGCCCAACTAGAAATTTACCCCTACTGACCAGCATTCATGGTGCTCAAAGGTATTTTTCATGCTATTAGAGAAGAGTAATCATCAGTGTTTCCAGGCTACAAATTCTGTGACTTACAACAGAGACCGGCCTGAAATATATACTAGTGTGATAGTGTTGCATAAACATTATGGAAGTAACCATCCACATTTTTATTAGATTTAAGGCCCACTCTATGAGGTGGAACTCATAGCTGACACTGCTAAAGAAGCCAAGAACCTGAGACAAGATAGGCCATGGACCTAGGGGGGAAACCTATTACTATTCAGCTAAAGGAAATAGCAATGAAATGAGTCCTAATGAAATATTGCTATGTCCACAGATTAATTCATAATTCAACCTTCATCAAAGAAGCTTCTTCTTATAGCAGGTGGTAATTAGCATAGAGCCCCACAAATAGGAAATGTGCAGAGAATGAAAGACTTTGGAGGAGAGCCCTAAAAGGGATATCTATGCAGAAGACAAAGCAGAAAGGTTGTAGGAGTCAGAGATGGTGAATGATTCCAAGGAAGTGTCTTCTAGACACAAGTGTCTATCAGATGCAACAGGATTGATACACCTATGAACTTACAGAGACTGTCACAGGATCTGTACAGTTCAAACCAAACAAAATTGCAGCATTGAAAAGAAATGGACACAAAGTCCCACCCCTAACCAAGAAGCTATCTGCAACTGGTGCCTTCTGGGAAAAGGAAAAATCATCTTCCTCCAGTGAAGTACTCACTGGGTATACCAACCACACTCAAACACAAAACAGACTCCATTGGCCGAGCGGTGGTGGCTCATGCCTTTAGTCCCAGCACTCAGGAGGCAGAGGCAGGAGGATCTCTGTGAGTTCGAGACCAGCCTGGTCTACAAGCTAGTTCCAGGACAGCCTCCAAAGCCACAGAGAAACCCTGTCTCAAAAGCAAAACAAAACAACAAAAAAGCAGAGTCCATGTTCTTTGTAAGCTTTTTGTTTTTAGTAATTTTTGTTTTGCTGTTTTTCTTTTCTTTTTATTTATCTGCTTTGACTTTCATTTTTGTTGTATTTCTTGTTTTTGAGAGAGTGTGTGTGAGTTTGGTGGGTGGGAAGATGTGGGGAGGTCTGGGAGGAGTTGGGAGAAAGGAAAGAATAGGATCAAAATATATAATATCAAATTTTTAATACAAATGGCAAAAGGGGCTTGGAAACGTGTTGGACATCCTTACCCATCAAGGAAGTGTAAATTAAAACTGCTTTGCAAGTCCATCTCCCTTCAGTCAGAATGGCTATCACCAATAAAGCAAAGAACAACAAACACTGACAAATATGTGTGGGAAAAGGAACCCTTATCTACTGCTACTGGCATGCAAACATGTACAGCAGCTATGGAATTCACTGTTGTGGTTCCTCAATAAACTGACAATAGAACTACTACATGGGAATATACCCAAAGGATTCTAAGTCAGCGTACCACAGAGATAATTGTACAGCCATGTTGATAGCTACACCATTCACAGTGGCTAGGTAATGGAACCAGCCTAGACGTCTATCAACAGATGAATGGATACAAAAAATGAGGTGCTTCATTCCTCCCTCTCTTCAACTAAATTCCAAATTTCAGCTCAGTGTATATCTGTGGATGTCTGTCTCTGCTTCCATCAGCCACTGGATGAGGGCTCTAGGATGGCATAAAGAGTAGTCATCAATCTCATTTTAGGGGAAGGGCTTTTAGGTTATCCTCTCCACCATTGCCTGGATTGTCAGATCGTGTCATCCTTGTAGGTCTCTGGAGATCTCCCTAGTTCCAGATCTCTTCTTGGACCTATAGTGGCTCCCTCTAATATGGTATCTCTCATCCTGCTCTCTCTCCTCTATTCTTCCCCGACTCAATATTTCTGCTCTTCCATTTCCTCTCCTCTACTCCTCTTTTCCTGCTCTTATTGTGGCAGCTCCCTCTCCCCTACCCTCATGCTCCCAATTATCTCAGGAGTTCATGCCACTTCCCATTCCTGGGGTCCATTTATCCCTTAGAGATCGAAGGGGTCTGTACCAGGTTGGAGAAACCCACAGGAACAGTTGGCCTGAACAAGGGAGAGCACATCGACCCCAGATGCTGTCGGGGAGGCCAGTACAAGACTGATCCAGACTCCTGAACATGGATGTCAATAAGGAGGCCTCTGCACTCCAGGGAGCCTCTGCAAGTGGATCAGTATTTTTCCCTGGTGTAAGAAGGGACTTTGAGAGCCCATCCCACGTGAACGGTTACACTCTGGCCCTGGACACATGGGGAAGGGCCCAGGCCCAGCACAGGAAGATTTGGTGGACTTTGCAGAGCCCCCGTTGAGGGCCCTACCCTGCCTGGGGAGTGGAGGGTGGATGGGGTGGGGGGTAGGTGGGGGTGGGGGAGGAGGGATGGGGGTGAGGGGAGGGAGAAGGGACTTAGATGTGAAACAAGCTTGTTCCCTAACTTGAACTAATAAAATTAAAAAAAAAATGAGGTTCAGGGCTGGGGAGATGGCTCAGAGGTTAATAGTATTAGCTGCTGCTCTTCCGCCTCACAACCCACTATAACTCTGGTCCCAAAGAATCTGACACCCTCTAACCTTCATGGGCAATGCATGCACTTGGTGCACAGACATACATGCTGACAATGTGCCTATACACATGAAATATGTCAATTTTTTTGTTTACTGAGACAGGGTTTCTCTGTGTAACTCTGGGTGTACTGGAACTCGCCCTGTAGACCAGGCTGTCCTCAAATTCAATGAGATCCACCTGCCTCTGCCTCCTCTGAGTGCAGGGATAAAAGGCGTGTGCCACCAGCACCCAGCAAGAAATAAACAATTTTTAAAAGAAAATGAAGTACATATACACAATGGAATATTTGGGATCCATAAAGGAAAACGAAATCGTGACATTTTCAGAAAATGGATGCAACTGGAAATCATTACACTCAGTGAAAGAAACCAGACTTAGACAAATACAGCATAGCACGGTTTCTCTCATATACAAACACTAGATTTAAAATTATATATGCATGTATTCTCTCTCATCTGCAGTTAGTTCCTAGCTCCAAGGCTTCAGATGTGAGTATAAAACATAAAATAACAACAGAAATCAGGAGATTACAAGGGTACCATATATGGGGGGGCATGAGTGGGGTAATATCAGGATACAGGTGATTTGAAATGGGAAATGAGAATGGGGAGGGAGGTCAATCCAGAAGGAGAGACAAGAGATAACATCAAAGCCTCAAGTAATCATATTATCATATATTTACAGAAAATTGTAATTATAGACAGCACATGCATACACATACACACTAGAGCTAACAGTGATCCCAACTATATCAATTAGAACCATAGACTAGCGCTCTCTCTCTCTCTCTCTCTCTCTCTCTCTCTCTCTCTCTCTCTCTCTCTCTCATGCCCCAGCATCAGGACCATAAGTGTCATGGTAAACAATACAAGCAAGCCCACTCAGGCAAAGCCCTGAGAACCAATCCTTCTCATGCAAAGGGGACTCTGCTAGGAAAAAAATATGTGTTGAAGCCAAACAGCCAAAGTCTGCTAACAGGAAGTGTGTAGGGATGCAGCTCATCAAGACGGGCAAGAAAATCACAGCTTTGGTGCCCAGTGATGGCTGTTTGAACTTCATTGAGGTAAATGATGACTTTGCTGGATTTGGTCTAAAATGTCATACTATAGATCATATCCCTGGAGGCTGTTTTTTGGGAGGAGTTGTTTGGGGTTTTGTTTGTTTGTTTGTTTGTTTGGTTTGGTTTTGGTTGTAGCCCTTGTCCTGGAACTCAGTCTGTAGACCAGACCGGCCTCGAACTCACAGAGATCCCCCTGCCTCTGTCTCCCAAGTGCTGGAATTAAAGGCATGCACCACCACCTCCCAGTTTGGAGTCTGCTTTAAGGCTGTTAAAGAAGCCAGTGTGTCTCTTTTGGTCCTATACAAAGGCAAGAAGGAAACTATGATCAGAAATTTTGACTATAGAAACACAGTAATAAATTTTCATATTAAAAAATAAACTAACAAAAACCCCAGTACCAGACATGAGAAACCTTCTTTCAAATGGCTATTTGGGGTAATCCAAGTGACTCCCCAAACCATATACTCCCTTGGTTGCCTCTCAGAGGTTGAAGGTCAGCCCCTATTGCTGAAGATACCATGCACTCAGGACACAGAACTTGGATGGTTCAAGTTGCATCTAACCTGAAAGCCTCCTTCCTGCAGTCTAGCTTCCATGGTCCCAGAAAATACTATTCAACCTGCCAAGAGAGGGAAGCAATTGATAGTCCTATCCAGATGTAACACTGATGGAGCATAACAATGACTAGCATTGAAAGATACATGTAAAGAAGCAATAAGTGGCACTCACGTATTAGTGCTAACCAACAGCTGTCTAGTTAGACTTAAGGCTCATTCAACAGTAGGGAAATCATGCCTAGTACCGGAAACCTAATCAACTTCCTGGGGGTAGTGAGGTCATAGACCTACGAAAAGAATTCACTATCACCACTTACTATGCTAGGGCAGCATAATATCTTCCTACATTCTGAATCTTATCCTTATACCCTTAAATAAGTGCAACAACCACTTCCTCATCTAAGAAGCCCCTCCACAGCACATGGAGACCATCACAGAAAGCCATAACTAGAAACAATGCAGAGAAGAATGCTCATGGGGAGCCCAGCCCCAGGGGATACATCTATATCACAGCTTCAGCATCTATGGCTCAGGGAACGTGGTGGAAGAAGGGCTGGAAGGATGGGTAGAGCAAGAATACTGGGAAGTCTGCTGTGAAAACCTCTCCTAGAAATGTGTGCAAGAACAAGACTGGAGCAATGGCCATATCGATAATGATCACACGAATGCAGAATGTATGGAGGCAGTTCAGGGAGTCCCACCCCTGGACAAAGAACTACAGGCAACTAATGACTGCTGAGAGAAAGAGAATCAGCCTCTCCCAGGGATGGGCTCCTGAACTGGTTATTCAATACAAAGTGGCCAGTCCTGAAGCCATATATACACAAACAACAGAACAGACTCCGCATGGTGTATTTAAATATCTGTGCATACACATTCACATATGTATGTATGTAACAATAAAAATCAAAGAAAAAGAGACTATGAATTTTAGGGGGAGACATGGTAGGGAGGATAACCTGCCAGAGAGGGGCAGAGAGTATGGGAGGGGGCAGTGGAGGAGGGCAATGAATAGCAACAAAGTGTAATGACACATACACATGAAAATGACACAGTGAAACTTTCTATTTTGCTCAAAATTTGTTGACAAAATAAGAAGAGCAAATAAAATTTCAAGAATGAAAAGACTGATTCAGTCTCCCCACAGAATCTGACCATATTTTAAGAAAACACGCCTTAGTGCATAAATGGAACAGATGGACAGTCATAAAGTAGAGAAGAGTGTCAACATTGCCTGGGTAGAGTCCAGGGAGTTGAACAAGACAGCCATTCTACCCGTGTGGCTCCCTGACTGCCTGGAACAGCCATACACACACTCCTTCCCACACATCTACGGGGCCTCAAAGCCCTGCTGGCATCCTTGCTCCCTTCTCCAACCTCTTGGCCTGTCTGTCTCCCACACCAGGTCTAGTCCTGTCTCCCACCGGCTCACTCCTTTCGCTTGCCTCTTTCTTTGGATCAATCTTATTCTCAATTCTCTAACGGTTCTACCTTGGCTTTACAAAAAGCCTTACCTGTCCTCAAGCAAAACTAAAGGACTGGTCTTCTGTGTCTAATGCTGACTCTTCCTGAAAATCCACCGAAGAAAACTGTCATGCGCAAACCTGAGTTTACTGTTTTGTTTTGTTTTGTTTTGTTTTGTTTTTTAGTAAGGGAGACCAGGACCTTGACAGTATCTCAGAAGGGTAACAATGAAATTAGGGTATTTATGAGGTCTTCTTGGCAGGTATACACTGAATCTGGTCAATATCATTCCTCACTGCAGAGCTGGTCTCCTGGGTTCCGTCACTGTGAATTAGCTCTACACACTCTTGAACTTCACTTAAGGGGAAGTGCACAGTATTCCCTCTTGGGTGTCTGGCTTCCTTCACTTATTATGTCTGTGAATCATGTATATGGCTAAGTGCATCAGGGGCCTGTTTTTATCATATTGCTGAGTAGTGTTCTGTTAGTGTGAATATACCTTATTTATCCTGCGCCTTGTCACTGAGTGCTAGAGTTAGCTCTAGTTCTTGTCTATTAGGAGCAAAGCAGCTTGGGACAGTCTCATAAAGTCTTTTGGCAGACATGGACACCACTTTTCTTTATTCTATATGTACTATTGAAGTTGTTGGGTCATGGGATGCCATATGTTTTCCTTTAGTAGATAATGCTGAGGGGATTTGACACTGTATAAATAAATTCATGTGTAGTTTAATGGATTCTAATGAGCATCCAGGACATTTAAGTGAGAGACCTCCCACTCCACTTGACTCCAAGCTCTAGAGGGTCCCAATACATCTCTCTTTCTCATGTAGTGCAGAGCCTGCTGCCACTGGGATGGAGTGCCTATGCAGGGAAAATACACAAGTAAGGTTTCTCAATTCAACACTGAGAAATCTCTCTTTAGGTCTGTATTTTAGGAGAGTCAATATAGAAGGATACACTATCTCCAAATGTCCTAACATATCATAACCACTTGACAACAGGTGTGTGAAGAAAGATTCATTAAACATGCTACAAGATTTCAATACTGTAAAACACACACAAAATAAAATGGTAACACATTTGGGGGGCGGGGCTGAAACAGGGTTTCTCTGTATAGCCCTGGCTGTCCTGGAACTTGTTTTGTAGACCAGGCTGGCCTTGAACTCACAGAGATCTGTCTGCCTCCCAAGTTCTGGGATTAAAGGTGTGGACCACCACAGCCTGGTTAAGATTTATTTTTGTAGTGCTGGTGAGGGAACCCAGGGCCTTGTGCACGCTAGGCAAGTAATATGCTACTGAAGCAAACACTGGGCACCAGTAACTGTTGACAAGAGTTTTCTGTCCTGCCTTGTCCCACAGCCGTTTAGTCCCCAAATAAACACCCAGAGGCTAATTATATACTAATTATAAACTGTTAGGCCAATGGCTCAGGCTTCTTATTGGCTGTCTGTCTCCTAAATATTAATCCATTTCTATTAAATTATGCATTGCCATGAGGCTGTGGCTTACCTATAATGCTCCAGCATGTTACTCCTTTGGCGGCTACGTGGTGTCTCCCTGGCAGCTGCTCTCTGCTTTCCTCTTCCCAGCATTCTCCTACTCTGGTAGTCCCACCTATACTTCCTGCCTGGCTACTGGCCAATCAGCATTTATTCATCAACCAACAAGAAAAACATATATTCACGGCATACAGAAGGACATCCCCTTCAAATAACTAATTTTGTTCTTTCTTTTCCTTTCTCTCTCTCTCTCTCTCTCTCTCTCTCTTCTCTCTCTCTCTCTCTCTCTGTGTGTGTGTGTGTGTGTGTGTGTGTGTGTGTGTGTGTGTGTGTGTGTGTGTGTGTGTGAGAGAGAGAGAGAGAGAGAGAGAGAGAGAGAGAGTGTGTGTGTGTGTGTGAGAGAGAGAGAGAGAGAGAGAGTGTGTGTGTGTGTGTTCACAAATGTATGTTTGTAAGTCTCAAACTAGAAAGGAGCTCCTGGGAGGAAATGAAGAAATAGTAAGGGAGGTAGGAATTACTGAGGGAAATGGGACACATGCAGTAAAAAAGCAGAGGTAGTACTAACTGGAGAAAAAGAAAGAAAAAGCAAAAATCTCAGAAGGGGAACCGGGGACAATATCAAGGAGGGGAATTAATGAGAACAAACTATAATGACATATATATGACACTGACATGTAAAGTATATTCATATATGAAATGCCATAACTTTGTATGCTAATCTAAACATTTACATTGAAATAATAAGAACAAATAAAATAAAATGATGCATACATCCAGAGCCTCAAAGTCCTGCTAGACTTCTTGCTCCTGTCTCCAAACTCCTGGCCTTCCTGTCTCCCAAACCAACTCAAGCTGTTTCAAAATAGGGCCAGTCCTTTCTGTTGCTTCTTTCTTTGCTGGTCAGTATTTATGAGTCTCTCTCATTCTCAGCTCTCTTAGGGTTCTACCTGTTGATGTGCAAAAACCACATTTGTTCTCCTCATACAGATCAAATAATGGGCTTATCTACTATGTCCAATGCTGGATCCACCCCAAATCCACCAAGGTAAACTACTGAGAAGCCAACCTGAGTTTACCGTCTTATTGCAGTGACGGAGGCCATGGAATTTATAATCAGTGCTCAGTGATTATCAATCTTCCTAATGCTGTGACCCTTTAATACAGTCCCTCATGTTGAGGTGATCCCCAACTATAAAATTATTTTCGTTGCTACTTCGTAACTGTAAGGAATCATAATATCTGATAGACAGGATATCTGATATGTGACCCCTATGGAATGGTCATTGGACCCCAAAGGGGTCAAGACCCACAGGTTGAGAACCACTGTCAGAGTGTCTGAAGAGCAACAACAAAATTGGGGTATTTAGTGGGTCTTTTAGCCAGTCTTCACGAAAGCTGCTTTTTCCAGCTGAAGCCTTGGCTGGGCTTGGGTAAGGATCTACTCAAGGTAGAAGAGAGGCAGTGGCGTGAGGATTACAAGCTCTAGGCCAACCTGGACGATATAACAAAAGCCTGTCTCCAAAGGAAGGATCTGGACAGAGCAGAAAAGTAATTCCAGCCTTTCTCTTCCTTGGGGAGAGTATCCAGAGGATGTGAGCTCATGTAGATTTGAGAATTATCGGATGAGAAGAATTTTGCTGCAATGCCTGCCACTCTGGTTGTAGCCAGAGTTGATTTGGCTGATCTGGTCAACTAAGCAGGTGGCCCCTTCCTTCCTCCAAACTTAGTTTACAAGCTACAGGCTCCATCCAAAAACGAGATGGCCTTCCCCAATAGAAGACGATTCTTTGGTCAAGTGTGTATGAGTAGCTGTGCTTATGTACTAGAACTTCAATAAAAAGCTCCCTTGGTCCATTTGTAGGAGAAGGGAGGTTAAGCAAGCTTCCAAAACTTCAGATATTATCTAGATGTGGTACTGCATAGGTAAAGTTGTCTGAAAGAAAGAAAGAAAGAAAGAAAGAAAGAAAGAAAGAAAGAAAGAAGGAAGGAAGGAAGGAAGGAAGGAAGGAAGGAAGGAAGGAAGGAAAGAAAGAAAGAAAGAAAGAAAGAAAGAAAGAAAGAAAGAAAGAAAGAAAGAAAGAGTGAACCAGGCAGTAGCCATGCACAACTTTAATCCCAGCACTTGGAAGGCAGAGGCAGGTGGATCTCTGTGAGTTTGAGGCTAGCCTGGTCTACAGAGTGAGTTTCAGGATAGCCAGTACTACACAGAGAAATCCTGTCTCAAAAAAACAAAAAATAAAGGGGCAGAAGGAAGGGAGAGAGATGGGTGGGAGTAAAAGATTGGCAGGCTAGAGCCCTGCTGAGTTCACAAAACTAGATGTTAAGAGACCATATTTATTCTCTATTTTCTATTAGCACAGGCTCTGAAATGTATTTCTGAGCCAATTCTGGTCCTTAAGGGTATAGTTTACCTTTCTCTCTACAATCCTGCATCAATAAACTTGAAAATCATCAAACAGTGGAGACCTCTGGGTTAATTTGTTAGGGTACACATTTATAAAATACCAACATGAACACATGTAACTACCTCCTAGAGTGTATATTGCTACATAAATCTGATCAAGCCCTTGACTTTTTTATTTGGGCAGTTTCTTTGTTTTGTTTTGTTGTTTGCTTTTTGAGACAGGGTTTCTCTGTGTAGCTTTGGAGCTACACAGTTCTCCTGGAACTAGCCCTTGTTTAATTAAACCAGGCTGGCCTCAAACTCACAGAGATCTGCTTGCCTCTGCCTCCTGAGTGCTGAGATTACAGACATGCCCCACTTCATTTGGCTTTTATTTTTCAGGAATGGCTGCTTGAAACAGTATCTCACTCTCTAACCTAGGTTCACCTGAAAGTCAGTATACATCCCAGGATAGCATGAAATTCATTATGTAGCCAAACTTATGGTAATCCTTCTATATCAACCTCCAGAGTGCATGACAGGCATGTACCACCAAGCATAGCATCTAAGGGCTGCTCTACTCTGGATTCCCCCTCAACCTGGCCAAGAATTTCTCGAACCTGGATTACTTCCTCTTCAACCTTCTGCCATTCTTCTCTCCCTTTTCACGTGTGACCCAAAACACAATTAGAAATACTTCTCAAGTTACTTCCTCTCCCTTGACCTTTTCCTTCCACTGGCATTTCCCCTAATATATTTCTTGCAAAACTAGATGAGGTGGTTCACCTTTGTATCATAAAACTTAGAAAAGAGAGGGTAGAGGATCATGAGTTTTGAAGACTGTCTAAACTAAATCTCTCAAATGCCAGCTACCACAATACCTAATCTCAAATTGAATTACTGAGCCATAGTAAGATAAACAGCATGGTATTTGCAAAAATAGAGGTGTAAGCCAATGGATTGGAGGACCCATAAATAAATGCATACTATTAGAGCCACCTGAATTGTGAAAAGGGTATCAAAAATAGTGGAGAATAAATAGTGACTTTAGCAAATGGTGCTAGGCAAAGTGCATTTCCACAGAAGAATTCATCTACATCCAACTCTCTACACAAAAATCAGTTCAAAATGAATCAAAGACCTCAGTGTAAGATCTGGAACTCTGAAACTACTGAGGGGAACCTAGAGAAAACCCTGGAAGACATTGACACAGGCAAGGACTTTCTGAAAAGGGTTTCTATACAACAGGAAATAATCTCAAGAATTGACAAATGAGATTACAAGAAATCAAAAAGCTCTTACACAACAAAGGAAATAATCAACAGAGGGAAGAAACAATCGACAAAGTGGGGGAAATACCAAATTACACATGAGAGAGGGCATTAATATTCTAGATATAAAAAAACTGAAAATTAGTGGGGCCTGGAGAGATGACTCTACAGGTAAGAGCACTTGCTGCTGTTGCAAAAGACCTGGATTCAGTTCCCAAAACCCACATAGTGGCTCATAACCATCCATAACTCCAGTTCCAGGGGATCTAATGCTTTCTTCTGACATCCTAGGGCAGTAGGCATGCATTTGGTGCATATCCATACATGCAGGCAAAACACTCATACACATAAAACAAATAAATCTGCTTTTAAAGATTGTAAAACTGAACATTCAAACATAAAAGCACTTCCATCCAATCAATAAATGGACCAATAATAGGCAGCTCTCAAAAGAGGAAATATAAATGCCCAGTAGATACCTCAAGAAGTGTGCAAGATCTGGGTCTATCTGGAAAATACAAATTAAAACTGCACTGATTGCTGCACTGAAAACCTGGCTTGAGTTCCTTGTATCCAAGTCAGGTGGCTCACAACCATCTGAAACTCTAGCTCCAGGGAATCCAATGCCCTTTCTGCACACAAAACATACAGGATCACAGGCACATATACATACAAATAAAAATGAAAAAAACTTTACAAATAACCAAATTGAACTTTCAATAACAACAAGGTCAGAGAGATATGCCCATTCACTTTTTTCTTTATCTGCCTTCAAGCCTTTGACTGAAATGATTTGATTAAAATAAAATATTATACTATGAGATAGAATCTTATACCAATAAGAATGGCTAATACCAACAAAACACCAACAAATGCTGGGAAAATGACACCTCACTACTGGTGGAAGTTCAAACTTGTGTATCCTCTATTCTGAAGGTTCCTCAAAGATCTAAAAATAGCCAGACCAATGATCTAATATTTTAACCCCAACAGTAGTGGATAAACATAGACAGATAGATCCCAGGGCCTCACTGAAAGCCAAGCTAGACAAAATACATCCAAGAAACTCTGTCTCAACAAATACGGTGAAAGCAGTACAGGAAGATAATTAAGGTCAACCTATAAACTCCATAGGTGCATGAACACACACTACACCACACCACACCACACACAAATCTAAAAATAGGAGTATCATATGACACAAGTGTATTTCTATTGGGTCTGTACCTGAAGGAATTTGACAACATGTCAGAGTTATTTTACACATCGATAGATAGATAGATAGATAGATAGATAGATAGATAGATAGATAGATATTTTTGTTTTTTCAAGACAGGATTTCTCAGTGTAGTTTTGGAGCCTATCCTGGAACTCACTCTGTAAACCAGGCTGGCCTCAAACTCACATAGATTCACCTAATTCTGCCTCCCAAGTGCTGGTACTAAAGATGTGGGCCACCACTGCCCAGCTGCATATCTATATTTATTGCTCCACTATTAACAATACCCAGGAAATAAAACCAGCTTAGATGTTCATCACCATTTAAATGGATAAAGAAAATGTGGTACACACACACAATGAAATTTTGTGCAGCCATAAAGAAAATGAATCCACCCCTCCTTCTCTGGGCTCCACACACTAGGGTCCACAGCTGTACTGGAGGCCAGAGAAGTCCTAAGGACCACAGGGAAGACACTGCCTGCAGCCCATTAAACTCCTTTAAGCCTGTCCAACAACCCCAAACTGCACCTCCACCCCTGGGCCCCATATCCAGGCATATTACTTTGGAATTGGTCTTTGGCTTTACCAGAGGCCAGGCAGGATCAAGGAACCACGGGTAAGACACTTCCCAATTCCAGATAACACCCCTTATAAAGCCTTCCCAGCAACACCAGACTGCATCCTCACCCCCGGGCTCCATACAAGGGCCTATAGCCCTGGCAGCCATATGGGAGGCCAGGCTGCTTCTAGGAACCCCAAAGGCCAGGCTGGATCTAGGCAAATGAATGGAACTAAAAAAATCATTCTGAGTGCGGTAACCCAGACTGAGAAAGACAAATATGATGGATATTAGCCGTAAAGTAAAGGATAACTATGCTACAATCCACAGACCCAGAGATACTAGGTAACAAGGAGAGTTCATGGGAAGTCACCCAGATCTCCCTGGGAGGGGGAAATAAAAGAGATTTCATGAGTGGAATGAGGGCAGGTGGTGCTGGGAGTGATCAGGTGTAGGGGTGGAAGGGGGGAGTGCTGATGGGGACTGCTGGGGGATGGTCATTTTGAGGTCAAGAGGAAGCCTGTGCAGGAGTCTCCCAGGAGTCTATGGGAAGGACTACAGCTTAGCAATAGTGGATAAGTAGCTGTCTCCTGTGACCAAATTGGTGACTGGGCCAATTATCATCAGAAGGGTGTCATCCAGCAACTGATTGAGGCAGATGCAGATACCCAGAGCCAAACATTAGGCAGAGCTCCAGAATCCTGCAGAGGAGGAGAAGGAGGAGGAGGAGGAGGAGGAGGAGGAGGAGGAGGAGGAGGAGGAGGAGGAGGAGGAGGAGAAAAGAATGTAGGAGTCAGAGGGGTCAAGGGCACCACAGGACCACAGGAAGGCTCACACAATCAACTTACCTGGACTCATAGGGGCTCTCAGAGACTGAACCAACAGCCAGGGAGCTTGCATGGGATTGACCGAGGCCCTCTGTCATATATGTATGTTACAGTTGTGTGACGTGGTCTTCTTGTGGGACTCCTAACATTGGGAACAGGGCCTCTGACTTTTACTGGCTTTGGGGACCATACTTCTCATACTGGGTTGCCTTGCCCAGCCTTAATACATGGGGAGATGCTTAGTCTTACTACAACCTGATATGCCATGTTTTATTGATACTCATAAGAGACCTGCCCTTTCCTGGATAGAGATGGAAGAGGAGGGAATTGGGGTTGGGAGAAGGAAAATGGGGGAAGGGGCTGGGAAGGGAAGACTGGGGGAGGCTTCAGCCAGGATGTAAAATAAACAGATTAATTTTTTAAAAAAGAATTACAAAAAATGACATCATGAAAGTTGCTGGCAAATGGATAGAACTAGAAAAGATCATCCTGGGTGAGGTAACCCAGAAAGACAAACATGCTATGTACTCACTTATAAGTGGATATTAAATGTAAAGGATAGTTATGATACAATTCACAGACTCAGAGAAGTTAAGTAACAAGGAGGGCTCAAAGGGGCATTCATGAATCTCACTGTGAAGGGGAAACAGAATGGACATTGCTGTTTGGTGGGGGAAAGGGTATGGAATCGAGGGTGGTATGGGGATGGGAACAGGAGGGATCAGGATGGGGGGAGGATGAAGAGAGAGAGTACTGGAATCAGAGGGTTCTCTGGGATGAGCTAGAAACCTAGTGCAATGGAAACTCCCAGGAACCTATGAAGGTGACCCTAGCTAAGACTCCCAGCAAAGGGGAATATGGAGACTGAACCAGCCATCTCCTGTAACCAGGCAAAACTTCTAGTGGAGAGATTAGGACACCAATCTAGCCACAAACCTTAAACACACAATCCGTCCTGCCTATAAGATGTCCTAGAGTAAAGATGATACAGAGATTGTGTATTAGTGGTCCAGCTTGAGACCCATGCCATGAGAAAGAGCCCATCCCTGAGGGTCAGGACCCAGAGGCTGGATAGCCCAGAAACTTAGTATAGAACCGAACACTACTGGAAAATAAAGTCAAGATTCCTAATGATATTCATAGATTGATGCCTAACCAACTGTCATCAGAGAGGCTTCACCCAGCAACTGATGAAAACAGATGCAGAAATCCACAGCCAAACATTAGACAGACCTTAGAGAATCCTGCAGAAGAGGGGGAGGAAGGATTGTAGGATCCAGTGGTATCAAGGACACCACAAGAAAACCCACAGTACCAACTAACCTGGCCTTATAAGCACTCACAGACACTGAACTGACAACCAGGGAGCCTGAATGGGACTGACCCAGGCCTTCTGCATGTATGTTACAGTTGTGTATCTTGGTCTTCTTTTGGGACTCATAATAATGGGAGCAGGGGTCTGTCTCTGACTCTTTTGCCTTCTTTTGTGACCCTTTCCTCCTACTGGATTTCCTCTTCCAACCTTAATAGAAGAGGAAGTACTGCCATGGTGGTGCATGACTTTAATCCCAGCACTTTGGAGGCAGAGGCCGACAGATCTCTGGGAGTTCAAGGCCAGCCTGGTCTACAGAGCTAGTTCAGGACAGGCTCCAAAGCTACAGAGAAACCCTCTCTCTCTCTCTCTCTCTCTTCTCTCTCTCTCTCTCTCTCTCTCTCTCTCTCTCTCAAAGAAGAAGAAGAAGAAGAAGAAGAAGAAGAAGAAGAAGAAGAAGAAGAAGAAGAAGAAGAAGAAGAAGGAGGAGGAGGAGGAGGAGGAGGAGGAGGAGGAGGAGGAGGAGGAGGGGGAGGAGGGGGAGAAAGAGGAGGAGATGCCTAGCCTCACTGCAACTCAATATACCATAGTTGGCTGATATCCATGGGAGGCCCACCCATATCTGAAGAGAAACAGAGGAGGGGGAGTGGATGAGGGGGGAGGGAAGGTGGGGAGAATGAGAGGAAAGGAGGGAGGGGAAACTTTGCATGCTAACTTAAATAATTAAAATATTTCTCGCTCTCTCAACCTCCTCCATGTTTATGTGCATGCATTGTATGTGTGTATATATGAGTGTATGTGGGGTTTGGGTTTGGTTTGGTTTGGTTTTGGTTTTGGTTTTGGTTTTTCAATACAGGTTTCTCTGTGTAGCCCTGGACACCCTGGAACTGGTTCTGTAGACCAGGATGACTTCAAACTCATAGATCTGCCTGCCTCTGCCTCCCCAGTGTTGAGACTAAAGGTGTGCACCACCACTGCCAACCTTGTATATGGATCTTGATCATGAAACTGTATAAAGGACCATGAGAGGGGAAGAAAAGACAGAGCAGAGTTGGAGAAATGACACAGCAATTGAGAGCAATTGCTGCTCATCCAAAAGAGCAGAGTTCGGACCCCGGCACCCACAACAGGAGGCTCACCAGCATCTGTAACTCCAGCAACCTGAGATCTAATCTACTCTTCTAGCACTTCAGATATACATGTGTACAACACATATACACATACAGACACAGAAATAAAAAGAAATCTTTTTTCAAAAGGGAGGCAAAAGAATATATGAAAAAATTAAAAAAGAAGAGCTGGGCAGTGGTGGTGAACACCTTTAATCCCAGCACTCAGGAGGCAGAAATGGGTGGATCTCTGTGAGTTTGAGGCCAGCCTGGTCTACAAAGTGAGTTCCAAGACAGCCAGAGCTACACAGAGAAACCATATTTTGAAAAACCAAAAAGAAAGAAGACTATATGGGACATGAATGGGGCGGGGGCTATCTGGGGAAAGTTGGAACCAGCTGGAGTCAGACAGTAAGCATCAGGTCAGGTAGAGGAATGAATAATAACAATGTATGAAAATGCCATAATAAAAAAGTAATTAGTTAAAAAATAAAAAAGAAAAGGTAAGTAGAACAATAAACTAAAAACATTAATAACTTGTGGAAGAGAGAAAAACATAAATTAAAACAGCAGGTTCAGACCCGCCAGAGGTTCTGACTTTCTTTTAAGACAGTAAGTCCCGGTGCATAAATGGAACAGATGGACGGTCTGTTGTCTCAGTGCATAAATGGAACAGATGAATGGATGAGTGTCAATATCAGGCAGTCCAACAAGACAGCCATTCTGCCCACGTGGCTTCCCGATGGCCTGAAACAGCCCTGCACACACCCTCACACACCCCCAGGGCCTCAAAGCACTGATGATCTCTTTGCCTCTTTCTGCCCTGCTAAGAATTTCTTAGGCCTGCCCTGCTTCCTACATAACCATCTATCTTTCCATATGAAGTTTGGGATTGACATGCAAAATAATTTTCTTTCTAACTAAAATAAAAAAGAAAGTCAAAAAAAAGTAAAAAGAAAACTAGAACATGTGAAAAAAAATAACACCCAGGGACAACCTGCTAGAAAAGAAGTAATTTTCAATGACACTGAAAAAAAAAGAATTGAGGAAGGATCAGATAGATCATGACAGAAGGGGGCTGAGGCAAAAGGATTGAAAATTCTGAGCAAGCCTGAGCTGCATAACAAGATTCTGTCTCACCCTAAAAAATTAAATTTCAGGGCAGAACAGTAGAGTGACTTGCAACTGTTTTTTGGGGGGGAGGTTCGAGACAGGGTTTCTCTGTGTAGCTTTGGAGCCTATCCTGGCACTCGCTCTGGAGACCAGGCTGGCCTCGAACTCACAGAGATCCACCTGCCTCTGCCTCCCGAGTGCTGGGATTAAAGGCGTGCACCACCAACGCCCAGCTGACTTGCAACTTTTATCTTCCTAAGTAACAGTTCCCAGGGAATTACTGGAATTCTTGGATACATGTATGGTTCAACTTCTGTAAAAATCTGTCACCCCACTGATTGTCAGGGTCAATTCCACCCATCTGGCTCACTAGATGACTGTCCCCTTTTTTCCCTCAACACTCCATATACAACCTTTCCCAATATAAGGCCTGATGCAAAACAGTAACCCTGCCCATAGAGGAGGCCTTTTCTTGGGTCAAAGGTATATGAATAAGTGCATTCCCAAGCTAGGACCTCCAAACAAGCTCTCTAGATCCACTTTCAGAACGGCGGGGGGGGGGGGGGGGGGGGAGGGGGTGTCAAGCTTCCAGGACTCCAAACTCATTCAAATGAGGCCCTGTGTGAAGAAGTCTCTCTGAAAAAAGAAAAAGGGGTGGAGGAGAGAAGGAAAGAAAGTAGGGAGGGAGGGGAGAGGGAGAGGAGGAAGTGCTGGCATTCTAGACCCATACTAATATAGATAGTAAGCTGGAGGATAGAGAAGGCTTTCATCGTCTAGTACAGCCTCTGAAATGCACTTCTAATCCTATTCTAGTGCTTAACCCCTATGCTTTGCCTTTCTCTTTGCGTTCCTGCACCAATAAACTTTGAAAGCCTTCAAGGGATGGGAGGAACCTGGATTAACAGTTTAAAATTCATATTTAGAAAATTATCATTAAAGCATATTAATATTCCCTAGATTTTATATTACCGCATAAAAATGGCCAAAACCTTTAATTTTTGTGTTGTAGGGGTTGTAAATGGGTCTTACGTAGCTCAGCAGCTTTTTTACATATTAATAAGGGACCTACACCAAATAAATTAGGGAAATTACTCCATTCACATTCACAGCAGTTCCAAAAAAATCTAGCTGGGGCAGTGGTGGTGCATGCCCTTTAATCCCAGTACTTGGGAGGTAGAGGCAGGCAGATCTCTGTGAGCTCAAGACCAGCCTGGTCTACAAAGCAAGTTCCAGGACAGCCAAGGCTGTTATACAGAGAAACCCTGTCTCAGAAAACAACAAAACAGCAACAAAAAATTGGAGAATAAATCTCATCAAGAAAGTGTAAACTTCTGTGAAAAAAAAACTTTCAAACACTGAAAAAAGAAAGTGAAGAAGGTACTAAGAGTGGGAAGGATTTCCCACAGTCCTGAACTGGAACCGGCAGGATTCCTACCAAAGCCAAGCTACCGCTTCAATGCAATCCTCATCAGAATTCCAAAGACAAGGTCTTAGGATATGCATTGCTTCTCTGCATGCACAAGACCCTAGATCCCTACATTCCCAATTCCACACAACCATTTGCACACCTATGATCCCAGCACTTAGGAGATGGTGGCAGGAGAATCAGATGGTCAGGGTGATCCTTGGTAACATAAGGAGTTCCAGATCAGCCTTGAAAAACTGAGACCCATGTGTGAGCAAAACATGGGACCTTTGTCTGAATATGAACTACTTCACTTAATAGAGTAATTCCTAGATCCATCCATTTTTCTGCAAAGTTCATGATTTCATTTTTCTTTAGGGTTTTATAAAATACCATTATGTATATATGCCACATTTTCATTATCCATTTACCTGTTGATGGAAATTCAAGCTGGTCCCCATTTCCTGATCATAAAATGCAGGTCATGTATGTTAGATAAGGTTGCTACCACTGAGCTGTGTCTAAAACCCAACATAAGTATTGATGCCATCTTTAGAGACTAGATGCCATGGCTCTGTAACTTCAAATTTAAGTGTCTCCTTTTTAAAAATCCTGCCATGTGGCAAAACCTCAAACTTGAGCTAGATACCAAGAGTGTACTGTGGATATCAACACCAGTGGGGGAGACCTTCAAAAGATACCACCTGTGCTCCTACTGTAAGCCATAAAAGTGGGGACGTGCACATGCTAGGGCTCCTGTTTGGCTTTATACACAAGCTCAGCTGTGCACTCCATGTGCTCCATTCATAGCTGGCAGGCCATTCACCTGTCAGCTCAGCCTTCTGTGACTGAGACAGCATACAGATTTCAAGGGCAGATTAAGGTAGGAACTGGCTGGAGTGCACTGGTTTTACAGTGAGCCACTACCATAAAAATTTTTCAGTTTAATCATTGAGTTTGATATAAACAGTAATATGATCTAAGGAAGTATTTATACAGCATCTGATTTGGCAATTCAAAAAATCAAACACAGGCTGGCAAGATGGCTCAGTGGGTGAAGGCACTGGCTTCCAAGTCAGACAACATGAGTTTGAGCCCCAGAATCCACAAGATAGAAGGAAAAAAACTGACTCACACAAGTTGTGCTCTGGTTTCCATACACATACTGTCACACACACACACACACACACACACACACACACACACACACACACACCATACATACCTACATATATAATACATACATGTTAAAAAATTACTGTGCTTTCTGTTTTAAAGAGCAAGAGAGAAAGAATATGACTCAAAAGAGACAATAGGGGAGGTACTGAAGAGATAGCTCAGTGGCTAAAAACACTGGCTGCTTTTCCAGAGTACCCAGGTTCAGTTCTCAGCACCCATATGGTAGCTCACAAACTGCTAACTCCAGTCCTAAGGAATGGTTGCTGTCTTCTGGCCTCAGGGCACTGCATGTATATAGCACACATACATACTCAGAGCAAAGCACCCATACATACAAAATAAAAATAAAGGAAAATATTTTAGAAAGAGAGAGAGAGAGAATAGGCCTGGTGAGATGGCTTACTGATCAGGTAAAGGCGCTTACCAAAAGTCCGTTGACCTGAGTCCCACATAAAGGTTGAAAGAGAAAACTGACTCCACAGGTTGTCTTCTGATACACACACACACACACACACACACACACACACACACACACACACACACACACACACACGCACGCACGCACGTGCATCACATATGCATACATATTCACACTTCACATCATATGCATACACACATCATACACACACACAATAATATGAGATAGATAAGAGATAGATAGATAGATAGATAGATAGATAGATAGATAGATAGATAGATAGATAGATAGATAGATAAAGTAGAAAGAAAGAAAATGCCAGGCATGGTAGCACGCAACTTTAACTCCAGCATTCCGTAGACAGAGGTAAGCAAATGTCTATGAGTTACAGGTCATCCAGGGCTACAAAGTGAGAGCCTGCCTCCAAAAAAAAGACCAGGAAATCCATAGGTTCCCATAGGATAAAGCCACAGTTATAAGTCTGTAAAGTGCTAAACCTAGCAGTTCTTACCTTTCAAAAAAGAAGCTTTTTATACTTCAGGACGTCTGGGAAGATGTTCTCTTGGGTAGGATGTGAGATTTGGAAGGGCTCTTTGCTTTTCAAATTAAAATATAAATGACATTTTTTTAAAAGCCCGGGCCCAGATGGAGTCACAGCTGAATTTTTCCAGACCTTTAAAGAAGAACTAATGCTAATGCTCCTCAAACTATTCCATAAACTAGAGAGGGAAGGGACAGTGCCAAATCCATTTGACAAAGCCAGCATCACACTCCTACCAAAACCAGACAGGAAACAGCAGAAAAAGAAAATTAAAGGCCAATCGCTCTGATGAATATGGATGTAAATTTTCTCAATAAAATACAAGCTAAATTCAACTACACATCATTACCATGATCATTACCATGATCAAGTGGATCTAGGGATGCAAGGATGTTTCATCATGCATAAGTCAGTATTTAAAATAAATCTCATTAATAGAATGAAAGACAGAAGTCACATCATCATTTATTCAATAAAGGTTGTAAAGGCCTTCTTTGACAAAGTCTGACATCCTTTCACAATAAAAGTCCTTGAAGGAATATACCTCAACCTAATAAAGATCACATATGATAAACCTATAGCTAATATTATACTAAATGCCTTGGTCATGGTGACAAGGTATGTTTTCTCACTCCTGATTTTAGTGGAGCTGCTTTCCATTTTCCTTATTGAGTCACATGGTGTTTCTTCACAGCAAGCAGTAGAACAGTAACTAAGACACCTAGCATGAGCAGGGCCCTGGCTTTGATCCCTAACATCACATAAACCAATGATGGTGGTACACACCTATAATCCCAGATTCAAGTGACAGAGACAGGTAAGTCAGAAGTTCAATGTCATCCTTGGCTACACAGTGGGTTCAGAGCCAACTTGAGCTACATTAGACCATTTGAAAAGAAGGAAGGAAAGGAGGGAAGGAGGGAAGGAGGAAGGGAGAGAGGGAAGGAGGGAAGGAGGAAGGAAGTCAAACTAACCCTATTTTTCAATTATATGATCATAGACATAAGAGAATCTGTAGACTACACCAGAAGACTCTTATTTTACTGTTTTGAGCCAGGATTCTATGTGGCCCAAGTTTTCCTCAAGAACCCTATGTAGGGGAGAATGACCTTAACTCTAGATTCAACCACCTCTGGACTACAGGTGTGCACTACTGCCTTTCTAAGAAAACTCTTGGGATTTATAAGCATCTTCAGCAAAGCAGCAGGATACAAAATCAATATACTAAACAGTCATTTTCAGTACATGAATAATGAACACACTGAGAAAGGAATCAGGAGAACAAGCCAGTCTACAATAGCTTTAAAAAAAATTCTTTCATGTCTGGTGCTGGAGAGATGGCTCAGCAGTTAAGGGCACTGACTGCTCTTCCAGAGGACCTAGGTTCAAATCCCAGCACCCACATGCAATTCAACACTGTAACTCCAAGATCTGACACTCTCACACAGATGTACTTGCAGGCAAAACACTAATGCACATAAAAGTAAATGAATATTTTTAATTAATGTCTAGAAATTAATCTAACCAAAAAAATAAAAGACTCTAAAGTGAAATTTTTAACTTATTATTATTCTCTCATATATTGCATCCAGACTCAAGTCTCCGTCTTCCCTCTACCCCTCCTAGTTCCCTGCCTCCACTTTCACTCTCTCCCAGATCTTCTTTTCCTCCTTTCCCTTCAGAAAAGAGCAGACCTCTCAGGGATATGAACGGAACACAGCATAGCAAGATACAATAAGCCTTGAGTGATTGTTGGTGTCACTGCCACCCAATTCAAGACACACAACAATTTTTCACCTGAGTTCTGTGGTGATATTTTGTTTATGATCTAACAAATAAAGCTTGCCTGAAGATCAGAGTGCAAAGCTAGCCACACTAGTTAGCCATAGAGGCCAGGCAATGGTGGTGCACACCTTTAATCCCAGCACCCAAGAGACATTGGTAGACCAATGTCTGTGAGTTCAAGACCACCCTGGGCTACATGAGAGTGAATCAGTCTGAAAGAGAAACAGAGCTCACACCTTTAATCCCAGAACTAGGGAGTTGGAGACAGGAATGATATGGCTGAGCGAAGAGAGGAATATAAGGTGGAAGGAGACAGGAACACATAGCAGTCTGAGGTTTGGTGGAGAGCATTGCAGCCTAAGGATTCACCCATTTCGGTCTCAGGTAGAGGTAAGAGCCACTTTGCTTCTCTGATCTTCAGCATTAACTCCAATATCTGCCTCTGGGTTATTATTACTCATTTTACAGAGTTCCCTCTTAATCCTTTCCACTCGATTCTACTTCACTATACATCCCAATCCCCTCAGTCCAACTTCTGATTTCATCACCATTATTTTTCTTAATTCTAAAATTTCACTTACATTAGAATCCAAAGGAACAGATTCATTCACTCAACATGGTGTTTTTGTTTTGAGATAGCTGCATTCTGTATCCCAAATTGATCTGAACTTATTATGTAGTCTTAGCTGCCCCAAACTCATAACTCTCTTCCTGCTTCAGCCTCTCTAGTGCTGCAATTACAGACATGAGTCACAATGTCGAACTAAAGAATCACTCTTTTCTTCCTTCCTTCCTCCTCCTGCCCCGCCTTTTGGGGGGGTATTTTAAGATAGGATCTCACTATGAAGTGGCCTCAAACTTTCAGCAATCCTCCTGTCTCTGCCCCTGAATTGTTTTGACAGCAAGCACACCGGTTCACAATGTTGTCATATCTGTCCTATTTACCAATTCTTTTTTATCACTCAGTAGTACTCCTCTGGATAATTGTAGCACTATTTGTTTGTCCACTTCCCTGCTGATGGATATTTGAATTGTTTCCACCTGGAGTTTTTGTGAGGAGAGTTGCTAATGTTCATGTTTATGTTTGTGTATGTATTGGTGTGGTGTGCTTATGTGCATGCGTATGTGCGTGCGTGCGTGCGTGCGTGCGTGTGTGTGTGTGTGTGTGGGTGTGGGTGTGTGTGTGTGTATGCATACACACATGTGTGTGATGGCAGATGTGTGCATAAGTGTGGGAATGTATGTATTTGTGTGAATGAGGAGGCTGGGAACTCAACTTTGGGTGTGATTCTTCAAGAGCTATCCAGCTTGTTTTTTGAGACAGTCTCTCGCTGAGACCTGGAACATGTCAAACAAGCTAAGCTGGCTGGTTCGTGAACCCCAGAGATTTGTCTGTCTCAGCCTCCTTAGCACTGGAAATACAAATATATACCTCCACACCTGGCCTTTTTTTTAACATGGGTTCAGGGGATTCAAACTCAAATCTTCATTGTTATTATTGTTGTTGATACAAGGTCTCTAACTGAATCTGGAGCTCACTGATTTGACTAGACTGATTAACCATTGCTCACTGTTTCACTAGACTGGTTGGCCGTCAATGTACAGGGATCCACTTGTCTCTGGCCTGACTAGCTTTTCATGTAAGTACTGGGAATTCAAATCCAGGTCTTCATGCTTTGGCAGCAAACACATTGTCCACTGAGCCATCTCCCCAGCTCCTTTTGTATAGTTTTTCATGAGCAAATGTTTCTATGACTCTTTTCTTTAATTTTTTAAAAACAATTGTGTCACTGTGTGTGCCTGTATAGGGGTTTGTGCACATGCCTGAAATACCCAAAGAGGCCAGAAGGGGGGTTGTATCCTAGAGCTGGAGTTATAGGGGGTTGTGAGCCACCTGTCACGACCCTTAAGGACCAAACTCAGTTTTCTGCAAGATCAGTAAGCTTTCTTAACTGCTGAACCATCTCTCCAGCCGCTGTCTTTATGACTCTTAAGAAAATACCTAGGTGTCAGCTAAGATGCAAATGAGTAGGGAGCATGAGGGTAGGGGAGAGGGAGCTGCCACAATAAGAGCATGAGAAGAGGAATGCAGGAGAGGAAATGGAGGAGCAGAGATATTGAGTAGGGGGAAGAATAGAGGAGAGAGAGCAGGATGAGAGATACCATATTAGAGGGAGCCACTATAGGTCTGAGAAGAGATCTGGAACTAGGGAGATCTCCAGAGACCTACAAGGATGACACGATCTGACAATCCAGGCAATGGTGGAGAGGATAATCTAAAAGCCCTTCCCCTAAAATGAGATTGATGACTACTCTTTACGCCATCCTAGAGCCCTCATCCAGTGGCTGATAGAAGCAGAGACAGACATCCACAGAAATACACTGAGCTGAAATCTGGAATTTAGTTGAAGAGAGGGAGGAATGAAGATCGAAGGGGTCTGTACCAGGTTGGAGAAACCCACAGAAACAGTTGGCCTGAAAAAGGGAGAGCACATCGACCCCAGATGCTGTCTGGGAGGCCAGTACAAGACTGATCCAGACCCCTGAACATGGATGTCAATAAGGAGGCTTCTGCACTCCAGGGAGCCTCTGCAAGTGGATTAGCATTTTTCCCTAGTGTAAGAAGGGACTTTGAGAGTCCATCCCACGTGAAGGGATGCACTCTGGCCCTGGACACATGGGGAAAGGCCCAGGACCAGCACAGGAAGATTTGGTGGACTTTGCAGAGCCCCCGTTGAGGGCCCTACCCTGCCTGGGGAGTGGAGGGTGGATGGGGTGGGGGTAGGTTGGGGTGGGGGAGGAGGGATGGGGGTGGGGGAGGGAGAGGGAGAAGGGACTTACATGTGAAACAAGCTTGTTCCCTAACTTGAACTAATAAAAAAAAACAAATAAATAAATAAATAAAAAGAAAATACTTAGGTATAAGATTTGTGGGTCATCGAGTTGGAGGTACATTTAGGATCACGAACTTGCAAAAAGTTCTCCCACATTATACGATTTTAATTCCTACCAGCAGTTCAAGAAAATTCCATTGGGGTGGAAAAGATAGTTCCTCCATTAACAGCACTGGCTGCTCTTTCAGAGGCCCAGGCTTAGTTCCGAGCACCACATGGCACCTCACAACTGTCTGAAACTCAAATTCCAACACCCTCTTCTACCTTCTGTGGGCACCAGGCATGCATATGGTATGCAGAAGTAGACCCCGGCAAAACATCTACATGAATAAAAAATACAATAAAATAAATAAATTCCATTTTGCATCCTTTCCAATAGCTGGGTTTTTAGGATTTTTTGTTCATATGGGGTTTGTTTTCATTGCTGTTGCTGCTGGTTTTGAAACAGGGTCTTCCTGCAGCTAAAGCTGGCTTGGGAAAGTGGGAAGTACCCTTGAACGAATTGGTACAGGAGACTGCTTCCTGAACATAACACCACCAGTAGCACAGACACTGAGATCCACAATTAATAAATGGGATCTCCTGAAACTGAGAAGCTTCTGTAAGGCAAAGGACACAGTCAGCAAGACAAAACGGCAGCCCACGGATTGGGAAAAGATATTCACCAACCCCACATCTGACAGAGGACTGATCTCCGAAATTTACAAAGAACTCAAGAAGTTAGTCTCCAAAACACCAAATAATCCAATTAAAAAGTGGCCCGGGCGGTGGTGGCGCACGCCTTTAATCACAGCACTTGGGAGGCAGAGGCAGGCAGATCTCTGTGAGTTCGAGGCCAGCCTGGTCTGCAGAGCGAATGCCAGGATAGGCTCCAAAGCTACACAGAGAAACCCTGTCTCGAAAAAACAAAAACAAAAAAGTGGGGAACAGAACTAAATAGACAATTCTCAATAGAGGAATCTAAAATGGCTGAAAGACACATAAGAAAGTGCTCAACATCCTTAGCCATCAGGGAAATGCAAATCAAAACAACTCTGAGATACCATCTTACTGCTGTCAGAATGGCTAAAATCAAAAACACCAATGGCAGCTTATGCTGGAGAGGATGTGGAGAAAGGGGAACACTCATCCATTGCTGGTGGGAGTGCAAACTTGTACAGCCACTTTGGAAATCAGTATGGCAGTTCCTCGGGGAAATGGGAATGAGTCTGCCACAAGATCCAGCAATTCCACTCTTAGGCATGTACCCAAAAGAAGCACATTCATACAAGGACATCTGTTCAACCATGTTTATAGCAGAATTATTTGTAATAGCCAGAAACTGGAAGCAACCTAAATGCCCCTCAACTGAAGAATGGATAGAGAAAATGTGGTTCATTTACACAATGGAGTACTACTCAGTGGGAAAAAAAACAATGGAATCTTGAAATTCAAAGGCAAATGGATGGCACTGGAAGAAACCATCCTGAGTGAGGTAACCCAGTCACAAAAAGACAAACATGGTTTGTACTCACTCACATATGGATTTTAGACATGGAGCAGGGGATGTCCAGCCTACAATTCCACCACCAGAGAGTCTGGGAAACAAGGAGTACCCTAAGAGAGACATGCATGGTACCCTAGAGAAGAGGAAGGGGATAGGGTCTCCTGAGCCTATTGGGAACATGGGGGGAGGAGAGGGAGCTGGAAGAAAGAGAGGGGAAGAAGAGGAGGGGAGAGGAGGAAATGGGGGAGCAGGGAGGTTGAGTTGGGGGAAAGAATAGAGGAGAGCAGGATGAGAGATATCATAGACATTATAGATTTGAGGAAAAATCTGGCACTATGGAGAATTCCAGGGATCTACAAGGATGACACCAACTGGCAATCTGGGCAGTAGTGGAGAGGCTTCCTTGAACGCCCTTCCTTGATAATGAGATTGATGACTACCTTATATGCCATCCCAGAGCCTTCATCCAGTGGCTGATGTAAGCAGAGGCAGACACCCACAGCTAAACACTGAACTGAACTCCTGGAACCCAGTTGCAAAGAGGGAAGAGGGAAGAGCAAAGGGGTCAAGACCGAGCTGGTGAAACCCACAGAAACAGCTGACCTGAACAAGGGGGAGCTCAGGGACCCCTGACTAATGGCTGGAAGGCCAGTATGGGACTGATCCAGACCACCCCCCGCAAAACATGTGTGTCAATGTGTAGGCCTCGGCAATCTATGGGACCTCTAGGAGTAGCCCAGTATTTATCCCTGGCGCACGAATGAACTTTGGGAGCCCATTCCATGTGGAGGGATGCTCTCTCAGCCTGGACACATTGGGGAGGTCCTAGGCCCTGCCCTGGATGATATGACATACTTTGGTGATCCCCCATGGAGGGCCTCACCCTCCTTGGGTAGTGGGGGGGGTAGGTTGGAGGGTTGGTGGAGGGTGGGGGAGGAAGGGAGGGAGAGGGAGCTGTTATTGACAAGTGAAGCAGGCTTGTTTCTAATTTAAATAAAAAATAACTTTTTAAAGAAATGTTCTCTAAAAAGGCAACAATACTGAAAAAAAAAGCTGGCCTGGAACTCACTACATAGTCCTTGAACTCTCTATAACTTCCCAAGTACTGACACTATAGGCACATTCCACAACATCTGGTGTCAGGTTGCTTTTTTTCCCAATGTTAGTTACTAGAGTGCTATCTTAATTGGGCTTTAATTCTATTTTCCATTATGGTTAATGATGTTGTACACCTGTACATGCTCTTATTTGACATTTCTAAATCCTCTTATGGGGAGTATCTTAATGCCTTCAATCTGTGCTTTCTAAAGCCTAACTTAATACCCTTTAAATAAAGTTATCTAAGCCAGACACTGTGGTTCGTGGAATCCCTGTACTCAGGCAGTAGAAACAAAAGGATCAGGAGTTCAAGATCCTTGACTATAATAGGGAGTTCAAAGCAGCCTAAACTACATGAGACCCTGTATCTAAACAACAAAGAAGCAGTTATCTGGTGGGTATGGTAACTCATATCTATACTCCCAGTATTTGGGAAATTTCAGCAGGAAAATTGCCCCAAGTCTGAGGCTAGTTTGGACTACTAGTGAGTTCCAAGCCCGTCTAAACTACACACTGATACCCTTCTCAAACAATCACAGTAATAATAAAACTTAAAAGTGAGAAAAACTGAGCCAGGCATGATGACTCATACCTGTAATCCCATCACCAGAAAGCTAAAACAGGAGGATGACCATGAGCTCAAAGTCAACCTGAGCTACATAGAATTACAGGCCAGACTGCTTCATAGCAAGACACTATGAGAAAAGGAGGGGGAGAAGAAGGGGGAGGAAGGGAGGAGGAGGAGGGAGCTGCTATCTGAGCCTGTTGTCTAAAAAATTTCCATGAGACAGATCCATTTGAGGTACATATTTAGTCAAAATTGATCTTTATGCTGGTTCAGTTTCACTATTAAAAAGCAAATACCCAGCCAAGCATGGTGGCTCATACCTATAATCCCAGCACTCCAGAAGCTGAGGCAGACAAGATTGCTGTGAGTCTGAAACCATCTTGAGCTATATAGTAAGTTCTGCCTAATACAGAATGAGGCCCTGTCTCAAAATACACATAATAAAAATAATTCTAGAAAAAAAAGAGGTCATGAATTTGAGAAGAGGTGGCTAGGGGAACAAAGGAGTCATTCGAAGAAGGAGAGAGAATGGTAGAAATCATGTAAAAACAGTGTTCTCATGTACGATGTCTTCAAATAGATCATAAAAGGAACCAAAAAAAACTCTCCTCAAATAAATTGATGTAACTTTCCCAAAGTAAAATGCTGACTACAGTGTTTTATTTCCAAATTGGGGTATAAGCAGTTTCACCATAAGCATGACAGCTGGAGGCTATAATCTATTATAAATAAATTATGTTTCTCAAGACCAACCTATCTGATTTTTGAATGAAGCTAGACCTGGGGGAACATTGCAAATCATAACAATTTCTAGTCCCACAAAATGAGGCTGAAGGAACAAGAATATATACATTAATTTTTGGTTGTGATGAGGCTGTAACCCAAGGCCTTGAATATGCTAGGCAAAAACCCTGCCCAACAAGTGTACACACACACACACACACACACACACACACACACCTATGTGTGCATATACTAGCCAGTGAGTCTTACAACAAGGCTTTGGAATGTTCTGAGGGAAAGAAACTGTCAGATTTTATTAAAGCATGATTAAGAAAAGTCCATTTTGTTTACTATTTAAAAAGTGTTTCAAGCTGGGAGGACTGGCACATGCCTTTAAGCCCAGCACTTGGGAGGCAGAGATAAGTGGACCTCTGTGAGTTCGAGGCCATCCTGATTTACATAGTGAGTCCCAGACCAACCAGGGTTACACAGAGAAACCCTGTCTCAAGAGAAAACAAAACAACGTGTTTCAAAAAGAATTAAAATCATAACCAAATAAGGAGATGTTACAGCTGTCCTAGCACTCAGGAAGCAGAGGCAAGAGAATTTTAAATTCAAGATCAGCCTGAACTACATAATGAAACCTTGTCTCAAAGAAAAAGCAAAAGGGGGAGTGGGAAAGCCTGGAGTGTAGGTAGAGTGCTTTGCTAGCATGCATGAAGCCTGGGTCCTGAGTGTTAGCACTGCGGAAGCAGAGTATGGTGCCTCAAACCTGTGATGTCAGCATTCAGGAGGTGAGGGCAGAACCATCAGAAGTTGAAAATCGTTCTCAACTACATAGTTCAAGGCCAGACTTACTAGAGTAGATGCTGTCTCAGAAGGTGAAAAAATATCCCTCTTTAGAAGGCAGAGATTTAAAAGAAAAAGAAAAAGAATGGAAAATCTTCCATAAAGGATGTCTTGGATTTCTGAGGAGCAACCCATCTGTCTGTATCTCACTGGTTTCACTGGATTCTTCCTCACATTGAACATTTAGAAGCTTGGTTATCGAATCTTTGCAGGGGAAGACTTGTTAACATAGCATATAGATCCATCATTCCAGTCTCTACCTCCAACCTCACATGGCCTTCTCCTCCACGTGCTTCTGTCTGGTCATTTCCTGTCTTTTTAGAAAGATGCCTGTCTTTTTTTTATTTGTTTGTTTATTGTGCATAGTGTTCTGTCTGCATGTATCCCTGCATGCCGGAAGAGAGCACCAGATTTCATTACAGATGACTGTGAGCCACCATGTGGTTGTGGGGAATTGAACTCAGGACCTCTGGAAGAGGAGTCAGTGTTCTTAACCTCTGAGCCATCTCTCCAGCCCTAGGAGATGCCTGTCTTTAGACTCAGAGCCTACCTAATACAGGTTGATCTCTTGTTTAAGTGCATTGGTATTTTGACTGCATGTATGCCTATGTGAGGGTGTCAGTTCTTGGAGTTACAGACAGTTGTGAGCTGCAATGCAGGTGCTAGGAATTGAACCCAGGTCCTCTGGAAGAGTAGTCAGTGCTCTTGACTGCTCCAGCCCCTGGGATAATCTTACTGTAAGATCCTTCTATTAATTAGTTCTAAGAAGGCTCTTATTCTGAATAAAGTCATATTTAGAGTTTCCAGCAGGAGCTAGACCTGTGGCACTTGCTTGTGATCCTAGCACTCTGGAGGCAAGGGCAACAAAACTGCCACAAATTCAGGACCTGCCTGGTCTGAATAGTGGATTGCAGGCCTGCCAAGGTTACAAAGTGAGAATCTGTCTTAAAAATCACAGGGCTAGGGTGGGCAGTGCTGGAGCAAGCCTTTAATTCCAGGACAGCCAAAGCTACATTGAGAAACCCTGTCTCGAAAAAAACAAAATCACAAGGCTGGGAGCAGAGCTCAGTTGGTAGAGCACAAAAGCTCTGGGTTCAATCCACAGCAAGCACTCATGAATTGGCTGGAGCCACCCACGCCTATAATCCCAGTACTCAACTGGGGCTGAGGAGATGGCTCAGTCAGGAAAGTACTTGTAGCCCAAGCCTGAGGACCTCAGTTCCGATCCTCAGTGTCCACATAAAAGCCAGGCACTGAGGCAGAGTCAAGTGGATTCCCCAGAGCCCACAGGCCAGTCAGTCTAGCCAAATCAGTGAGCATTGGGTGCTGTGAGTGACCCTACCTCAAAAAATAAGGTGGGCAGTGATTGGTGGGCAGAAAACACCAAAACATCAACCTCTGGTCTCAAGCACTCCCACAGAAAAATATGTGTACCTACACATGAATATGAGAACACACACACTAAATAAATATTAAAGTTAAAATTAAAAACACTCGGGCAGTGGTGGCACACACCTTTAATCCCAGCACTTGGGAGGCAGAGGCAGGCAGATCTCTTTGAGTTCAAGACCAGCCTGGTCTACAGAGCTAGTTCCAGGACAGGCTCCAAAGCAATACAGAGAAACCCTGTCTCGAAACCCCCCCCAAAAATACCTTTAAAAAATTAAAATCTAGGATCTTCATATGAAGAATGGATGTGATATTTTTCTTTCTGAGTTTAAGATATTTTGCTCAAAATAATAACTTACAGTTTCATCTACTTCCTGTGAAATTCATGGCTTCATTTCTTTGTGGCTGTATGAAATCCCATTCTGTGTCTGCACTACATTTCCATCGTTCATTCACCTGTTGATGGATATCTAAGATGTTTCTACTTCCTGGTTTTTGTGAAAAGAGCAGCAATGAGCATGAACTGAGCAAGTGTCTGGGACAGGATATTGAGTCGTTTGAGAATATGCCCTGGAATGGTATAGCTGGATCATACACTCGGTATGGTTCTATTTTAGGGGTGTGTGTGAGCACATGCGTATGTGTTCACGCATGTGTGGGTGCATGTATACATGTGCATGTGTGTGTATACATGTGGAGGTCAGAGGACAATCTCAGCTGTTGTTCCTCAGCCATCATCTGCTTTTTATTTAGTTAGTTATTTATTTTACACGTACATATGTAAGGAGTGAGAAGTACATGTCATGAAAATAGAAAGAGATATAGAAAAGAAACTAGAAAGGCAAAGAAGATTTCAAGAGAAGGTAGGGGGAGGAATAAAACAGTATGAAAGAATACATATATCATGGAAGAGGAAGGGCTTGGGGGCAGAAAGGGGGCCAGTGGAGGAGCAATGGATTGGAGAAGGAGAGTAGAGGGAGAGAAGCAACAAAAATAAATGAGTTCCCATTACTGTGTATACTGATGTAAACTAAATAAGAATAAGAAGCTAGGAACGGTTGTGTATGACTGTAATTCCAGCACTTGGGGGTTGGAAACAGACAGATCAGGAGTTTAAAGTCATCCCCAACTTCACAGTGAGCTCAAAGCCAGCCTGGGTTCCTTGAGTCCTTGAGATGTTTTTGTTTGTTTATTTGTTCGAAAGGACTCAGCCCAGTGTGATATCACACAACCATAATCGCTGCATTCCAGATGGAGCTATGTGAGTCCAAGGCCAGCAAGAGTTATGTGTAAGACCTTATCTAAAAAAGAGAGAGACTTATGTTAGTAAGGTTATAAAAATTCTCAGCTGGGTGATTATGGTTCCAGCACTCAGGGGGTAGACCTCTGTGAGTTTGAGGCCTGCCTGGTCTACAGATCGAGTTCCAGGACAGTCAGGACTTTAAAAAAGAGAGACCCTGCCTCAAAAAAACCAAACAAAAATCTCCCGTGTACTTCCTATCCTTATAATGTATCAGGCTTTCTTTTGGGCTGCCAACCAGCTCCAAAATCATGACACAGAGACGTATTATTAGTGAATGCTCAACCTTAGCTTATGCTTATCTCATTAGCTCTTACAATTTAGGTTAACCTGTTTCTATTCATCTATGTTTTTCCTCGGGGCTTTTTACCTTTCATTCTGTATGCCCTACTCTGTGTCTGACTGGCTGACAGCTGCCTGGATGGCTGCCCCCGGGCATCTCCATCTCTTTCTCCCTCATCCTCCCTTCTCATCCTTTCTCTTCCTTAGCCTAGATTCCTCCTCCTACTGATTCTCTCTGCCTGCCAGCCCCGCCTATCCCTCTGCTGCCTAGCTAATGGCCATTCAGCTTCTTAATAAACCAACCAGGTGCCTTAGGCAGGCAAAGCAACACCTCTTTACAGTATGAACAAATGTAACATACCTTTACATAGTTAAAGCAATATTCTGCAACATAAACAAATGTAACACATCTTTGCCTACTTAAACAAATATTCCACAACACTATAGGAAGATGAACAAACCATAGACGCCTTCATCTCTCTTTGGAGTTTAAAACACTAAAATTTAGGGGCCAGGCACAGTGGCACACATCTGTAATCCCAGCAGTTCAGGAGACAGGGCAAGTGGGTTTCTGATAGTTCCAGGCCAGGCAGGGTTACCTACATAGAGAGATAAAAAAATAGCACTAAAATACCATTATTTGGTTTCTTCTTAGTTCAGTTTATTTAGCTAGTTTGCTTTGAGATAGTCTTATTCTGTAGTCCTGGCTGGCCCTGAACTCATGATCTTCCTGCTCAGCCTCTCAAGTTTGGGATTGCCAGTGCATAAGACAATATCAGACTTCTTAGTCTTAGTCTTAGTCTGTTTCTGTTGCTATGAACAGATACCATGACTACGGCAACTCTTAAAAGGAAAACATTCAATTGGGGTGTCTCACTTACAGTTTCAAAGGTTCAATCCATTGTCATCATGGCTGGGAGCATGGCAGTATGCAGGTAGACATGGTGCTGGATACATTTTGATCAGAAGGCAACAGGAAATGGTCTGTGTGACACTCTGCATCTCCATGTCTGATGTCAAAGCCCTCTTCAGATCTCCAACTCCTTTTAGCTTTGTTGACTGAAAAACATTTCTTTCTCTTGGGCTGGTTCCACTCCCTGTTAGCAGCTCTCCTCAGTAGGTATCCCACAACTCTGGCATCTTGTGGTTCTCCAAGGCAATACAGGCTTCAACTTTACAGCTTCATGCAATGGTCTTGGTTTTTGTTTTTTGTTTGCTTGTTTGTTTTTGTTTTGGTTGTTTTGGTTTTTTTTTTTCAGAAAAGCTGTAACTATGTAATCCAGGATGGTCTTAAACTCACTATGTAGCCAAGAGGTCTCAAACTCCTGATCCTTCTGCCTCTTCCTGCCAACCTGCCAACCTGCTGGCATTACAGGTACTCACCTCTTGGTCCAATTTCAGTGCCATTTTGAAGTTCTCAAATATCCCACAAAATGGGGAAGCTCCTGACCAAATTCTTGCACTTAAACATTTTTTAAACTGCCATTATAGAAAATGCTACCCTTGCAAAACTAACCACAAGCTGACAAACAAAAAGAAATGAGAGCTAAGCCATTTATCGTGTTAAAAATAAGCCTTCCAAATAGTGACAGTCCCACCTGCATCCGGGTGTTTCATATTAATTTCTTTCAGAAACATGATTACAATATTTTTAAATAATTGATTTTTGTCCAATTAAATGCTGTTAGAATTTTTAAATATTTATTTATTTTGTTGGCTTTTTTCTTTTTTTAAAATGTGCATTGGTGTTTTGTCATAGGTGTCCAGTCCCCTGGAACTGGAGTTACAGACAGTTGTGAGCTGCCATTTGGGTACTGAGAATTGAACCTGGGTCATCTGGAAGAGCAGTCAGTGCTCTTAACCACTGAACCATCTCTCCAGCCCCTAGAATTTTCTTTGGTTAATTTGAGACAGGATTCTCTGTGTAGCCCTGGATGTCCTGGAACTCACTACATAAACCAGGCTGGCCTTGAACTCACAGAGATTTGCCTGGCTCTACCTCCCTGTGGTGAGATTAAAGGTATACACTACCATGCCTGGCTTCTTTTTAAATTTTTATTACATTTTTGTTTATTTGGGGGAGGTGGGCATGCTACAACATGTGTGAATTTGTTGAAGTCCTTTTTCCCTCCACCATGTGAACTCAAATTTTAAAGATTTGTTTATGTTTATTAGTGTTTTACTCACATGTATGTCTGTGTCCTGTGCATCTTGAAACTTGAATTATGGATGGTTGTGAACCACAATGTGGGTGCTGGGAATTGGACCCTGGTCCTCTGCAAGAATAAGTGCTCCTAACCACTGAGTCATCTTTCCAGTCCCTGTAGTTAGAACTCTAAATGCATACTCATTTCAAAGGAAATCGCTCACATCTTCCTTTTCTCCACATAACATGTGATTTCTACATGTCAAGTTGAGCTTTCTTGACATGTGTTAAAGCTATGCATGCTTGCTGTCAGCATAAGCAATAGCAGGGCTTTTTGCCCACAAAATTTACTATGGAGTTTCTAGGATTTCAAGGGGTCTTTAGGATTTATTTACAAAGTCAGTAAAATGAAACAGAGCCAGATATAGGCATTCAAGAAGTCAGGAGGCGGAGGCAGAAGGGGCAGAAGTTCAAAGTCATTCTTGGCTACATGACAAATTCAAGGCTGGCCTAGGATACATGAGATGCTGACTCTAAGGGAAAAGAAGAAGGAAGAAGAAAATAAAAGGGGAAGGATGAAAACAAAATAAAAACCTCACAAATTATGTTTTGAGAATGTTTGAGTTACTGACTTCACATAAACAATCCTCCAATTATGTATAACTTTCAAGTAAACTTTGATCCCATGAGAAAGATTCAGATATAAGCAAACATACACATGAAAAATGTCTAAGTCTATTGTGCTGCATAGTTTTTGTTTTGCTTTTTTCAATACAGGATCTCCCAAGCTGGCCTTGAACTCACAAAGATCCACCTAGCCTCTGCCTCGTGAGTGCTGGGATTGAAGGTATGTGCCACCATACCCAGCTCTGTGCTGGCTAGTTTTTATGTCAACTTGACACAGTCATCTAAGAGGAGGGAACCTCAATTGAGAAATTGCCTCTGTAAGATCGGGCTGTAGGAAAACCTATAGGGAGGACATTGTCTTACTTAGTGATTGATGTGGGGGGCCTAGCCCATTGTGGGTGGCGCCACTCTTGGGCTGGTGGTCCTAGATGCTATAGAAAAGCAGGTTGAGCAAGCTATAAGAAACAGGCAGAAATCTCTAAGTTTGAGGCCAGCCTGATCTACATAGTGAGTTCTGGGGTAGCCAGCGCTGGCTGCATAGTGAGACACTGTCTCAAAGAAGAAACTTTTAAAAAGAAAAAAAATGGCTGGGTGGTGATGGCACACACCTTTGATCCCAGCACTCTGGAGGTAGAGGCAGGCAGGTGGATCTCTGTGACCTCGAGGCCAGCCTGGTCCACAGAGCAAGTTCCAGGACAGCCAAGGATACAGAGAGAAACCCTGTCTAGGAAAAAAAAACACATGGGAGCATTCTCCTATAATCACAGCACTTGGGAGACAGAAGCAGAATTATTATCAAATGGTCAAAGGTAGTCTGATCTACATATCAAGTCATAAACCAGCCATGACTACATAGAGAGATCCTACCTCAAAAAAAATAAATAAAAAGAAAGAAAAAAGAGCAAATAAATACACCTGAAAATGCCTGTTTATCCACACTACCAGAGAAGCTAGTAAAAAAGGAGGACCCTAAGAGAGACATACATGGTCCCCTGGAGAAGGGGAAAGGGACAAGATCTCCTGAGCAAATTGGGAGCACGGGAAGAGGGGGGAGGGAGCTAGGACAATGAGAAGGGGAGAAGAGGAGGGGTGAGGAGGACATGAGGGAGCAGGAAGGTTGAGTCGGGGGAAGAACAGAAGAAAACAAGAATGGAGATAACATAATAGAGGGAGACATTTTAGGTTTACGGAGAAATCAGGCACTAGGGAAATGTCTGGAGATCTACAAAGATGACACCAGCTAACAATCTAAGCAACAGAGGAGAGGCTACCTTTAATGCCCTCCCCTGATAATGAGATTGATGACTGACTTATATGCCATCCTATAGCCTTCATCCAGCAGCTGGTGAAAGTAGAAACAGACACCCACAATTAATCACTGAACTGAACTGAAATCCAGAGAAGGACGAGTGATGAGCAAAGGGGTCCAGACCAGGCTGGTGAAACCCACAGAAACAGCTGACCTGAACAACGGGGAGCTTTTGTTCCCCAGTCTGATAGCTGGAATACCAGCATGGGACTGATCCAGACCCAAGGAACATGGGTTTCAGTGAGGAAACCTTGAAAATCTACAGGACCTCCTGTAATAGTTCAGTACTTATCCCTAGCATAGGTGTGGACTTTAGGAGCCCATTCCACATAGAGGAATACTCCCTGTGCCAAGACACACTGGGGTGGGCCTAGGCCCTATCCCAAAGGATATAATAGACTCTGCTGACACCTATGGAAGGCCTCACCCTCCAGGGGGAGCAGAAAGGATATGTGATAGGTAGGGTGTTAGTTGGGAGGGGGGTTGTAGGGGAGGAGGGGAGGGAGTGGGAACAGGATTGACATGTAAAACAATCTTGTTTCTAACTCAAATAAAAACAATCTGAGAAAAAATGCCTGTTTGTTTTCATATAAATATTAGAAAGCTCTACTCCCAGACTAGAGTGTTGATACATGCATACAATTCCAGTATCAAGAAGGTGAAGCAGAAGGATTGTGATTGGAGACCAGCCTGATCTACAGAGGCAAACTTTCTTTCACAGGCACACATAAACCAAAAAGAAAAGAAAGATAGACTCCCTTCTTTGGTAGATTTTAGCATCTACAAAAAAGAAGTTTGGAGCCGGGTGTTGGTGTCGCACACCTTTAATCACAGCACTCAGAAGGCAGAGGTAGGCCGATCTCTGTGAGTTCGAGGCCAGCCTGGTCTACAGAACGAGCGCCAGGATAGGCTCCAAAGCTACACAGAGAAACCCTGTCTCGAAAATAAAAAGAAGAAGTTTGGGCCAGGTGGTAGTGGTGCACGCCTTTAGTTCCAGCATTTGGGAGGCAGAGACAGGCAGATCTCAGTGAGTTCAAGGCCAGCCTTGTCTACAAAGTGAGTTCCAGGGAAGCTATCATGGTCAACGATTGATGTGCTCAATCCTCTGCAAAATGATTTTCATCATTCCTCTCCCTGTATCCAACATTGTTCCTTACTCTAGACAATGTGATAATGACAAGCATGACACTTGAAAGGGACTTGATATTATGCCTGCAATCTGTGCAGCCATTACCATACAAAGAAAGCCAGGATGACCTATCAGAGACATGTAATTGAGTAACCCTCATCATTCCAACCAACAGTCCAGCATGTTCCCCAGGTGTGTAATTGTTACATATGAGACCAATAGATATTGTTATTGTTTTGAGACAGAGTCTCACTATGTAGCCATGGCTGGCCTGGAATTCCCTGTGTAGACCAGACTAGCCTCGGTCTCATAGAGATCTACATAGCTCTGTCTCCTGAGTGCTAGCATTAAAGGTTGCATCACCATGCCTGGAAAAGCAATAGTTTCTCTGAATGCATACTTACTAGAGAAAATAGAAATAAGGAAATATTATCCTTATTATAGTATAGCCAGTGTCTTAGTTAGGGTTTCTGTTGCTGTTAAGAAACACCATAACTACAGAAACTCTTGTAAAGGAAAAACATTTAATTGGGCTGGCTTACAGTTTCAGAGATTTAATCCATTATCATCATGGTAGTGTGCAGGCAGACATGATGTTGAAGAAGTAGCTGAGAGTCCTATATCTTGCAGACGACAGGAAGTAGTCTGAGACACTGGGTGTGGCTTGGACATATATGAAACCTCAAAGCCCACCCCCACAATGATATACTTCCTCCAGCAAGGCCATACCTAATCCAAAAGAGCCACAACTCCTAATAGTGCCACTCCCTATGAGCTTATGGGGGCCAATTACATTCAAACTCTGGATATATTATTTTCTTTATGGTTATAATCATTCTATTCCGTTTTACTTATTTATTTTGTGTGTGTAAGTTTATCTGTGTGGGCATGTGTGTGCCATGCTGTGCATGTGTGGAGGTGAGAAGAGGACTCTTGGGACTCAGTTCTCTCCTTCCACCTTTATGTGGGTCTCAGGAATCAAACTCATGTTGTCAGGCTTGGTAGCAAGTGTTCTTACCCACTGAGTAATGTCACTGGCCCATAATCATTCTATATAAATAAGTTTATATCCTGCTTCTTTGTTTCTTTGTTTTCAAAACAGGGTTTCTCTGTGTAGCCATGGCTGTCCTGGAATTCATTCATTCATTCATTCTTTCATATAGAAAGGTCCTACCAAAATTAGGATTCTTTCCTCAGAAGAATCTCATTAAGCACAACAATTGGATGGAAAGCCATAAGCATTGTAGTAGTTAACTTTTACATCACTGTGACCATAATACTTGACAGAATCAACTCAGGGAGAAAACTGCTCTGGCCTAGCCGCTTGGATCAGGGCAACAGGACCCTTTGATAGAGGACAACTGTCTGCATCACAGGAAACCAAGAAGAAGAAAATGGAACTAGAACCAGGGGAAAGTCCCACTCCTAGTTGACCTATTTCTTGCAGCTAGGCCATAGCTCCAGACATTTCCAGAACCCCCCACAATAGTGCCACTAGCTTGGGACCAAGCATTCAAAGGATGAACCTGTGAGAGACATTTCAGATTCAAATAACAAATATCGGTTAGGAACAATAAAGAGTGACAAAAATTTTAAAGCACTTCATAATAATTTACACACCTATCACCAATATCTGCATACTCTTTCTGTTTTCTTGCTTGCCTGCTTTCCTTCTTTCTAAGATAAGGTCTTGCTATGTAGCTATGTAGATCACGTTGGCCTCAAACTCACAGAGTTGCCTGGCTCTGCCTCCGAAGTGCTGGGATTAAAGGCGTGCACTACTACACATGGCACATACTTTATTTTGTAAAATTTCAATTTTTAATTGCACTTTATTTGTTTATTTACTGTGTGTGTGTGTTTACACATGCATACTACAACACACATGAGATCATCAGAAGATAACTTGTAGGAGTTGGTTCCCTTACTACTTTGTGAGTCCTAGGACTTGAACTCAGGTCATCAGGCTTGGCAGCAGATGATTTTGCCCACTGAGCCATTTCACTGGCCCATCACTTGTTTTTTTGTTTGTTTTGTTTTGTTGTTTTAAGGCAGGGTCTTACGGTATAGCCCTTCTTCCAGCCTCAAACTTGAAGAAATCCCTTGCCTTAGTCTGACAAGCACTGTGATTACAGATGTGGACCACCATATCCAGCTATGTTTCTTAATGTTTGCACTGAGGGAAATTTTGATTTCTATTTTAATTGTTTCTCCAATAATTAGTAAGGTTGAAACATTGGAGAGTAGCATTTTCTCCATGCCTATCAGAACACTAGGTTAGTTGATTTTTATGTTGGTTTGGTTTGGGGTTTGGTTATGTGAGCCAGGGTCTCATTTATTTGAGGCTAGCCTTGAACCCTGACTCTTCTACATCTACCTTCTGCACACTGGCAAAACACGTGTACACCACCTCATGCAGCTTGGTCTCTTTTTTTAAGTTTTTTCATTTTTTTAAATTAAAATATAATTACATCATTTTGCCCTTCCTTTTCTCCCTCTGACACTCCTAGGTACCCCTCCTTTCTCTCTCTCAAACTCACAGCCTCTTTTTCAGCTTGATTTCTTAAAATAATTTTCTTCATATGATTCACACAATAGCTGCTTCCAAACTTGTTCTTATATAGGAAGTATCTGGAAATAGCTATCTGTTTGAATCTGTGCTTGCACAGCAATGCACAAATCCTGAGAGAATGCCAGTTGTCCATTTCTAAAACTGGACCTATCTACATGAAGATTATTGGTTGAGGCCTAAACCCTCCCCTCCCCTTCTGGCCATGAAGTTCACATCATGATATTGTTTTGATTTACAGATAACTACCTGGGATAATTATCTTGGAGATCTTTGCCTAAAAATAACTTAGACATGGGATTCTGAGATCATACCTCTGTGGTAGAATATTTACCTAGCAGGCACAAAGCCCTGGGTTCAATACTCAGCAGCATAAAGGTCCCATGTCAGGGAATGTAAACAGACTATCAGGTAGAGTGAATGCTAGCCCCTGTTCATGGAATAAAATAGCAAATGAAGTATAAGAAGGATAAATGTCATTATAAGATTCTTGATGGAAAAGAATGGAAGGGTAAGGTTGAGGCTAAGGAGAAGCTGAAAAAGAATAGTCAATTCAGAGTTCCTGGGGAAGAACAAATAATTGGCAAGTTCAGTGAACTAAAAGACCAGAATGTTGTTAGCACACAGCGAGCAAGGGAAAACCCAGCATAAAATGTACCAGAGATTCACAGAAGTGGCCAATCATGTGCCACCTGAGAGCCTCCACTCGAGAGTTTGCATTTTATTCACAATGGATGGGTAAGAACAAAGTTAGAAGAGGGGAGAGAAATCATCAAACTTTCCTTGATCCTTTGTGGGGATCGAACCAGAAGTGTCAAGATGGTGGTAGGAAAAATCACATTCTGGTCATTTGAAAAATACCAGTGGTTGGGACTAGGCTAGGGACAATGGAGAGGCAAAGAACAACTGGGGAGGTAGCTCGACGGTACAGCACTTGCCTAACACTAAAAACAAAAGAAAAAGTGGAAGGAAACGGAATTGGGGGTCTGAAGGTACATTTCACTCAAAAGAGAGCCTTGACAAGCATGGTGGCACACTCTTGTAATCTCAGCACTCAGGAGGTGCAGGCAGGAAGATCAGGAGGTCAGTGTCAGCCTTGAATATGTAGTGAGTACAAGGCTAGACTGGGCTACATGAGACCTCGTCTAAACAAACACACCAAACGAAAAAGAAAATGCTGTTTTTAACTTTATTTTCATTTTCTATGCAGTGGTGTTCTGCCTGCGTGTATGTCTGTGTGAGGGTGTCAGATCTTGGAGTTACAGACAGTTGTGAGCTGCTGTGTGGGTGCTGGGACTTGAGTCCCAGTCCTCTGGAAGAGCAGTCAGTGCTCTTAACCATTGAGCCATCTCTCCAGCCCAAAAGATTGTTTTTAAAATCCACTTTCTCGGGCTGGAGAGATGGCTCAGAGGTTAAGAGCACTGACTGCTCTTCCAGAGGTCCTCAGTTCAATTCCCAGCAACCACATGGTGGCTCACAACCATCCCTTATGAGATCTGGTGCCCTCTTCTGGTGTGCAGATATACATGGAAACAGAATGTTGAATACATAATAAATAAATAAAATCTTTAAAAAAATTCCACTTTCGCCACATAGTAATAGACTCCTTGGTTTGTGTATTTGTTTTTATTTTTGAAACAGGGAGAGTCTCACTGTATAGCCCTGGCAGGCCTTGACTAACTATATAGATCAAGCTGGCCTTGAACTTGTGGCAATCCTCCTGTCTTTGCCTTCAAAGTACTGGGATTAAAGATTTAGCTCACCAGGCCTGGCTCATTTGTTCATTTTTTGTTTGATTTGGTTTTGGTTTTTTGCCTTTTTCTTTGGTTCTATGTTTTTGTTTTTGTTTGTTTTGGTTTTGTTTTGGTTTTTCAAGATGGGGTTTCTCTGTGTAACTTTGGAGCCTATCCTGGCACTCACTCTGTAGACCAGGCTGGCCTTGAACTCACAGAGATTCACCTACCTCTGCCTCCTGAGTGCTTGGATTAAAGGCATGCGCCACTACCACCTGGCTCATTTGTTTTCTTAATAGATTAAAAAAATCATTACCCCAAATGAAAATGCCAAAAACATAGGTGAGGACTGTTCTAGAAAGAGAACATGCTATACTGCCAGTTGTAATATAAATTGAAAATAATTACTGTGAATGAATTGGATGAAGCAGATACTTATGATTGGATGACTGATGAGTCATAATGTCTAATCTAAAAATAACTTTTGAAAGAGAAAGTGTTTATGGGTAGAATATAAATGGTACAATCAAGGACATCTGCAGTGTTTTAGGTGAACAATTAGCTGACTAGCAACCTCTCATACAGGGATAAGGACAACAGAGCAAGGCACGAAGTGATGGTTCTATGTGAGGACTAGGGTCTAGATTGGTTGGCAGAAGATGAGGGAAGATCACATCAGGGGAAGTCCAAATTAATGGTGACGGGGTGACACTTTCTAAATACACCCCCACCCATGCTTATGACAGTAACCCCATTTAAACTCAGTGGGTCACACACACAAAGATATGAAAATAGGAGGGGGACTTGTTGGAAAGCAGAAGAGTTCCTGTGGGAGAAAGAATGGGGATGAGATGGGGAAAATAGGGGGTAAAGGATCTAAACTCCAGTGTGTAGATGTATAAAACTGCCAGAAAGAGAAATAATTTGTGAAAGAACTATCAAATACTTGAAGCATGCTCTTTATCTAACTTGCTGATACAACAGTGGGTAGTTAGTCTAAGACAGTAAATAACTAAATAAGCCAGGTATGGTGCCACACACCTTTAATTCTACCCAAGAGCATGGGAAGCAGAAGCAGGTAGAGCTCTGTGAATCTGAGGCAAGCCTGGTCTACAGAGTGAGTTCCACAACAGCCAGGGCTACACAATAAAACCCTATCTTGAAAAACCACAAATAAATAAATAAATAAATAAATAAATAAATAAATAAATAAATAAAACCGGCCCAGTGGTGGTGACACAAGCCTTTAATCCCAGCACTCAAGGAGGCAGAGGCAGGTGGATCTCTGTGAGTTCAAGATCAGCCTGGTCTACAAAGTGAGTTCCAAGTCAGCCAGAACTGTTACACAGAGAAACAGTTTCACGAAAAAACAAATAAATAAACCAAACAGTCAATTATAAAAGCATGGTTAAAAAATCAATTTTAGAAAAGGAGAAAAGTGAAAAATAATTTAAATTTTACAAGGAAATCAACCCTCTAAAAGTAGTATGGCATAATGGCACATGAGTTCAGGTCATCATAGGCTACCTAATGAGTTCAAAACCAGCCTCAGCTGCATAGGACCTTGATTTTAAGAGGGTGAGAGGAGTTGCAGGTGCAACTCAGTGGTAGTGTGCTTGCTCAATATGCATGGTTCTCTGGATTTGATCCTCACCACCACAGAGGGGGGTGCCATGACCCAAAAGTACAGAGATAACATAGACAGGGGGTAGGGACATATAAATTGAAGTAGTTTGTGATAAAGATAAGAAAAGTTTCCTTTATTTTTCTATGACGTTTTTCTCCCAGCTCCAAGCCTGTGTTCTGATAGTGTCAGAAGGGCCTCTGAGAACATTTGTTTTGTCAGGTGCTCATCACTAGGCTCTGCCAGGAGAGGGCGCTAGAGGGAGACTATAAATCTGGACACTAGTAAAGAACCGTGCTTCTGCCTTTCTGCTTTCTCTACCTTAGCCTAAGTAGTTCCTTCCTTAGAAAGAGAGTGCCCCTCCCTGAAGGCTCACAAGTTGCTAAGCTTTCTAATTCCAGTCTCTTCCTTCTACTCACTCAACAATGACACCTTAGAAGTTTCATTTTTATCCTATCCTACTTAAAAATCTTCCATATTAAATGATGTGTGCCTGGATTGGCAAATTGGTTCAGCAAGTAAAGGTGCATGCTGTCAAACCTGAGGACTTGATTTTGCTCCCTGAATCCTATATAAAGGTGGAAGGAGCCAGGCATGGTGGTACATGCCTTTTATCCCAGCACTCAGGAGAGTCCAGCCTGGTCTATATAGCAAGTTCTAGGAACGCAAGGCTACATACAGAGACCCTGTCTTGAAAACAAACAAAAAAGGTGGGAGGAGAGAACCTAATTCACAAAACTGTCCTCTGATTTCCACACATACACTGTGGCACATTCCGGTATATGCGCCCATGCATGTGCGTGTGGCACGCGTGTGCACACACACACACACACACTAAATAAATAAGTTACAAAAGTATGTGACTAATGTGGTTTTTGTCTCATTATATCCCTAGCTGATATAGCTTGAAAAAATATTAAAAAATCATCGGGAAGGAACCAACAGAAAAGAAAAAGAAAAACTATAAAATATCACCAGATGTCCTTTATGAATGTAGATGTGAAATCCTAAATCAAATTTTATTGATCTCAACATCCAAACAGTTAAGGTACAGCCTGTAGCCACAGCCTGGACCATCCAGGTAGAGTAGGCCTAGTTTGCTAAACCATTTATTTATTTGTCTATTCATTTAATATGTTCTTATATCAGGTCTAGTCAGGAGGAGGGGAGGCAATAGTGACCCAAATTAAAGCCATTCCTTCCTGATGCCTACCTTCTGGAGGGAAAAACTGATGTTACTTCAATAATCACACATCCTATCAGAGCTGGTAATAACATATGTGCAATGATGAGGAAGGTCATGGAGAACTTACCTAAAGGACACTTGGATTGATGAGTATGTATGTATGTGTAGATACGTGTGTGTGTGTGTGTGTGTGTGTGTGTGTGTGTGTGTGTGTGTGTATTTCCAAGTGAGGGAAAGGAACAGCATATGCAAAAAGTGATTTGCTAGGAGGAACCATGGGCAGAAATTGAGAGACCAATTTATCAAGAGCTGATAGAGCAAATATTAGTGACCTAGAAACTAAGACTGAAGAAATACACAGAGGATCAAGTCACAATAGACCCTGTGAAGTATGTTAAGGAGTTTTGCTTTCACTTAAATCTACAATAAACCTAGACAGTGGGGTACTGGTATGAGAACAGATATAGAAGACAATGGAACAAAATTGAGACCTTATATCTGTGGCCAACTGATTTTTTTCTTTTTTTGAGATTGTATTTATTTGTAAGTTATGTGTGTTTTTCCCTGAATGTATGTCAGGGCAGAATATGGTCAGTGCCCAGAGAGGCCAGAAGATGGCGTCAGATCCCTAGGACCAGAGCTACAAATGCTTGTGAGCTGCCACGTGGGTGCTGAAACTCAAACCCCAATCTTCTGGAAGAGCAGCAAGTGCTCTTAACCATTGAACCATCTCTCCAGACCATGGTCAATTTTGACAAAGGTGCCAACACCAATATATAGAGAAAGCAGCTGGGCAGTGATGGTGCACACCTTTAATCCCAGCACTTGGGAGGTAGAGGCAGGCGGATCTCTGTGACTTCAAGGCCAGCCTGGTCTACAAAGAAAGTTCCAGGACAGCCAAGGGTACACAAAGAAATCCTGTCTTGAAAAGATGGATGGATAGATAGATAGATAGATAGATAGATAGATAGATAGATAGATAGATAGATAGATAGAATTGAGAAACCATAGCTTCTATAATAAATGGTACCGAGACAATTACATACATATTTAGATACTTGCAAAGAATGGATCGTGGTTGCCTGAGCTACATAGTGAAACCCTGTGTCAAAAAAAATTTAAACAAGGGGCTGGAGAGATGGCTCAGAGATTAAGAGCACCGGCTGTTCTTCCAGAGGTCCTGAGTTCAATTCCCAGCAACCACATGGTGGCTCACAACCATCCGTTGTGAGATCTGGTGCCCTCTTCTGGTGTGCGGATATACATGGAAGCAGAATGTTGTATACATAATAAATAAATAAAATCTTTTAAAAAATTTAAACAAGGTGGACAGTGGTGGCACATGCCTTTAAGCCCAGCACTCAGGAGGCAGAGGCAGGCACATTTCATTAGTTGAAGCCAGCCTGCTCTACAGAGCAAGTTCTAGGACAGCCGGGGCTACACAGAGAAACCCTGTCTCAAAAAAACAAAACAACAACAACAAAAAAAAAAAAACCAACAGCATCAAATCCCCTAGGACTCCAATTATATATAGATGGTTGTAAGCCACCTGATGTGGGTCCTGGGAACCGAACCTGGGTCCTCTGAAGAAGCAGCAAGTGCTCTCACCTGCTGAGATATCTTTATGGCACCTAGGTTTGGTTTTTTGAAACAGGGTCTCATGCAGTCTGGGCTGGCCTCAAACTCACTAAGTAGTAAAGTATGACCTTAATCATCTTGCCTCTACCCCTCCCCCAGTGCTGGGATTACAGATACATGCTGCCACACCCTGCTTACCAGCTTTGAAAAGAACCATGCTGTTCCCTAACATTCACCAAAAATGATCAATACATTTGTAGTGTTATTTCTGACTAATCATGATGGCTTCACTGACTAAATTATACTTAAGGACGTTTAGCTTGTATTCTTAATATCTCTCAATACCTAGTCATGTAAGATACTACAAAGAAAAAATGTCCACCTGTGGTCCTATAGACCAGAGATAACCATTGTTAACACTTTGGGGTTTCTCCCAGTTTTTATCTATGCATATGATTTTACTGGGTAAGAACATACTGGATCCTGAACATTTTGTCATTTCTTCACTATATTTGTGAACAATTACCACATGCAGCAGAAAGGTCTAAATAATGCCCTCAAGAAATAGCTTAGAAGCCTCAGAATAGGGGTCCTGTTATCTCACTTCACAAAAAGCATACAATCATCTCCCCATGCATCCTGTGCTCTGGGAGCCTGTAGTTGAGTGGGGAAGGCGATATAAACACACACACACACAAATTTTAAAGAAGGTTTTTTTAAAAAGCAAGAAATACCAGAAAGAACATGTCTATGAAAGTAGGAACACTCATTTTTATGACTCATGTCACCTTTCCAAGATTCTGCCTTCCCAGGCTGAGTCATCTCTGTCTTGTGGCATCTCTTCAGATGTTACTGTGAGGGGCTGCAGAAATGGCTCAAAGGCTAACAGTGCACAGTGCCCTTGCCTAAAACCTGAGTTCAGTGTCCGCCACTCACATCAGACATCTCACAAGTGTAACTCTAGGCCTAGGGGGTAGTCAGTACCTCCAGCCTTTAGCCTCCAACCTCTGTGTTGCCTCTGGCCTCCATGTATGCCCGTAGTTTCTGCAAGCATCTGAACTCACAAACACAAACTCACAGAGAGATACACATCTGTGGTGGCTCATGCCTTTGATTCCAGCACTTGGGAGTCAGAGGCAGGTAACTCTAGGTGAGTTCAAGGTTAGCCTGACTACACAATGAATCCAGGCCAGCCAAGACTACACAGTGAGATCCTGTATCAAAAAAAAGTGTTCATGGGTGTTTGGCCTGCATGTTTATCACATTCGTGCCTGGTGTCTGAGGAGGCCAGAAGAGAACTTTGGATCTGTGAAACTGGAATTACAGATGGTTATGAGTAGCCACGCAGGTTCAGGGAATCGGAACCTGGATCCTCTCTCTGGAAGACTAGCCAGTGGGCTTAACCACTGAGTCACTTCTCTAGCCCCCATGTATTATTACTACAAGCCAGGTATGATGGTGCAAACCTGTAATTCTAGAAATTAGGAAGCTAAAGCAGTAGGACCACCCTCAGTTTAAGGCTCAATACCTTACACAGTGAGTTTGAGGCCAGTCTAGTCTAGCAAATGAGGCTGTATCTCAAAAAAAAAAAAGAAGAAAATGAAGAAGAGGAGGAGATGGGGAAGGAAGAGAAAGAGTGAGTCATTGTCACTACAGTTAGCCCAAAAGCAAAGAAAGTCTCTTGGACAGCCTCCTTGATCACATATTAGAACCATCTAGACTGCTTTTTAAGGTCTCGGGGCCGGGTGCAGAGCATTAAAGTCAAAATCTGGGGAGAATAACCTAAGCAGCAGCATTGGAAAAGATCCCCAAGGTGATTCCAAAGTTTAAAGTCAACGAATTACCATTGTATCAGAAGTCTTAAGCTGGAAAAACACACAAAGTGCATACCTGTGTACAGATGTGCTTTACAAAGTCGTTTTTCCTGAACATTTCTGTCTGCTCAAGCAACTAAAAACAAACAGGTTGGTTAGTCATTTGAACTCCTGTCTGTCTGTAACTTATTATTGCCCACTCCAATAGAGCTTGTGGGCTTAAGATGCAAATAGAAACTGTTGAGTTCAAAGCAATCAGAAAGTTAATGATTTGTCTTCTTCCGTTGTTATAGAACGATGACTTTGATAACCCTGGTCCTTGTTTTGAAAACACAAGAGATACCTATCTGTTATAAACAGTGATTCCAAACTTCACTCCTTTCATGTAGAAATCTAAAATGATAGCCACATTTTTTAAGTGTTTTTCTTTCAGGGTGGGGTAGAGACAGGGTCTGTCTTCATAGTTTAGCGTCATCCTCAGGAATTCTTTTGCCTTTAGCTTCTTAAGTATTGGGATTACAGGTGTATGCAACTATGTCTGGGGGGGTGGGGGGCTATGCTTGTGTAACTGGAAACCAAACCCAGGGCCTTACAACTGCTAGGTCAGCGTTCTTCCTCTGACCTTTACCCAAGCCTGAAAAAAAGTTGTAAGAATGGTATAAGAAATGCCCATATACTCCTTTATCCGTTCACCCAAACCCAATTAACATTTGCCACACGTGCTTATACAGAGGTATGTGATAGATAGATAGATAGATAGATAGATAGATAGATAGATAGATAGACAGAAATATATAAATGATAGCTAGATATGGAGACAATTTTGGTTCATATGGTTCATAAAAAAGTAAGTTTATTACTGGACAGTGGTGTACACCTTTAATCCCAGCACTTGGAAGGTAGAGGCAGGCGGATCTCTGTGACTTCAAGGTCAGCCTGGTCTACAAAGCAAGTTCCAGGACAGCTCGGGTTGTTGTTACACAGAGAAACCCTGTCTCGAAACCCCCCCCCAAAAAAAGTAAGTTTATCTTATTCCAAATGTTTCTACATACTTCTCAAGGATAAGAGCAATCATTTACAAAACAAGAATTCAAGCACAAGAATCAAGAAATGTGATGTTGATGTAAAACTGTTCTCCAATCTATAGTTGATAATCAGGTTTCGTGAGTGAGTTTGTGTGTGTGTGCGTGTGCGTGTGAGTGTGCGTGTGCGTGCGTGCGTGCGTGCGTGCGTGCGTGCGTGCGTGCGTGTGTGCGTGTGTGCGTGTGTGTGTATGATGCTGGAGGTTAAACCCATGGCCTTCTACATGTTAGGTAAGCCTCTACCAGGTTCTATATTTAATTTTTTCCAACTAGACCATCAAAATCTTTTCTAGAATCTTTTGCAATCCAGGACAGTACAAGAGTACATATGGGGAGACACAAAAGGTGCATTGTTCTTGGGGTGTGACATGAAGAGTTTCATGAAGTTAGTTTGTCCTATTACTTTATCACTTTGAGAGTTGTTTTTGTTTTTTGGAGACAAGATCTTATTGCCTCAAACTCAAAGTGATCCTCCTGACTCAGCCTCCTAGCTCTGGGATGACATGTTTGAAACAACATACCTGGCTTTTGAGCACTTGATTTAAGACAATGTCTTTTTTTCTCCAGGTTTCTACTAAAATAGTTTCCTGTTGTCACGCCATTTGCAGGGACATGCAGAGGCAAGTATAAGCTAAGAAGCTGAAATGTTTAGCATAGTCTAGTCTAATCCAGTGGTTCTCAACATTTCTAATGCTGGGATCCCTTAATACAGTTCCTCATGTTGTGGTGACCCCCAACCATAAAATTATTTTTGTTGCTACTTCATAGCTGTAGTTTTGCTACTGCAGGAATCAGAATGTAAATAGTTTTGGAGATAGATGTCTGTCAAATGGGGTTACGACCCACAGGTTGAGAATCCCTGGTCTGATGCTTCATGGGCTGGCACTAATTTATCCCTTTTATAAACAGGTAAGTATTGGCTGGGGAGATGGCTCCATTGGTAAAGCACTTGCTGCTCAAACCCAAGGATCTGAATCTGGATTCTCCATGTGTGCATGAAAAGCCAAGACAAGGGATCCCTGGAGCTCAGTGGTCAACCAGTCTATCCAAATCAGTGAGCTCCAGGTTCAGTGAGAGACCCTGTCTCAACAACAACAATAATAACATGGAAAGAGGCTAAGGAAAACATCTGACATTAACCTCTGGACTCTGACTCTGTGTGTGTGCATGCACGCTCATGTGCACATGCAGAGAGAGAGAGAGAGAGAGAGAACGTATAAGCAAGCTTAGCCCAGTAGCACATCTCTGTATTCTCAACTATTTGAGAGGCTGAGACAGGAGGATTGTAAATACAAGGCAATCCTCAGTAACTTAGCCAGACTCTCTCAAAACTGAAAGGTATGCTAGAGCTGTAGTGACAGAACAAACTCGAGGCCCTGGTTTCAGTTCCTAGCACTTCCAAACAAACAAAAACACATACGCAATTCACCTGGCCTCTCTTACCAGGTTTGGGAGGAAAGTTTTCAAAAAATAAAATTATGCTATCAATGTTTTTTTGTTTTGTTTTGTTTTGTTTTTTTTGTTTTTCGAGACAGGATTTCTCTGTGTAGCTTTGGAGCCTATCCTGGCACTCACTCTTGAAACCAGGCTGGCCTCGAACTCACAGAGATCTGCCTGCCTCTGCCTCCCGAGTGCTGGGATTAAAGGCATGTGCCACCAACACCCGGCTTCAATGTTTTATAATATGAATTTGTTTACATTTTATTTTCTTAGGTCTCGATTGAAATATTTTAGTTGATGTAATTTCTAATTTACCTGATAATTACAGTAAACTACTTGGTAAAGAAATAACAAAAAGAATGAAGCACAGACCAGCAAGAGGGCTCAATGGGTTAAGGCATTTGCTGCCCTGCCTGTTGATCTGAGTTAGATTGCCAGAACCCGCATAGTGGAAGAGAAGCAACTCCTGAAAGTTGTTCTCTGACCTACAGAAGCATGCTTGGAGCCACCCACACCCACACACCACACACACACACACACACACAAAATAAATAGATGCAGCCAGGAGTTGGTGGCACACGCCTTTAGTCCCAGCACTTGGGAGGCAGAGGCAGGAGGATCTCTGTGAGTTTGAGGCCAGCCTGGTCTACAAGAGCTAGTTCCAGGACAGCCTCCAAAGCCACAGAGAAAAACCAAAAACAAAAATAAAATCATGTTCACAGAGTATTTTTAATATTTAGATTCTCTTGGCACTGAATTATTTTATAACATGTATTTAAAATATTTTTATTTTTTACTTTAATTCATTTATTTTAAAGTTTAACAGGGGGCTGGGTATGGTGGCACATGCCTTTAATCCCAGCACTCAGGAGGCAGAAGCAAACAGATCTCTGTGAGTTCGAGGGTAGCCTAGCTACATGGTGAGCTCCAGGACAGCCAGGGCAATGAAGAGAGACCCTGTCTTAAAAAAACAGAGAGAATAGAAAATAAGAACAGATAGTACAGTTGGTCTTAGGACCTTTTTCCTCCTACTGGGTTGCCTTAGTCCACTACTGACATGAGGGTCTGTGCCTAGTCTTATTGTAGCTTGTTATGTTGTGTTCAGTTGATAGCCCTGGGAGCCTGCTCTCTTTTTGAAGGGAAAGGAGAAGGAGAGGCTCTGGGGGAGAGGGGAGGTGGCAAGAGGGTGTAGGAGAAGTGGAGGGAGGGGAAACTGAGGTTGGGTGCAAGGAATGAGAGAAGAATAAAGAAAAGGATAGAGAAAATAAAAATAAGAAAAAAGAGAATCTTGGCCTTTAGTTGTAACTTTATAACCACGTGGTGGTGGAGCACGCCTTTAATCCCAGCACTTGGGAGGCAGAGGAAGTCAGATCTCTGTGAGTTTGAGGCCAGCTTGGTCTACAGAGTGAGTTCCAGGTCAGTCAGGACTGTTACACAGAGAAGCCATGTCTCCAAAAAACAAACAAAAACGTTCAAAGCCAGCCTGGTCTACACAGAGACTCTGTCTCAAAATACCAAAAAGAAAAATTAAAATAAAATCTACATTACAGAATATACAATCTTTCTTCTTTGCTATTGTCTTGAAGTTGAAAATCTAAACAGTATTTTTAGCACCTAAAATTATGCTATCAATGTTTTTAATGCAAAACGAAATTACGGTGTCAATTTTAGTCTAAATAAGGAGAAAAAAAGAGGAATGTGGGGTAGAGAAACATAATCCAGGTGGATGCAGAACAAAATCCAACCCTACAAGTCAGAACAAGCAGTGAAGGTAAGTAACAGCTCTCTGGGGCCTGGAGCAGAGGGTGCTGGCTAAGACTACCAGGAAAGCTTCACTGGTCCCTTTTAGCCTCATCTTGTCTCCTTCAGTCTGTCTCAACATAGAAACTCCCATGGACGAAATACCATTATGCAATCATGCCCCACTACCCTTAGAACAAAAAGCTAATGGCTCCAACAGGGCCCTGTGGCTGCTGCCTCCACCCCACGACCTTCCTGACTTCTCACCCACCACAGGCCATAGCTCACTGACCTCACCAGGCCGCTCTGTTCCATTTGTTTCCACGTTGGGAGAACAAAGCAAGCTCTCCCCCGCCCCTTGCCTCTCATGCCTTGGGGACTATTAGCTACTTTGCAGGGCCTGGGACACTGTGTTCCACATAATCAAGGGGCCCTCCCTCCCTTCTTCAGTAAGGCCTTATCTGATAACCCACAAAACCCCCTCTGCTCACTTGACTTCCCACTCTGTTCTTGTTTTGTTTTAATTTTATTGAAACTCCATCTCTTGTAGCCCAAGCTGACCTTGACCTCTTTAGGGCTGGAACTATGGGAACTCACCACTAAAGCGGCCCACCCTCCTGTTCTGTAATCTTGCTTTTTTCCATTTTACTTTTCTCCAGGGTCCTTCAAGCATCCACTGTAGGACAAGCGCCTTTGCTTTGTCTTCTCCACCCTAGCAGAATGTAAGCCCCACAGGGTGGGCATTTCTTAAAAGAATATTAGGGCGAAGGGCAGGGGCTGAGAATGGAAGCCGGAACCCTGAACATGTTATGCAAGTGCTCAACACTCAGCTATGTTCTCAGCCCCAGGTGGCCATTTCTGTCACTGAACAGAAATTCTGTCCCTGGACATTTCTGTCATTCTAGCACCGAAGAGTGCTACAATGTGTGTAAGGCTTGTTGCGAAGAGAGGGAAAATGGAGAGAGTGAGACAGAGGCTGGGAGACAGAGACAGACAGAAACACAAGGAGAGACAGTGACCGGGAGAGGTGGGGAGGGGATAGAGTCAGAAACAAACAGAAGCAGAAAGGAGAGGACAGGACAGAGAGAAGGGGAGGGGAGGTCAGATAAAGTGGAGAGACAGGTTGGAACTAGATTCTGTTGACTCTGTGACAAGGATTTGCCATTAAGTTAATGAGCTTCGGGAAGAGCCCTAGCAACGAGTTGAAATTCGCCAAAGTAAAATGCACAAGCTGTGATCACTGTGTCTCTTTCCATTCCGAATCAACCTTTGCTGTGTTCACTTTGTGCTGTGTCAATTCAGCTAAGTTGAATGCTGTTTCCCAGAATTCCCTACCCTGTGCAGTTGCAGGTCAGTGCTGGCCTCTAGAAGCATTCTGTAGGCAAACCATAAAAATCTACCCCAGCGTGTACAATTTTGTTTTAAACTTTGAAGCTTAATTCCAGGCACCGTGACAGTTTTCACATTGTCACTGATCTGATCACTCATTTATGTGGCCCTGGCAGGCACTCAGTCCCACAGTCCCTTCAGCGTCCTCCAAATCGCCTTTTGGAAGAGCCTACACACACTCTCACACTCTTCACCGCTTTCCCAGTGACATTAAGTTTGAAGTCCCGAGGTCAGCAGTAGGGAGAGCACTTGCCTAGCATGCATGAGGCTCTGAGTCCAATACGAAAACTGCAAAAGAAGAAGCGGGCCGAGGAGGGGGTGTATCAGAAATTCTCAAGACAAGTACTCCTCCAACCCTCAGTTTTGCCTAACATGATTTTTTTTTTTTTTTTTTTTTTGGTTTTTCGAGACAGGGTTTCTCTGTGTAGCTTTGGAGGTTGTCCTGGAACTGGCTTTGTAGACCAGACTGGCCTTGAACTCACAGAGATCTGACTACCTCTGCCTCCCAAGTGCTGGGATTAAAGGCATGCGCCATGGACACCCGGCCATGATTCTTTTTTTTTTTTTTTAATTTTTGTTGTTTGTTTTTGAGACAGGCTCTCACTATATAGTGTTGGCTGGCTGGGCCCTCACAGAAACCTCTCTGCCTGTGTCTGCCTCTTCCTTCTGAGTGCTAGAATTAAAGACATGCACTGCCATGCCTGGTTTTCTGATATCCTATTACATGTGTGTATGTATTTGCTTATTGTGCGTGGACCTATGTGTAGACATCAGAGAACTGCTCACAGTTTTTTTTTTCTTTCTGCTATGTGGTTCCCAGGGACTGAATCCAGTTGTCAGGCTTGGAAGGAGCACCTTTACCCACTGAGCCAGCTCTCCTGCCCTGCCTAAGGAAATTCTTGGTGAACTTCAGTTCTATCTGGGCAGGGAGCTACTGGGGACATTTTGAGTTTGTGTGTTGTGTGCCATGTTTTGACCACTTCTGGAAGCACTGATTATAATGTATAATTTAATTTTCTACACTGGAGCTAGAATTACAGTAAAAAGGTCACTGTCATTGCCTTAGGGGGAGTTTCCAAAGGTACACTAAGATGGCTTGCAGTTAAGTGGACCTGAGTTCAAGCCTCCAGAACCCGAGTGAAAGACTAAATATGGAGCCAGGCATAATGTAACACACCCTTAATCTCAGCATTTGGGAGGTGAAGGCAGGAAGATCTCTGTAAATTCGAGGCCAGCGTGATCTACATAGCAAGCTCTGGGCTAGTCAGGGCCACATAATGAGACCCTGTCTTTAAAATAAGTGCCTACCTCTAACCCCAGTGCTGGGAGGGAAAAGACAGGAAGGTTGTTGAGGCTTGCTGGCTGCCAGCCTAGCTCCAGGTTCAATGAGTGGCCTTTTTCAAGGGAATAAAGCAGCCTTCACATTTGCACGAAGAAGCAACACACACACACACACACACACACACACACACACACACACACACACAGAGAGAGAGAGAGAGAGACCACACACATAAATATCATACTCGTACAATATACACACAAAAATAAGTAATTTTAAAATTTATTCTAAATACAAACATTTTCACTAACAATCTTTTTTGTATACTAGAGAACATGCTTTCTACCACTGACATTTTTAAACTGCACAAACCCTGTTTTCTCTGATATAAGATGTCGTGATTATAAGGCACACCATTTTTATATTTAAAAAAAAAAAAACTGAAAGGGGGCTAGAAAGATGGCTCAGCAGTTAAGAGTACTGGCTGCTCTTCCAGAGGACATAGTTTCATTTCCGAGCACCCACATGGTGGCTCACAACTGTCTTTAATCTTAGTTCCAAAGGATCTGATACCCTCTTCTGGACTCAGTGGGCACCACCCACACTCATGCACATAAAATAATGAGATGAATTTTTTAAAAACACTAAGAAAACTGGCGCCAGCTGTACGTGGTGTTCTGTTTGTTATCAGATGAAACCTGAGTTCAGGGAGGTGACACATAGGTAAACGGTGACTGGAATCAGTGAAACATGAACTAGCATCTGGAGTGCCTGGAGCTCCTGAAGTGCCTGGAGCACCTGGGCCCCTCGGCGTTGTTTGCAAAATGAGGAAGCACAGCTCGGAAGAGACAAACCATCTATTTAAGGCTGAGGTCTAACTAATGACTTATATGGACACGGAGCCCGAGTATTCTGCCTTAGATCAGAACTCAGGTTTGTTAGAAAATTATATGGGATCTGAGGCAGCCATAAGTGCTCTTCTACATTCCTTTCAGCCCTGAGAACAGGATGTGCTAGAATGTAGTTATCCATAGATCCAAAAATGCGACACAGCGTCCCCTAAGCCATAGACTGTCTAACAAAACCCCTAAAGCTAGGCATGAGAAGTCCCCTTTTAGAGCTATTGGTCAGGGATGTTCAAGAGACTCCCAAGACATTATAGGTTATTGCATTGCCCTTGGTTGCCTCTCAGAAGTGAACGGCAAATCCCTGTTGCTGAAGACACCATGCACTTTGGACACAGGGCCCTGGGAATCTGAGCTGGATCTGGCCGGAAAGCCTACTCCCTGAGGACTAACTTCAGTGGTACCAGAAGGCGCCATACAAGCTTCCAAGGGAGGAAAGCAACCAACAATCCTACCCAGCTATGATGTCGATGAACCACAACAATCAGCATGGCACAATAACTTGTGCAGTAGTGGCACAAATAACTTGGAGATAACCAACAGCTCTCTAATTGGACTTAAGATCCACCGAACGAGGGGGAAAACATTCTTAGTACTGGGAATGTAGTCAACTGCTCAGGGCCAGTGAAGTCATGCATCTTGGAGGAGAACCCACGGCCACCACTTTCCTAACCCAGCACAATCCCTAACTACATTCTGTATTTATCCTCATAGCCTCGGATGAGTGCATCCTCACCCCTCAACAAAGAAACTTCTCTTTGCAACAGACAGAGACCATTACAGAAAACCACAATCAAAATGCAGAGTTGTGGGAATCAGTCTCACCTGACACATCTACAACACAATTCCTACACCTAAGCTCAGGGATCATTGCAAAAGAGGGGGTGGAAAGACTGTAAAAGCCAGAGGAATAGGAAGTTTGCTGTCATATCGTGTCGCCTAGAAACATCAGAGAAGCCATGAAGTCTCATGACACCCATGAAGTCTCATCAACATGGCTGTCCAAACAACATCTGGACAAAGACAATCCCAATGGCCATGCTAACATGAAAGAGGAAAAGCCCATTAGGCTTCAATCCTAGACAAAGTACTATAGGCAACTAAGGAGTGCTGAGGTTGAGGGAAATAGTCTTCCCCATGGAAGAGCCCTCCAATTGGTTATCCAACACCAAATGATCAGCCCTGAAATCATAGACATTCAAGTAACACTGTACAGACTAAAAATGTTGTATATATACACACATATATTATAATGTTGAGACACATGTATATATATATATATATATATATATATATATATATGTAATGTTGACATATATTCTCAGAACAATTAAAGAAAGGGGGCCATGAATTTGAAAGACATCAAGGTGGAGTACATAGGAGTGGTTGTTGGGAGGAAAGGGAAGGGGGGATATGACTAATTTTGCAAATAAAAACTAAGTGTAAAAATGCTACATAGGCTAGAATGATAACTGCTTTTTTTAAAAAAAAAAAAGTCCCCATATCAAGCATTGGTTTCCCTTTTCTTAGATTTATTTATTTTTTAATTTGTTTTTATTTCACATGATTGGTATTTTGCCTACATATGTCTCTGCATGAGGATGTCAGACCCCCTAGAACTGGAATTACAGACAGCTGTGAGCTGCCATGTGGGTGCTGGGAACTGAACCTGGGTCCTCTGGAAGAGAAGTCAGTGCTCTTAACTGCTGAGCCATCACTAGAGCCCCAGATTATTTATTTTATCTTATGTGTATGAATGCTTTGCCTACATGTACATATGCGCACAACACATGTGTCTGGTGCCCACAGAAACCAGAAGATCCCCTGAAACTTGAATACGAATAGTCATGAATCACCACGTGGGTTCTGGGAACCAAACCTGGATCTTCCGGAAGAGCAACAAGTGCTCTTAACCACTAAGATGCTGTTCAGCCCCTAAGCAGTGGTTTCTATTATAGATTCCAATCCCTTTCTTATATCTTTATCAGTATTTTTTATTTGCAATAAATCTTAGGTGAGTATTATCGAACTCAATGACTTGGGGCCAGTAGTTTCATCTCTCTGATTCATTGTTTGCAAAGGAGGCATATTAACAACCATCTTTCAAGTGAAGAAAGGTTAAATGAGATAGGTATATTAGTATTCCTGGAACAAAAGCTGGCAAATGGTGGGAACATCAATGTTTCTCGTACCTCCTAAGCTGCTAATCATTTAGATACCAACTTCATAATGGCTTTCAGAAAAGTCAATCTTCCTACAGAGTCTAAGGCTCTAGATTTGTTGAACCCAATGTGATCACTAGTCCTTGTGGCTAAAGTTATCATTTACACTAACTAAATTTTAAAATTAACTTCTAAGGCTAGGGAGGTGGCTCAGTGGATCTTTTTTTTTATTCTAGTTAGGGAACAAGCTTGTTTCACATCTAAGTCCCTTCTCCCTCTCCCTCTCCCTCTCCCTCCCCTCACCCCCATCCCTCCTCCCCCACCCCCAGCCTACCCCCCACCCCATCCACCCACCACTCCCCAGGCAGGGTAGGGCCCTCAACGGGGGCTCTGCAACGTCCACCAAATCTTCCTGTGCTGGGCCTGGGCCCTTCCCCATGTGTCCAGGGCCAGAGTGTAACCCTTCACGTGGGCTGGGCTCTCAAAGTCCCTTCTTGCACCAGGGAAAAATACTAATCCACCACCAGAGGCTCCCTGGAGTGCAGAGGCCTCCTTATTTTGACAGCCATGTTCAGGGGGCTGGATCAATCTTGTACTGGCCTCCCCGACAGCATCTGGGGTCGATGTGCTTTCCCTTGTTCAGGCCAACTGTTCCTGTGGGTTTCTCCAACCTGGTACAGACCCCTTCGCTCTTCATTCCTCCCTCTCTTCAACTAAATTCCCGATTTCAGCTCAGTGTATATCTGTGGATGTCTGTCTCTGCTTCTATCAGCCACTGGATGAGGGCTCTAGTTCCTGGGTCGGACGGCGGATAGCGGCTCAGTGGATCTTAAAGTGCTTGTTGCACAAGCACGGGAGATCGGAGTTCAGATCTCCAGTACCCACAGAAAAAGTGGGGCATAGTAGCACACCTGTAATCCCAGAGAAGAGAGAAAGAGTCAGGAAGATCCGGGGGTCCAGCTAGCCTAGCCAATCACTGAAAAACCAGATTCAGTGAAAGGCCTGTCTCAAACATAATGTGGAGAGCAGTAGAGGAAGACATCCGGTGTGCACACCCGGCCTCCACACACCCATGCACAAGTGCTTTCACCTGCACACACATTTTACACACACACACACACACACACACACACACACACACACACACACAGTGTTTTAAGACTGGGCATGATGGCACTGGAGAAATAGAAGCAAGAGGATCAGAAGTTCAAGATCATCCTCAGATACGTATTGAGCTCAAAGCTAGGCTGAGCTAAATAAGACACTGTTTCACATAAAAAAAATGTCATTTCCAGCTGGGCGTTGGTGGCGCACGCCTCTAATCCCAGCACTCGGGAGGCAGAGGCAGGAGGATCTCTGTGAGTTCGAGGCCAGCCTGGTCTACAAGAGCTAGTTCTAGGTCAGCCTCCAAAGCCACAGAGAAACCCTGTCTCAAAAAACCAAAAAAATGTCATTTCCTCAGTTGAAGGTACCATGTTTCAAGGGCTTGATAGTCACATGTCATTAATGGATGATATGATGGCCAATACAGGTGCAAGACACTTCCATCGCCATAGAAAGATCCATTGGACAATGCTACTCCGCAGCAATAATAGTACAACAGTGCCCAAGGTCTTTTTCTCAACTCAAGACACCCCAACATGTAATGCCAACCCTCATTTCTTAATATATCTATGCGCCCTCCTGTGGCTGGAGTTGGGAACTGGTCTACCCGTTCTGAGCTCAGTTGAAGCAACACTTTAAAAAACAGGATAGCTTATAAATTTTAAAATCTGATTATGAGAAAGATCAGTAACAATGACGTGGGTGCATACTGAACGAATGCTCTTGTGGCCACTAAGGAAAATCTGTTTGGTTGACCACGAAATCACAACATCCCATAGTTTCAGTATTTTCTAAACTACCTACATTTGTGAGAGTGACACTGTTCTTTTAAACAAAGGATGGTAGTACCACATGGCCGTTTCAAAGTGTAAAATACCAGCGTCCTGCTAGCTCAGTCACTAGAACATGAAACTTAAAACTGGAGGGAGAAGCACGATTACTGGAACAACATGGCAGGGGCTCGCTCTCACTGGATCCTAGCAACACACAGGAACCCGAGGCTCACTCTGTGAGCCAATGGGAGGGTTAAACTAAAACTCCACCTCCCACTGGATAAACGAGAGGCCTGAATCTGGGGCGCTGGCCACCTGGCCGGTTCCATCACTTCCATAAACAGCTGGCATCTGAGCTCAGTTCTCCAGATATCTGAGCCAAAAAAATGTATGCCCCACTTTGTGACTCCCTGTACAAGGCAGTTTTCATGCTTGCGCAATAAAACATGGAGGTCCGTGGTGCTGGGCGGGGCTTCCCCTGGAACAGTCAGCGCCTGAAAGCTGCAGTAGCCAAGGACCCGCTCCACAGCAAGCAAGGAGTGGGAGGTGTCTGGGGGAGGTGCTGGCTACTCTGCTAGAGATGCCAACCTCGCCAATGATCCCCTGGTGTTGGTGAGGGTGGGAGGTGCCAGGTCTCTTTGTAATGATTATTTTTTCTTGAATACACTATCAATACACACACAAACCTGAAAACACAGAAATATAAAGATCACCCATAATCCCATCAGCCAAGGAGAATCACATAATTAATATAACTAAATATAAGACTACATTGCAGCAGGGCATGATGCCACATGCCTTTAGTCCCAGCATATTTTAAATAGTGAGACCCTGTCTCAAAGAAAGAAGAAAATACTGCATTACATATAGCAGTACCCACCCCCACCTCCTGGAGCTAGTTTACTTAGCCTTTAAAAGGCATGAAGTAATCGGTGTACGTGGCTGAAAAGCAGCCAGCCACCTCCTGGGAACTGGACCCTTGGCCAGGTGCAGCTCCCAGGCCTTTCCAGATCTTTCCCCCATGCAGAGCATGCTCAGTGCAGCAGTTGGGTTGAACCAGACACACAGCCATCTCTTCCACGGAGCACATGTGCACTGTGCTCAGTACATTGTCTCTGTCAGTGAGAAAGTGCCCAGTCATATCCCTGCTATTGCAGCTGCGAGATCCATCAATTGGGGCAGGGGGAGGTCACAATGACTGTTTTTGTAAACCAGGTACAAGCTGAACTGCTAACATTCCAGATTTATCTGAGCTCGCTACATTCCAGGGAACAGATAGTGTTTCTGTTCTTTTTCTTTTTTTTTTTCTTTTTTTTTTTCTTACTGAGCTATACAACTCAGACTATACAATTCACCCATTTAAAATGTACAAGTGGATAGCTTTTCATTTCTTGGGTTTGTTTCCTGTGATGCTCATATTGACTTTAAAAAGAGAGGTCATTTCTTCTTGTGTTTTTGTTTCCTGTAATGAACACAGTAACTTTAGAGGTCAGGGGCTGGAGAGCTGGCTCAGTCGTTAAAGGCTAGGCTCACAACCAAAAAAGAAATATATATAAAAATAGAGGTCAGTTTTAAAGCCTGTTAAAAATACAAGTGACCAGCTTCTGGTATTCACAATCTAATAGAATAAATTCATTCACCTAAAAGAGACCACACAAACCAGGTGTGGTGGCACATTCCTATTATCCCCAGTACTCTGGAGTCAGGGGCAAAAGTCCCTCCTGGACTACATAGGGAGGTCCATGTCAGTCTCAGCTGTGACAGAAAGAGCCTGTCTTGAAAATACAATACAGGGGACTGGAGAGATGGTTCAGTGGTTAAGAACTCTGCCTGCTCTTCCAGAGGACCTTGGTTCGATCCTCAACACCTACATTGCAGTTTACAAACATGTGTAACTTCAGTTCCAGAGGAACTTACGCTATCTTCGGCCTTCCTTGGATACCAGGCATGAAGATGGTATACAGACATACATACAGACAAAACAAATATACACGTTTAAAAAATCTAACCAGGCATGGTAATACAACCAAGGCAGGCTGACTTCTGAAAGTTCAAGGCCAGCCTGGCCTAAATAGCAGGTCCCAGGACATCCAGGTTTACATAGACATTTAACAAACCTGTACACTAAAGAAAGGAAACCCATTTTCCCTCCAACCTAGGCAAGCACTATGTTGTGTCCCCATAGATTTGCCCACTCTGGCCATTTTAATGAATGGAATATACAATATGTCCCTTTTATATCTGGCTTAGGATAATGTCTTCAAGATTCATCCCTGCTGTCTCATGTATCAGTACTCCTTTTCTTTTTATTGTAAAATATCCCATTATAGCTCTACTACATTTTATGTATGTAGTCATTAATTTACAAATGCTGGATTGCTTATATTTCTTTTTGAACTATTCATTTATTTGTATTTTGTGTGCAGTGGTGTTTTGTCTGCATGTATGTCTGTGTGCTGGTGTCTAATCCCCTGGAACTGGAGGTACAGATGGTTGTGAGCTGGCCTTCTGGAAGAGCAGCCACTGCTCTTAACTCCTTCAGGCCCTGTATTTCTTAGGCTGCTGTAACATTCATGTCTTGCTCACGTGTATATTTATATTTTTAATTCTCTTGGGAGACTTCTACCAGGGGTGGAATTGCAAAATTACATGATAATGCAAAATGCTGAGGCTGGCCTTGAACTCCTGATCCTCCTGCTTCCAACTCCCAAGTGCTGGAGTTACAAGACTGTAATGCCATATCTGGCTCATATGTAGTGCTAGGGATCAAACCCAGGGTGTCAGGCATGCTAGGCCAACACTGTCAACTGAGCCACATCCCCATCACTTTTTTTGGTTTTTCGAGACAGGGTTTCTCTGTATTGCTTTGGAGGTTGTCCTGGAACCCACTCTGTAGAGCAGGCTGGCCTTGCCTTGAACTCACAGAGATCCACCTGCCTCTGCCTCCCGAGTGCTGGGATTAAAGACGTGTGCCACACCCGGCCCTCCCTAAAACTTTTATTTTGTTTTTGAGACAGAGTCTATGTAGACTAGGCTGACCTGAAATTACTACTAAGTAGACCAGGCTGGCTTCCAACTTACTATGTCCCTCCTACCTCTGCTTCCTTAGGCTTGCACAACCATTTCCAGTGCCTCTTAAAATTTACCCAGAGTGTTTCATACTTTTAGCTCTTATATGTACGTCTTCGGTCTATTTTGAGTTAATTTTCATCTGTGGAGTTGAGGATACAACTTCATGATGACATTTATTGAAAAGATTCTTCTCTCCCTCATTAAATTATTTTAATAATCCTGTCAAAAAATCAGCTGACCATGAATATACTGTTTTATTTCCAAACTGCCAGTTGGGTAAGGTTGAGACATGTGAGTATCTGTATGCTAGTACTGTACTGCTTGAGAGCTGCAACTTTGTACTTGGTCTTGGCATAGGGAGTGTAAGCTGGGACTGGAGAGATGGCTTAGCAGTTAAGAGCATTGACTGCTTTTCCAGAGTACCTGATTTCAATTCCTGACACCCCACATGGCAGCTCACAACTGTCTGTAGCTCCAACATTCAACACCCTCATACAGATATATACACAGGCAAAATACCAATGCCCATAAAATAAGTAATTTTTTAAAAGATTGTTAGCTTTTCAAAGTCTTCTGACTTCCCATATGAATTCAAGGATCCACTTCTCCACAAAGAAGGTAGTTCAGGTTATGATATGAATTTGATAGAACATGAAGATCATTGATACTGTTTTTAGGGTGTGCAGTTTTGCTTGCTTATTTATTTACTTATTTATTTATTTATTTATTTATTTGGTTTTTTTCGAGACAGGGTTTCTCTGTGTAGCTTTGGAGCCTATCCTGGCACTCGCTCTGGAGACCAGGCTGGCCTTGAACTCACAGAGATCCACCTGCCTCTGCCTCCCGAGTGCTGGGATTAAAGGCATGTGCCACCAACACCTGGTGCTTGCTTATTTTTTAATTTTTTTTTGTTTTTAATTAGGTGTACATGCGGGGTTATGCGCACATGCGAGTGTGGTGCCTGCAGAGTCCAGACAAGGTTATCAGACCTCCTGTAGCTGGAGTTACAGAAAGTTTTGAACCACCCAAAATGAGTACTAAGAACTGAACCCTGGTCCTCTTCAAGAGGAATACCTGGTTTTAACCACTGGGCAATCCAGTCCAATAATGGGTTTCGCCATGACATTGTCCCAGTGTACATAGTGTGTTTTGATCATATTCACTCCCATTACCTTCTCTTGCCCGTCTCCCTCTCCCACTGACACACTTCCGTTTCCTGACTAGGCTCTCTCCTACTAGCCTGTCTCTTTTGCTGTTTGCACTGATGAGATCAGTGAAGTTGTGTACAGGGACATAGGTGAGGGGTTATCTACAGGAGCGTGTGCAACTTACCCATGGCTACATTTGGAAGAAAATGCCCCCCAACTGTGTATAAATCCTCAGGGAAGGGGGCCCATGAGACCCTCCCCCTTCCATGACAGGGTGTAATTTTCACCAATCTTTTGAGATATCTGAAGTATCCCAGAATCACTGCAGTCCAGAGACGTCAAACTGAATCCTCTCTTAACCTTCCCCAACTCCAACCAGATGACTCACAAAGCGCCTATAGGTATAAGGAAATAATAGGTCTTCAGGATTAAGGACAGAGGTGGCTAAACTCTGTAAAAGGCCAAGGCAGTGCGTGCACTGAGCCATCTCTCCAGCCCCTTGCTTTGTCTATTGTTGAGGTAGCCCAGGGTGGCCTAGGACTTGTAATACTCCTGCCTCAGCTTCAAGAGTGATGGAATTACTAGTTTTGTCAACACACCTGGTCATTCATATTATTTTCTAAATGCCTTTTTTTCAGTTAAGCATATTGTGAACTGCTTTCTATTTCATAGCTACGACATTCACAGTTTCTCTTATGTAAAATAATTCAAGAAGGATTTATCAACAATCACAGGACACAGACACTCTGGTTGCTTAGATACCAAGATGAATCATGTATGTATCCTAGCTATAATAAAGGGCATTCAGCTGGGCGTGGTGTTCCACATTTGTAATAACCAGTGCTTGGGTGGCTGGACCAGGGAGATCAAGAAGTCAAAGCAAGCCTGGGCTACATAATGAACCAATGTCCCATGTACTTGATGAGTACCCTGAACTCCTAATCCTTCTGCTTCACCTCCAAGTTCTAGGGTTACATAATGAGACTCAGTCTCGAACAAACAAGGGTCAGGAATATTGTTCATTAATGGCACATTTGCCTTTTACATACAAAGCTATGGGTTGGATTCCTAACACTACGAAAGAAAAAAACAAAACAACTTTCAAGGATAGAAAGTTCAAGGCCAACCTGGGCAATGTAAATCCTGGCTTGAAAACAGATAAATAAAGCCAGGCATATGTTTTTAGTTCCAACACTCAAGCTGCAGAGACAAGCAGATTTCCCAGAGTTCAAAGCCAGCTTGGCCTACATAGTGAGTTCCAGGATAGCCTGGGCTACATATAAAGACCCTGTCTCAAAAAAAAAACAATAACAACAAAAAGTAAACTCAAACAAACAAAAAAGGTGATTCTATATAAGGAATGAAATGAAACTTGCACATTGATATAACCACTTAGGAATATTGGGGTTTCCTAGCCTCAGCATCATTAATACTTGAGGATTATTTGTTTTGAAGAGCTATCTTGAGTGTTGAAAGACAGTTAACAACATCCCTTGCCTCTGACCATTGAATACCAGGTATTCCTCCACCCCAGTTATGTCAAACAAAAATGCTTCTCAACATTGTTAAATTGCCTCTAGTTGAAAAACCACTGAGCTAGACCCAAACATAATGATTTTTTTAATGGTTTTGTAGTACATCCCATGAAGAATCTACAATTTATGCAACTTATACCCTGTAATTGTACATTCCTGTTGTGCCCAATTTTTCACTGCTTTCACTTTATATAAAACATAAGTTTTAGAAAATATGGCATTGGAGACTAGGGAGATGCCTCAGTTGGCAAAGGGCTTGCTGTGAAGGCAAAAAGTCCTGAGTTTGGATTCTCAGCACCCACATCGAAAGTGGGGTGTGATAACGTTTGTAATACCAAAGTAGACAGGAGAATCCCAGGGTCTTACTGGCCAGTTAGGCTAGCTGAATCAGTGAGCTCCATATTTAGTGAGAGACCTTGTCTCAAAACCTAAGGCAGAGAGAGTGATTGAGAAAGACACTGGACATTGTTTTCTGGTCTCCATATGCATCCACTTACATACAAACAGCACACAAATCTTATTATAAAAGCTATAGAGCTGGTAAGATGGTTCATTGGGTCAAGGCCCTGGCTACCAAGCCTTCAGTCCCCACAAACACTGTGGGGCACACACACACACACACACAGAGAGAGAGAGAGAGACAGAGACAGAGACAGAGAGAGAGAGAGAGAGAGAGAGAGAGAGAGAGAGAGAGAGAGAGAGAAAATAGATAATTGTAAAGAATTTTTTGGCCCGGTGGTGGTGGTGCATGCCTTTAATTCCAGCACTTGGGAGGCAGAGGCAGACGAATCTCTGTGAGTTTGAGACCAGCCTGGTCTACAAGAGTTAGTTCCAGGACAGCCTCCAAAGCCACAGAGAAACCCTGTCTCGGAAAAAAAAAAGATTTTTTTTGAAGCCGGGCGTTGGTGGCCCGCCCACACCTGCCTTTAATCCCAGCACTCAGGAGGCAGAGGCAGGTGGATCTCTGTGAGTTCGAGGCCAGCCTGGTCTAAAGAGCTAGTTCCAGGACAGCCAGGACTACACAAAGAAACCTTGTAAACCAGGCTGTCCTCAAACTCAAAGATCTGCCTGCCTCTGTCTCCCAAGTGAAGGGACTGAAGGTGTGGGCCACCACTGCCCAGCCTTCTCATACTTATTTTTAAACATGTATTTATTTATGTTGTGTGGGGAGAGGGTGTTTATATGCCACAGCATACATGTGGAGGTCAGATGACAACTTGCAGGAGTTGGTTTGCTCTTTCCACCATGTGAGTCCTGGATCATCCACAGGTCTTCAGGCTTGGCAGCAAGTGGATCTACTCACTGAGCCATCTCATCAGTCCATGCCCAAAGTTTTGTTTTAAAAGCTATCAAGGAAATTCCCAAAATAACACAGGTTATTGCCATTGTTCTTTATTGCCCATCATAACTACAAGATGGTAAGACCCCACTGATGAAGACACTATGCACTTTGGTTGTAAGACAGAAAATATCAAGCTGGAACTGACCTGAAAAGTCCTCCCAGCTGGGTAGCCTCCATAGAGCCAGAAGGTGGTACATAGGCTGCTGGGGGAGAAAAGACAACAATAGTACCACACAGCAACGAATCCTAACTGTTATAATGCTGGCTTGCCAAGCAAGATGTGCTCTCTGGTGAAATAATGGCATGAACATAATGAGTGTAACCAACTACCTGCTGATTGGATTTGAGGCCTGCGCCACAGGAGGAAATTTATGCTTAATATTGAAACCTAGCCAAAAGTTCATAGTTTAGGAGGTCATGGATCCTAGGGGAACATACCACTGCTATTTCACTAAATGAACTTGTCAAATCACCTTGTAAATATTTGTTTATACCTAAGTGAGTGTTAAGTGCTCAGCCGTAAATGGGACATTTACATCAACCCTATTTCCCAAAGGCTTGGGGAACACTGTGGAAGAAAGGGTGGAAAGAATGTAAGACGTACAGGATAGGGAGCAGTGCTTCTCCTTCTGGACAATGGCTATTGTACTCATGAACTCATTGTAAGATCAAGCCATCAAAGCCAGTTAACACTCTAGCAGACAGCACTATGAAAGTGGGAGGGGCATGTTGAGGGTGTATGGAGAGTAGAAGGGGGGCTGGGTTGGATATGATCACGTTGCAGTGTATGCTTGTAAAAATAAAAGCAATTTTAAATAAATAGCTAATAAAAATAATGCCGAGCATTGGTGGCACATGCCTTTAATCCCAACACTCGGGAAGCAGAGGCAGGTGGATCTCTGTGAGTTTGAGGCCAGCCTGGTCTACAAGAGCTAGTTCTATGACAACTAAGGCTGTTACACAGAGAAACCCTGTCTCAAAAAAACAAAAAAAAGGTGCCACTCGCATCATATTATATATATGAGAAATTGAGGCTAAGGAGTTAAGCAACTCCCCCAAGTGAAGAGCTGGAATGCCCCCATATTGGGGCAGGTGATATTGGTTCTGGGAATCTTCCAAAGAAAGCTAACTGTTAGACTTCTCTTCCACTATCACATCTCAGTTCTCACACATCACTGCCATGGTCATCTATCTGTCAGGCCATTCTCTGGGTACACAAGATCCACAGTTCCTTCAACATTCTCCAGTGAGCTGACATGGCTAGGATGTCACAATGCAGATGAGTGCCTTGCTTCCCTTTCTTGCCTCCACAACCTGGGTTTTACTCCCTCCATCCCAGGGAGCCTGTGAGTCAATGAGTGCTTCAGAAGGTCCCTGCAGATCATAGAATATACTTCCCAGAATCAGAGTGAGTGATAACATGAGCCAAAGTCTTAAAACAGAAGCAAGGTGGGCCTGGGAACAACAACGACGACGACTCACTCAGTACTAACATTCCTCGGACCTCTTTAGATTTTAGCAAGTAGCCTCATACTCCAGCCACCACAGCTGAGAGCCACTCTCAGTTGCCCTTGGGAATTCCAGTATCTTTTTTTCCTTTGATAGGGGACAGGATGAATGGGAACACTGTTATATTCTCTATTATAAAGACATATTTGTACTCCATATTGTAGAAAGGAATCAGCCCGTACATGTTATTACTTAGTTTAGCAGTACACACTGTTAATGGTTTGTTTGTTCTGAGCTATCTCCTCCCCCTGCTCAGCAAGAGTGATACCAGCAGAAACTTAAGTTTCAAGAGCCTGAGGGAAGACTACAAGGGTTGATAACAAAAGAAGCACAGACGTTACAAGTTTAGGCTCTGGCTCCGTGGCTGACCACCTAAGCAGAGGGACAAAACTAAGCTTGGGAATGATTGATTGCCTGCCCCTGCTCCCCACCTCCCTTCATCCCTGTATAATTTACTTGCTGGCGATAAGAAGACAGATTTCTCAGGAGGCTAATTCCCTGTCTTCTCAGATCGCCAACTCTCTGAAGAAAAGTCAGTTTGAAAATTCAAAGAAAAAACTTATCAGAAGCCAGGGGTGGTGGTGGTGGTGGTGGTGGTGGTGGTGGTGGTGGTGGTGGTGGTGGTGTGGTGTGGTGGTGGTGGTGGTGGTGGTGGCGGCGGTGGCGCCACAGCGGCGGCGGCCTGGCGGCACCTTTAATCCCAGCACTCCCAGGCAGGCAGGTGGGTCTTTGTGATTTCGAGACCAGCCTGGTCTACAGAGTGAGTTCCGGGACAGCCAAGGCTACACAGAGAAAACCTGCCTTGAAAAACAAACAAATTTATCAGAAAAGACCTCATAAAGGGTATTTCCAGAGAGGTTTAACTGAGGTAGAAAGATCCATCCTCAAAGTGAGTGATAACATGAGCCAAAGTCTTAAACAGAAGCAAGGTGGACCTGGGGAGGGACGAGGACGACGACTCACTCAGTACCAACATTCCTCGGACCTCTTTAGATTTTAGCAAGTAGCCTCATACTCCAGCCACCACAGCTGAGAGCCACTCCATTGCCGTACTGTTCCCACCATGATGGACTGTACCAAACTATGAAGCCCCCTTTCCCTTAAAAATCCATAAAGGAAATGTTTCTTAATCTTTTCTCTGAGCCTGTCATTGCCAGAACAGCCATAGCCAAGCGATACCAGCTCAGTTGATCTACAATGCAATGATCCAAGGCCACAAGACAAGGAGAAACATAACAAAGGGAAAACTTTCAGAAACACAGAGATTGAAAAAACTACACACACACACACACACACACACACACACACAATTCAGCCAGGCATGGTAGCCCTTACTTATAATGCTAGCACTCAGAGAAGTCTGAGACAGGAGGATCTCTGTGATTTCCAGGCCAACCTGAGATCAGATTCAACTACCCACTTCAGAAAACTAAGACCTGGCAAAATTAAGACATATTTAATAGTGTTCAATGGGGGTAGAAGTTTTAGGTTTACAGAGCAACTTAAATGGAAAATAGAGCCACCAAATTGTTCTTCATCCCACCAACAGTGCTTATATTAATTCACATGTTAATCTCTATTAATTCAATTATTCTCTTGTTAAGCTTGCATTTAGATGATGCATTGGTTATAACCAATGAGCCAGTAAGGCTACATTAACTAAAGTCTATGCATTGTATTGAAGCTCAATCTTTGGTTGTGGGTTACACAGTTTTTGACAAATGCATGTCATGTATCCACCATTAATTACAACATGATGCAGAATAGTTTCACTGCCTCCCCAAACCCTCCATGCCTCATCTAGTCAGTCCTCCCTCCTTTTTCCTGAATTTCTGGTAAGCATTGATCTTTTCCTTATTTATTTATTTAAACATGATCTTGCTTTGTAGCCATGGCTAATGATGAAATCTCGGTTCTCTTGACCTAAACACCTCCAGTGTTTTCAATGTTTGTGTTTTAAGGGTTGTTTACATATTTTGGATAGCTAGCCTTTATTTGGGGGTGGTTGGCAAATTATTTTCTCCTGGCCGGTAGCCTGCCTTCTCATTCTCTTAACATTGTCTTTCGTTTGGTTTTGAGACAGGGTCTTACTAATCCCAGGCTGGTCTCAAACTTTCTATGTACCTTGACTTTTTTTTAATCCTCCTGCCTCTACTTCCTGCGTCCTGGGATTATAAGTGTGTACCACCACACTGGGTTTGTTTTTGTTTTTGTTTCACTTTGTCTTGTTTCTGAGACAAGTTCTGGGAGTTCTTGGCAACACATCCGGGTGTTCTCCTGTCCATTTTTTTCTGCTGATAAGCTGCCTATAGTTCAGTGTTTAAGGAAAGGATCTCTGGAGTAGTATGAATTCAGCATGTCAATGACAAGGTGTGACATCATGGCCAATTTATGTAACCTCTCTGAGCTTCAGTGTCCTCAACTGTACAATGGGTTTGTATAGTTAGTAATGACAATCGTTGGTGGGCCAGTGAGAAGACTCCGAGAGTAAAGAAAGTTGCTGCCATGCCTGGCCACCTGAGTATAATCCCCAGGACCCACAAGATAGGAGAGAACTGACTTTTTTCAGGTTTTCGAGACAGGTTTTCCCTTGTAGCTTTGGATCCTGTCCTGGAACTCACTCTGTAGACCAGGCTGGCCTCAAACTCGCTTATCTGATTCAGATTTCAATAGGCAAGCATTCTACTAACTGAGCCACATCTGTAGCACAGTTTTCTCCTTTTTATTGCGGAGTAGCATACATTGTGTGCATGTGCCACAGTCAGTTTATCTCACCAGTTGAAACATGAGCTGATTTCCATTTGGGGCCATTACAAATAAAGCTGCTATGAACATTCATAGATGTACTTTTCTTTTGTTTTTCCTTTTTTATTTGTTACTATTGAGTGTTTGTACATGCATGCTAACATGTGCATGTCATGGTGTGAGTGGGGCCAGTGGTATGTGGAAGTCAGAGGACAATTTTCAAGTGTTGCATCTCTTCTTCCACCATGGGTCCAGGGATCAAACTCAGGTCACAAAGCTTGGGCAACAAGTTGTCCCACAGACCCTACAGATATATTTTTCATCGAATGTTTTGTTTTGTCACTAATATAATAATTCCCCCTTATAAAAGAAAACACCAGCTGGGTACAGTGGTGCACACCTTTAATCCCAGCACTTGGGAGGCAGAGGCATGTGAGTTTCTGTGAGTTCAAGACCAGCCTAGTCTGGTCTACATAGAGAGGAGTTCCAGGACAGCCAGGGCTAGAAAGACCCTGAATCAAAAAAAAGGGGGGGGGAGAAAGAGAGAGGGGCATAAGGGGGAGGGAGGGAGAGGGAGGAGAGGAAGAAGAGGTTCCTCAGTGGCTCAGTGGTTAAGATTACCACTGCTCTTCCAGAAGACCCACATGGCAACTACCACCTTCTGTAACTCTGGTTCCAGGAGACCTGACTCCCTCTTCTAGCCTATAAGGGCACTGGGCATACAGATAGTACACAGATATTCCTGCAGGCAAAACATCTGTACACATAAAAGTAAACTAAAAAAGAAAACCACAACAAAAATTTAACCTTGTATTGATTAATCTCAGCTTTTCAGTAACTGCAGATTTTCCGAATAAAAATCTGTTAGTTTGATAAAGCTATACATTTGAAGTATGCATACATTCTGTTAAGACATTCCAACACATTTTTTTTCAGTGATCACAACCAATTTTTCTAGTTTTTCTTCCAACAGCTCCATTTTGTCTCTAGGAATAAAACGCAGAACCTTGTTCACACTTGGGAAGTGTGGCCACTGAGTTACAATCCCAGACCTTTTCTAGTGTATTTTGAAAAGCAATTTTCAACAGGAATTTGTAAACAACCTAACAATCACAGACCTTTTGATGACTATGATAGCTTTACATAAATGCTAGGTTCCTCTCTGTAGTAAACAGAACAATCTTGCCTCCTTCACTTCATACATATGCATAGAGAGACAAATTTTCTAACTGATGTCTAAATGCTATCAGTAAAGGCTAGAGAATGTATGGGTTCCAAATTTGTGCCTTTAGGTCTTTCAGGATAGCCCAATAACAATCTAATTTCATTCAGCCAGGACTATATTGAAAAATTCCAATTAGCTGGGGAATTCTATTTTCAAAAACTGTTACTGATCCTCCTAAAATTAAGGTGAGCTTTGGTGGTGGTTATTTGCCCCACTCCTGTCAGCTCACAGATAACTATGTTTATTCTATTCAGAGATGTTGGAGCTATGAATTGCTTTCTTGAAACTCCCATGCAGATTGTCTTCTCATTAGATCCCATTAGCACAAGGTTTTGTGGAGATATTGGAGGGGAGGAAAAAGGAACTTCTGATTGACAGGTTCCCAATCCACCATGACTCAAGCCTCTGCCTTCTTTCAGCTTTCCAAATATCTCCATGTCATGGCCCCATAGAGCTAGCAGGACCCACCAGCTTTTGTGCTCTGAGCCTTCATTGAGTGTTAGCTGTTACAGACATCTGAGGTTGATGATGAGAGTGCTTCCATTGAGGCCTTGCAGCAGCCAGACAGACAAGGTAGCTGCTTCCTAGGAGAATTGGAAGTTCTAGCAAATAACTGGGTTACCTTTCTTTTCCTGCTTTGAGCCTTTAGTAGAAGGCTATGTACCCAAATACCTACCTAAATGGAATTGGCAGCATTTGAAATACTCAGCATAGCTTTTGTTTTTCCAGAATGTTTTACACAATTACAAACAAAATTTGCAAATTTCTAATTTAAAATGAATTATTGACACAGGTTCCTATGTAGCCCAGGCTGGCTTCAAACTCACTATGTAGCTAAGGATGGCCTTAAACTCCTGATCCTCCTGCCTCCAGGCCCCAAGTTTTGGAATAACAGGTTTGTCTTAGTTAGGGTTACTAATCTATGATGAAATATCTTAATCAAAAACAAGTTGAGGAAAGGGTTTGTTTGGCTTATGCTTCCACATCACTGTTCATCATTGAGGGAAGTCAGAACTGGAATTCAAACAGAGCAGGAACCTAGAGGCTGAAGTTAATACAGAAGTCATGGAGGGTGTTGTTTACTGGCTTGCTTGTCATAGCCTGATCAGCCTACTTTCTTATAGAACCCTGAACCACCAGGCGAGGGATGGCACCACCCATAATGGGTTGGGCCCTCCTAAATCATTGCTATTTTTAAAAATGCTCTATAGATTTGCCTGCAACCTGATCTTATGGAGGCATTTTCTCAATTGTGGTTCCCTCCTTTCCAATGACTCTAACTTCTGTCGAGTTGACATAAAACTAGCCAGCACAACCACCATGCCTAGCAGCAACTTTTCTGCCCTGTGTCTATCTTATCTACATCTTAAACTATCCTTATGCGGGATGATCTGTGGTGGATGGAATTCAAAAACGGACAAATCTAGGCAAATACTGGAGTTCTTTGTCAATAAGCAACGAATGGAGACTCAGGCTAAGTTCAGGAAAAGGAGGAATCTCCGGAAGGGGCTAAGCAGCTCACAGAATTGAAAGGGTTGATCTTGAAAGGGTGGGAAACAGCCATTCCAGAGAGCTGGAAAGAGGGGCCCACCTCCCGGAGGGCCCTTCTGTTCACATGCATGGAATCCACATTCCAGGAAGGGTGTGGTCTGCTGGGGTCAAGTGCCTACCCCTTGGCTGGTGGACATCTGGATATCCTGATAGACAGTCCTTTTACACTGAAACTGGTTCACCTAAAAGAACTATCTCATGTAGGAAGCACTGGATGGTGGCTGGCAATGAAACAAACGTTCACTTCAATGAATTTTAGAAGAGGTCTTCAGTTGTAAATAAGAATGCCTTTTTGTTGAAGATGTAGCTCAGTGATAAAGTACTTTCCTGCCATGTGCAAGGCTTTGGGTTCAATGTCCAGCACTGGAAAGAAAAGAATGTGTTGTATTCAATCTGCTAATGTTAGAAAGTTCAGAGTCATCTTAAAACACTCTACAGTTAAACAGGAGGAAAAAACTGCAGTAATCTATGGTACAGAAAGTTGTCAAACTAAACAATTCATTGTATATTTCAAAATTGCTAAAAGAATAGATTTTCAATGTTTTAATCACAAAAATTGGTATCTGATGCAACAGATTTGTTTGACTTAATTATTCCACGATAGATAGATAGATAGATCAAAACATCACATTGTACCCAATAAATATATGCAATTATCATTTGTCAATTAAAATAAAAAGGAAAATAAGGTTTTAACTGGGAGTGGTGATGCAGGCCTGTAATCCCAGCAGCCCTCAGGAGGTTGAGGCAGGAGAATCACAGACTCAAAAGCCAGACTGGGCAATAGTGAGACCTTGTCTGAATAAGTAAATAAATACTGTTGGGACTGGGCATGATGGCAAATGGCTATAATCCCTTACTGGGAGGGCAGGCTGGAAGACTGCCCAAAGTTGAGACTAGCCTGGTCTATATGAGTTACAGGCTAGCCAGGGCTATATAGCAAGACCTGTTTCAAAACTAAAATAAAATAGGGCTGGAGAGATGGCTCAGCAGTTAAGAGCACTGACTGTTCTTCCAGAGGACCCTGGTTCAATTCCCAACACCCACATGGCATCTGACAACTGTCTGTAACTCCAAGATCTGACACTCTCACAGAGACATACATGCAGGCAAAACACCAATGTACATAAAATAAGAATAAATACATTTAAAGAAACAAAATTGCTTTTCTTGTGATACCTTCTTATCTCTGCTTACTGGATGGAACAAATCCAGGAGGAGTTTCATATTCATTATTTTTCGTTCGACAAATATTTATTTACTACGCCCCAATGATTCTAAGTCTAAGCCCCAGTAATTCTAGTCTAGGTCATTTCCTTTATTTGCTGTCACCAATGAACCAATATGAGGCTCTGTGTTGCTTAACATTAACAGCTAGCTAGCACAAAAGGATAAGCTGGTCTTTTAGAGCACACAGGGAAGCCCCACAAAAGTTAACTATTAATGCATGTATGCATAGAAAACAATTACTTTAACTAATATCCTAACAGTGAATGAAAGAGTGTGAAGTTCAAACAAGCAGTGTATTTTCAATCATAGTCATTTTCCTTCAACTCGCTTGCATAATTACCTTAAACAGCATTTAAGATAATTACTTGCAATTCTGTCACACAAAGATAACTTCTGTCATCTGTATTACTCCTTTGCCATTCCCTTCTATAGTTTTTCTAAAGGGCATGGCATTTTTCCCAATTACAAAAGCATTATGTGTCCATTGGAGGAAATTTTAAAATAGGGCAATATATGAAGGATGAAGTAATCATCATTCTAAACTACAAATGTAGCTCAGTGGTAGTGTGCTTGCCTGGCATGTGTGAGTTCCAGGGTTCAATCCCCAGTACTGCAAAAACTGAATGAATGAATTAGTTAAAAAAAAAAAAAGTTCTTCATCTGAGAACAAAGAGACATTGGCAATTGGTACATTAGTTTTGTTTTTTGTTTTTTTTTTATTTGCTCCTAAGGATTTGGATGAAAACTGATGGGGGGGTTCTTTTTGTTTGTTTCAAGATAAGGTCTCACTATGCAGCTCTAGGGCCCTGGAATTCAATATGTAGACCAGACTGGCCTCAAACTCATAGAGACCTTCCTGCCTCTGCCTCCCAAGTGCTGGGAGTAAAGGTACATCATCACACCCAACTTGAAAACTGTTTTTTTTTTAATTTCTTTAAATTCTGTTTTTATTAATTTTTTTATTTTATGTACATCGGTGTTTTGCCATGGGTGTCAGGGTCCCCAGGAACGGAGTTAGTTACAGACAGCTGTGAGCTGTCGTGTGGTTGCTGGGAATTGAACCAGGGTCCTCTGGAAGAGCAGTCAGTCCTCTTAACCGCTGAGCCATCTCTCCAGCCCCCCTGTTTTTTTAATTCTTGTTTTTGGGGGTGGGGGTTCAAGGCAGGGTTTCTCTGTGGCTTTGGAGGCTGTCCTGGAACTAGCTCTTGTAGACCAAGCTAGTCTCGAACTCACAGAGATCCTCCTGCCTCAGCCTCCTGAGTGCTGGGATTAAAGGTGTGTGCCACAACTGCCTGGCAATAAATTCTTTTTAAAGTTTAAAAACATTTTATGTGTGTGGATGTTTTGCTTTCATGTATATGTATGTGCAGCACAAGCATGCCTGGTTACGTTTGGAGGCCAGATTCCCTGGAGCTGGAGTTACGGTTGTGAGCCATGGTTGATGCTGGTTCCTCTGGAAGAGCTGCCCTAGTCCTTAACCACTGAGCCAACTCTTCAACCCAATGAAAACAATTTAGCTTGAATCACAATAGGTGTCCTTTAATTGTTTTCTTTTGTTTGCATAATCTGTAGACTTTTCAGCAAAGGAATTTCGCTTGCTGGGCATTGCTATTGTTTTGCCTCGATGGAGATGAGACTTAGATCCTTTCACAAGCCAAGTAGTGGCTCCACTGCAAAGTTACAGCCCCAGAAAAAACAAACAAGGAACAGGACAAAGAGTGAGATCTCCCCGGGTGGTGGTGGCCCGTGCCTCTATTCCAAGCTTTCAGGAGGCAGAGGCAGGCCAGCCTGCTCCACATAGGCAGTTCCAGGAGAGTCAAGGCTACAGAGAGAAACCCTATCTCAAAAAACAACAAACAAAAAAAGTGAGATCTCAGTATTTCTTTTTTATCCATGTGTCTCCAATTTCTACAGCATAATTGGGCACACAGTAGGGATTCCAAAATAATTTCTGAATAGCTAATAATTATGCCCTGGGCTAATGAGTCAGTGTTGTTAATAAACACACAATCACTCAGAAGCTATGTTCTGGTATTATTGCTCCCTCTCAATTTCAATAAATACTTCATGCTAGCATACATGTTGTCGCCCCACCACCACCACCAAACGGCTGGCCTGGAACTTAGGATCCACCTGCCTCTGCCTTCCTAGTGCTGGGATCAAAGTTGTGCATCACCACCGCTCAGCCATACATGTTGTCTTGATCTAAGACCAAATAATTCAAATTGCAAGTACTACACTCAAGAGCTTAGTTTGCCTCACCTTCTTCACCTAGTAAATTGTCATCCAGGTGCTAGGGGTGGGTGTAACAGAACAAAGTTCTCAAATTTATGGTCCAGTGTAGAGGACAAACATGAGCCAGGAGGTATAAAAGAAAAAAAAATAGCCAGGAAGTGAAGCAGAGACAGGCAGATCTCTGTGAGTTTGAGGCCAACCTGGTCTCAGAAAAACAAACAAAAAGAAAGAGAGAAAGCAAGAAAGAAAGAAAGAGGAGGGAAAAAAACAAAACACAAAGGTGGTTAGAAAACAGTTGCTTATGGAGACACATTAGGGAATGTTGCTGCTTTATAAAGGGTGATTGGGGACAGTTAAAGGTTTGAAACCTACAGGAATGTCTTTCAATCTTCAAGTTGTGACTCAGTGACTCAGTGCAGTGATGCACTCAATTTAGAAGGTGATCTGTCTTTTAAAAAAACTGAAATGAAACACCAGAGTGCATCACAATATCAAAGGTCAGCACTAATTACGTGTCACTTGGTACAGCTTATATGCATGATACACATGCACCAAGGCTACAAAATTTACTGTCAGTGAAGCTTGAAGAAGATGGGGGTGACTGCTATGGTAATTTTGAGTACTAGGACTGGTACCTAAACACATGTATGCACTCACGCACAAATATGCATGCAGAGGCCAGAGGAGGACCTGGCTGTCCTTGTCCATTGCCTTCCTGTTTATTTTGTGAGACAGAGACTCACTGCACTGGAAGCTTGCTGTTTCAGATAGGCTGTCTGGGCTGGCTGACTAAGGAGCTCCCAGGGTTTATGTCTCTGTAGTCTCCCACTTTACATTGGGGTGACAAGGCAAGTGAAGCCATGTACTGCTGAGTGCTGGGGACCCAAACTCAAGGCCTCCCTCTTCTTGTACAGCAAGTACTCTTATCCACTGGGCTATCTTCAAAGCCCCCTAAACAGGACCTTAGTTAAGATAATCCATGTTTCATGCATCAAACTATTTGTGCTTTCTTTTACAGTAGGACTTAAACATGCATAGCAGAAACAAGGAGATAACCACAGAAAAAAAAAGTGTCAAAGAAGAGTTTGGGGAGACAGGCAAAACAAAACTGAACAGTTAAGCAATTCAAAAGAGAAAACTGGTGTTATAATTTTATGGAAAAAAGCACCTGATGGGAAAAATGAATTCAACGTAATAAAAACAACAAAAAAGTTAAAGAAGGAAGTGGTGACGCACATAGCATTTGGGAGGCAGAAGTGATAGATTCGGGAATTCAAGGCCAGCCTAGGATACAAAGTAAGTCAGAAACCATAGATTCGGGAACTCAAGGCCAGCCTAGGATACAAAGTAAGTCAGAAGCCATAGATTCGGGAACTCAAGGCCAGCCTTGGATACAAAGTAAGTCAGAAGCCATAGATTCGGGAACTCAAGGCCAGCCTTGGATACAAAGTAAGTCAGAAGCCATAGATTGAGGAACTCAAGGCCAGCCTTGGATACAAAGTAAGTCAGAAGCCATAGATTGAGGAACTCAAGGCCAGCCTTGGATACAAAGTAAGTTTGTGGACAACCTGTCCTACAGAGAGCCCATCTCAAAGAAGAAAAAAAAAAACCCAAAACCAAACAAAAAAAGAACCTCCAAAGTTAATAAAACATGGTGTACATGATCCTTTCAGATTTAGTATACCATAGCAAGTGAATTATCTCAGAATTCCCTAAATATCTGTTCCATGCTTCCTTCTCATGCCTTGAAGGTAAGATTAAACAGTATAAAGAATTTAATTAGCTGGGAAGCTCAGGTATAAAACACTTGCCTGCCATGCGCAAGGCCCTGGGTCAGATCTCCAGGACTCACTCTGTCAGTCCCTCCCTCCCTCCCCCCCTCTCGTGCTTGTGCACACATTTTAAACTAAATTCATATTGTCTGGGATGATTTGGCTGTGGTTTTTGAGACAAAGTTCTTGGGCATTCCAGGCTGACTTTTAAAAAATGATCCTCGTACCTCCAGCTTCCATGTGCTGGGATTACAGGCATGTACCACCGAATCAGGCTCTCTCAGTCCTTTAAACATTTGTTATGGAAATCATAACTACCTACCACAATAAGTAAATTATATTAAAGAGAGACAAGAAAATCACCTCCAAAGTCTTGGCTTTCTGAGTACATGAAGTTCCCTTTGAAGCAGAGCCGTAGGACACAATGAATTAGAAGGAGGTGGACAAACTACAGTCCTTTAACTAAATCTCACCCACCACCGACTTTTGTATAGCCCCGAAGCAGAAAATGATTTTTCCATTTCCAAGTGTTTGGGGAAAAAATGAAAGTATTTTGTGACCTGTAAAAAGTACACCAAGTTCAAATTTCAGTGCCTGTAGTTTTACTGGAAGATGGCCAGGTTTATCCGTATTTTCTATGGCTATTGTGCTACAGCACGGAAGCCCGCCTGGCCCCTTTTAAAGAAAATGTTTGACCACCCGTGTTCTAGAACACGGAGGACACATGCTGAAACACCATTCTAACCCGCCCCCTCTCCAGCCACCCCCTCAGCGTTAGTCACCAGCAAGATTCTTGGAGCTGACATGGAGGGAGGGCGTTATAATAATGAATTGTACCACATGGGAAAAGAGAGACCCAAGGCAGTAAATTTCTATATAAGGGAATATGACTGTTTCTGCCACATACTAGAGTAACGTCTGAGTTTGTTTCCCGATCAGAAAAGAGGGCATCACCGAGGCATCTGCATGGTTGCGTTTAAGCATGAAGACACTTGGAAAGCTGTCAAGGGAACAAATGTTCCGGGGGTGTTTTTCAAGGAGAGCCTCTGAGTCTAGATGTAGACTGCAGTTCCTTTTAAGCGTAGGCGCCTGGGCCCCTCTGCTCGGACCCTCATTTCTCTCCAGTCCCCTTTGGATCATGTGGCTCTCTTCTCTGCAAAGCCCCCCCTCCTCCCCCCACTCTTGGGGCTGTAAAGCTTTACAGCAAAGCAGAGCTGAGGTATGCAGGCCTAGATTAGCCCAGTCCAGCCTCTCTCCAGTTCAGCCTGCCAGCGGCGGGGTCAAGATGGGACCCCTTCAGGTGACAAGAATGACTCAGCAGGGGCCTAGGCAGGAACTGAGATAGGTCAGCCCTGACAGGCACAGAATCCCCCGCAGCAAGGAGCCAGCAAACCAGTGTTAAGGACGCAAATAGGCGAACAAACAAAAAGTAACTTAAGTCAGCTTTAGGCCATGGGCGGACTGAAGGCCTGTGCCATCGCAGGCTTTATATTTAGCTTACAAGGCCGGCCCCGCTTAAGGCAGAAAAAAAGCTCAGTCTCTCCTAAAGGTCCCTTTCGTGTAAGAAAAATGTCACCGCGGCTCGACCGGGCCCCTCGAGAGGGTTGGATGGGAGCCTTTGAAGGGTGCAGAACACTGCCTGTCCATGATTATCTGGGAGACTTTGAGGGCACTGTAATCTCTCGAGAATAGGAAACCATTTTCCTCGCTAGCTCTGAGATTTTGCTTTGCTAAGGCGGCTGCAGCTTCCCTGCCCCCCTCGCACCCCCGCCGTCGCTGCTGCTTCTAGCAACCACGCCCCGCGGGCCCCAGGGCTTCTTGGCCCTGAGGCTCGCAGCCCCCGCGCAGCCTGCACACCGCGCTCCCTTCCGCCCCACCCCGCGCGGCCCCATCCGCCCCGCGGCCAGCCCTGGGAGCTCCGAGCGACGCCTCGCGCCTGCGCCTCGCTAACTTCCTGCTGCGGAACGCCCCACCCATTCGTGAGAAGCCCGCCTCCGAAGACGCATTAAAGCCCGCCCGCCGCACGCGATTGGTCTGGGTAGCGAGCCATTGGCTCCCAGGCCCGCCTTTCCACCGCCTCTCCGGTTTCCCAGGGCGGATGCGCCTGCGCTCAGCTGCCTGGGCGGGCTGAAAGGCGCGGGTTGAAAAGTCTCGTTCCAAGTTTGGAGAGAGAGAAGAGCGTCTCAGACCTCGACACCCGCGAGCGGGGAGGAGGCCGGAGAGAAGGACGCGGCGTCTGGGGGGAGCACCCAGGCAGCCAGAGCACGCTCAGGCTATCCGAGCTACGAGTGTGTGACGTGCTTGGAAAAGACAGGAGCGCCTGCGTTCGGGCTGCTCTTGGCTAGCGAGAGAAGTCCGAGGCGGCAAAGGGGGGCGAACGACCCGACGCAAGATGGCGAGTAAAGAGAGTAAGGAGGCCCTGCGGGGCGGCGCGCGCCGAGGCTGCGGGGGGCGGCGGGAGCGCGAGGCCGCGGCACGCGCCGGCGAAAGGCGCGAATTGGCGTGGGGAGCAGGGGGCGGGGCTGGACGCCAGGATGGGCGCGCGCCTGGAGGGGGCCTGCGCGGGACGGGGCCTGCTCGCCGAGGGCTGCGAGCACTTCCGGAGCTGGGCGCGGGGCCGAGGGGTAGGCCCCCTCCCCCACCCCACCCCTCCGCGGCCTAGCTCCCTCCCGCGCCCTTGGCTCGGGGGCGCAGGCGGTGGCAGAAACGCCGCGGATCTTTCCGTGCGCATGTTCGTCGTCCGTCTCGGGGTCGCGGCCCTTGTCCATGTTGGGGGTGGGGGTGGGGAGGCTCTGGAGCCCGCTGGACTATGGCTGCCGATGCTGGCATGGTGGGAGCTGGGGCCTCCTGAAGCGGGGATGGAGGAAGCAGGCCTGTGGGGTTCTGCTACACGTGGATTTGTCTATCCGACTGGGTCGTGGCACCCCTTTACAATACGGGTCATCTTAGAACAGGTGCGAACCACTGTAAAAGGCTGAAAAATCTCGATGTTAGTGCAAATAATGACCCAATTCGTTAAAGGCAGGAGATACTGATCTTGAAAGTGGGGGTGAAAAAGCTTCCTGGTGTTAGTATTCTCTTCACTTTCTGGAAGAGCAGTTCGTGTGCACATAATAGGTAAAAGGGAAGAATAGATAAGGTGTGGCCATTTCGAGGTGACCTCCAGTATCCAAATCCATATTTTGACTTCGATTCTTCTCAGCCACTTAATTGTGGGCTTTCTCCAAATTTCAGTGTTTGAAGATACTGTGGAGGAGCGTGTTATCAACGAAGAATATAAAATCTGGAAGAAGAATACACCGTTTCTGTATGACCTGGTTATGACCCATGCTCTTCAGTGGCCCAGTCTTACCGTTCAGTGGCTTCCTGAAGTGACTAAGTAAGGGTTTCTGGCAACTTTTATTTTGCGTAGATTAAAGTGCTGTTTAAATTTTTCTGCGTGTTTTTCTCTTTTGGTATTTTACACAGAGAATATAAATGTATAATCGGTTAGTCCGTGGGTGAGGTGGCAAGTGGTTTTTATGTTCAAAACTTAAGATTTCTGACGTGGAAGTCTGGTATTGAGGGAAGAGAAGAATCTTGTGAGAGACTAATTGGTGTTTCTAGAAAATACTGAATATTTTGGCATTTCATGGGCGGTATTAGACCAGCATCTCTGGACTCCAGACCAATACATTGTTTCCATACTGGATAGAAAAGATTACATATGTAACAAAAGCTATTATGGCTTGATGGATTTATGGTAACAGAAACAACATTTATGTGATGCTTAAAGTAAGTATATAGCAAAGGAGAAACAAATTTGGTAATAGTTGACCAAAGAAAAGCTGTCATTTGTTTTCAATGTGGAATTTAGGATGAGATTCTTGTTAAGTACTTGTCTCCAATATTTGTAAAATTTCTCTGGAATAATTGCTGATGTTTACAGAGCACTTAGACTAGGACCTGACACATCTGAGTTTAGGCCTCATAACAGAACTACGATAGAGATACATTTTATCATTCTAGATTTACCAATGAGGAAAAGGGCTGACAAGTTAAGCACAATGCTGAAGCGCAGACTACTGGTGATTGCCTGGCTTACAAACCAGGACTCAACCAACCCAAACCGGTTGGCTCCAGAATCAAGGCACCGCCTACATTAGACTACCTTTCTTATCTAGGCATGCAACTTTTCCAATAGGAATATGGCCACATACCTTCAAAATATGTTGACTTTTTCGTGTTGTGAGTCCATAATTAGGATTAAGCCAAACTAATATACAAGGAAGATTTTGTGACCAGTTCTAAAAGGAAGCCAATTTTAAGTAAAGTTACTTGTAATGGCTAGATCCCATACATGAACATTGACTTAACAGATGGGGACTTACTGTCTCAAAAAATCTGTGATGTTTTTTATTTGCAAAGTTTTTTTTTAATACTAAAATTTTATTTTAAAAACGGAAGTGTCCAGATGTGGGAAGAGTCCTGAATGGCTACATAATGGGGGCTTATAGGCATTAATTTTTTTCCCCCGGCACAGTGGCTGAGTCAAACCCAGGGCCTTAGTATGGTAGGCACGTGCTCTGTGGCTGAGCTGTTTCTGAGCAGATTCTAAAATAGAATGAGGGCTGACAAGGTGGCTCGGCATGGTAAAGGTACTTGCCTCAAGCCTAAGGACCTGCATTCAGTCTCCAGAACCACATGGTAGAAAGAATTGACTCTTGTAAGTTTTTCTCTGATCTCCACATGCGAACACAATAAATAAATGAATGATAGTACAAAAAGTAGATTAGATTGAGCTGGGTGTGGTGGCACATGCGTGTAATTCCAAGTTCTAGGTCTGCCTGAGGTACATTGTAAGACTTTGTTTCACCAAATAACAAAGTGCCAGAGAGATGGTTAAAAGCACCGGCTATTCTTAATACCTGGGTTTGATTCCCAGCACCTACCTGGTGTCTCCTAACCTTCTGTAATTCAGGTTCCAGGAGATCTGATGGCCTTTTTCTGACTTAATACAGGCCTGGGGCATGAATGTGATGACCAGACATATGCAGTCAAAACATTAATATGCTTAAAATAAATCTGGAAAATAATTAAAGAAAAACAAAATCATGAGACTATACACAAATATTTAATATTCTTTGGAATTTTGTTGCATTTGTCTTTTTGTCTTCCTGTTAATCAGGACTTAGAAATTATTAACAGTATATGGCTCTCTTTAACTTTTTTGGTTTTTAGAGACAGGGTTTCTCTGTGTAGCTTTGGAGCCTATCCTGGCACTCGCTCTGGAGACCAGGCTGGCCTCGAACTCACAGAAATTCGCCTGCCTCTACCTCCTAAGTGCTGGAATTAAAGATGTGCACCAATACCACCAGGCTGTTCAGAAATAATTTTAAGGATTGAAATACCTCTTTATTTGGAATTCGGTGAAAGCTTTTTTCTTTAGACATGGTTTCACTATGTAGTCCTGACTGGCCTAAAACAGAGATCTGCTTGTCTCTGTCTCCCGAGTGCTGAGATTAGAAGCTTATACCGTCATACCCAGTAAAAACTATTTTTAATGTTACCTATGATGTGTTTTAATAAAAAGTTTTAGAAATTAATACAGGTAGAATGAATATCCCTTATGTAGTGTTTGGGACCAGAATCTGCATTTGGAAGAATTTTATTTACATATGCTTAATGAGTAGTTTTGGGATGGGACAAATCTATATATAATCTATATATAATTTTATACTGTATTTTCAATTGAGACAGTTGTCAGCTGTTTTGTGGATGCTGAGATTTTAACCTGGGTCCTCTGGAAGAACAGGCAGTGCTCTTAACTCCAGCTCCAAGGGAAAAAAAAATTGAGCTGATTTCACTAGGTAGTTCTGCCTGACCAACCTAGAACTTGCTATGTAGACTAAGTTGGCCTTACTCAGAGATCTGACTGCCTCTGCCTCCCAAGGGCTGATATTAAAGGCATGTATCACCATGCTCTGCCTTAAAGATACAATTTGTGTGCAGAGAATTGTGAGATTGAATTGTAGGGTGTTCAGAGGCTTAAAAATTATAAGAAAATTCAAAGCACATGAATTATTGAATATTGAGGACTGCTGTATGGTGCTTTGGGGTTTTATTTCGAAGGGTATAAAGTGACTCGTACTTTATCACCATATAAGATGCTGGAAATGTTGGCTGATTTTTACAAAATGTCTGTCTTGTTTGAGTAACAAGATCCCTCTCTACTTCTTTTGTCCTTCATGATTACTTGGACTTGTCCAAATAATTGATTTAGCATTTTAAAAAATGTTTACAAGCTGGGGAGTGAACCCAGCAGCATTGAAGGCAAAGCATTTTACTACTGAATTATATCCCCGTTCCTCATTTAAAAATTTCTTCAGTAGCAATCAGTACATAAGTATATAGTGTGAAAAGTAAACCCACTTCCACGTCACATACTTACAATTCCCCCTCCCCTAGCAGAGGCAGCTGTTTTCAATTTCTTGCCCATCTTTACAGAATAAAGAAGTACATATCCTCGATTTTGGTTTGTTTTTGTTTTTGTTCTGATTTTTGTTTTTTGTTTTTTTGTTTTTTGTTTTTGTCTTGAAGATTGAATCCAGGGCCTCATAATTACTAGTCAAGTACTCTACCACCAAGCATTATTCCTAGACTTTAAAAGGAAATACACATGGCTTTCATTTTGAAATAAAGTTTCAGTGGCTGGGGATAGCCTTGAACATGGGATCCTCCTGCCTCAGCTTCTGAGTAGCTAGGATAACAAGACCTGGCTTTGTTAGGGTTTTATTTTATTTTTGAGACGGACCTCAAATTCACTATGTGGCCAAGAATATCTACCTTTCAGTTTCTGAGATTTATTTTTTATGGTAGCAAGTTGTTGGCTTAACTTCTTATTAAAAATGTATTGGAGCCGGGTGGTGGTAGCACACGCCTTTAATCCCAGCACTCAAGAGGCAGAGGCATTTGGATCTCTGTGAGTTCGAAACCAGCCTGGTCTACATGAGCTAGTTCCAGGACAGCCTACAAAGCCACAGAGAAACCCTATCTCAAAAAACTAAAAAAAAAAAAAAAAAAAAGTATTAGAAAGCCAGTCATGGTGGTGCACAATTTTAATCCCAGTACTTGGGAGGCAGAGAGAGGAAGATCTCTGAGGACAGCCTGGTATACATAAACACTCTCTCTCAAAAAAAAAAACAATATTGGAGACTCTTGCTATCTCTATGCTAACACATACCCATTCTTTATAAGGGTATCCCATATTTTTTAAAATAACTTACTGTTTTTATTTTATCTGCATTGATATAAATGTGTCACAGATCCCCTAGAACCAGAGTTACAGACACTTGTTAGCTGCCATGTGGGTGCTGGGATTTGAAACCCGGCTTCTCTGGAAGAGCAGTCAGTGCTCTTAACCACTGAGCCATCTCTCCAGCCCCCCACAATTTTTTTATGAGTACAATTTATGTCATTGTTTCCTTGTGAATGGATATTTAGGTTGTTTCCAGTCTTGCTGCTACCATCAGTGCTGCTGAAAACAGTATTGTAATTGAGCATATTTTAAACTAGAGACAAGGTTTATCTTACTGTATAGCTCTGGCTGACCTGGACCTCATCATGTAGAGCAGAAAAACCTATGTAATAATCAAGTCATAAGAAACTGGAACATTTGAATTTGATTCAAGAGAAAAATTTTTTTCCAAGACAGGGTTCAAGAGAAATTTTTAAGATTCCCCCATTTTAGCTTCATAGAAAGGTCCTATTTATAAACTAAAACTATCTATGGACCTGCTTTTATTAAATGTACTGGTCTTCATTTTCCTCCTTTTTGTTATTTTTTTAAAGACAGGGGTTCTCTGTGTAGTTTGGATCCTATCCTGGAACTCACTCTGTAGACTGGGCTGGCCTTGAACTCCCAGAGATCCACCTGCCCCTGCCTCCCAAGTGCTGGGATTAAAGGCATTGGCCATCACTGCCCAGCCTCATTTTCCTCCTTAACCCCACTAAAATAGTCACTTTTTGTTTTCTCCTTGGCTTTCATTTTTAATTCACTTCTCTATAAAGGTTTTAATTTGTCTTCCTAAAGCATATTATTTTAGGGCCCCAACAATCCAACACTAGAGATTGAACCGAGGGTTTCATGAATGGGAGTTGAAATGTTGTACTACCAGGCTATATCTCTAACACTTTTTGTTTTGTGCCAGTGTCTCTGCTTAATTGTGTACACTGGCCTTGAACTCATTGCATGGTCCTGTAGGCCTTAGCTTGTAATCTTCCTGCCTCAGCAGCCTGAATATATGAGATTATAGATGTAATCCACCCAGCTAGAGCCTTAAATTATGGAAGTTATTTTTGCTAAGTAAAAATAAGTGTGTACATTCCTGCCCCCTACCCCAAACCATATCATGTTTTTTTAACTATTTATTTACTATGTATACAGTGTTCTGACTGTACAACAGCAGAGGGCTTCAGATCTCATTACAGATGGTTGTGAGCCACCATGTGGTTGCTGGGAATTAAACTTAGTACCTCTGAAAGAACAGCCAGTTCTCTTAACCTCTGAGCCATCTCTCCAGCCTGCCATATTGTATTTTTGGCTTACTATGCGTGCATCAACTAATACGTACTCTTCAAAGTTACTATTTTACTTAGCTATGGCTACCTATTCTGTTCAGGAGTTGTGTATGTTGTTTTATCATAAGCCAAACTTTTAACTTGACAGAACTCAATTTTGTAAGCTATTACTAAATAACATGCATAGATATAACCTCCAAAACTTTTTGTTATTAAAAGTCACTGATACCTTTGTACAAGTGAAATACAGGAACAAACAGATAAATGACCTAACTTGTCAGGTGTTGGGGGTTAGAGCCCTACTTCTCTGTAGGATCATGGAACGTAGTTGAAAATTGCTGTTCCAGATAAGACAAATGGAAGAGCATTATTGATACATAGCAATACAAAAGCCACTGTTTGGATCAAGGTGCCAAGAGGCACTGGTAAGTTCTTCAGCTTCAAGGTGAGTTTCCATAGAACAAGGTAACAAAAACAGTTACATTGAGAATGTCCATTGCATAGGCATCACAAACACAAATGTGTTTTATATCATACCATTTGCGATTGGCCTATTTTCTAGTTGAAGAAAATGAGGCCAGAGTTTGTGCTTTAAACAGTTACATATAGCTAGTTTAGTTTGAAACAGGATATAAATCCATTTTTCTCCATATAACATTTTATTCATTCCATTGTACTCATTGCCTCTTACTGGAAAAACAGAAACATCTAGTTTATTAATGTCAGCTGTGTTAAAATGGGTCTAGAGGGCTGAAGGTATAATTTGAGTAGGAAATTGGAATATATGTATTTAGGATCAGTGATGGACTACTAAGTAGATAGATGATGTTGGTGTGTTTGGTGAGTTGATCTACTGTCCTCAGAGTGCTGCTTTAGGAAAGGTAGCATTCACAATGATAATTGAGGCCAAGGAAGATAACTTTTCAGGGGGAAGAAAAACCAACCCTATTCATAAAGAATGTTTTCTTATATATGAAAGTATGGGGGTAAGTTGGGAAGCAGGTTTGTAGTTGCTGCTCAGGATATATTTTCTAAAGAAATTTTAAATGTATTTTGAGGGAAATGGACTGAATTAGTAGCTCAATAATTCCTATAGGATTGGTGTGACTTTTTTTTCTCCCAAACAGACCAGAAGGAAAGGATTATGCCCTTCATTGGCTAGTGCTGGGCACTCATACATCTGACGAGCAGAATCATCTGGTGGTTGCTCGAGTTCATATTCCCAATGATGATGCACAGTTTGATGCTTCCCATTGTGACAGTGACAAAGGAGGTGGGTATACTACATGTTCCAATATTGATGTCAAAGGAAATATTCCTCCTTCAAAACATGTATATTAAAATTGTATACTGTTAGCTTTTGACTTGGCAATGTAACTTTAAAGAACTATATTAACCCAGCATGTATGTGAGGTTTTATAATAACATTTATAGGGTTGAAAAATTGGGATTATAGGAAATTGGTTCAACACATTGTGGTATGTTTTAAAGTATTACTCAGCAATTAAGAATGAGAAAAAAAACTATATGCACCAGTACAGAAGGTGAGATTTTTGTGAATAATCACATCTTAACAACTGAGAGGCTAGTTTTTTAAAATTTCTTATATCCAAGGTAGAGCTATATTACATGAGGTACATATCAATATAATGCAAATGGGCTTTGAGAATAAATTTCATATGGCAGGTAGCCTGTAACTTGGATATTTTTTTCTCCTTAATTTGTGTTCTATTCTGTTAGATTAAAATCTTTTGGGTTGATTGAATTAAATGACATGTGAGTTTTAATCCTGAGTGCATGTTTTGTTTATGTCTCCTCACTTTAGAATTTGGTGGCTTTGGTTCCGTAACAGGAAAAATTGAATGTGAAATTAAAATTAATCATGAAGGAGAAGTAAACCGTGCTCGTTATATGCCACAGAATCCTCACATCATTGCCACAAAAACACCATCTTCTGATGTTTTGGTTTTTGACTATACAAAACACCCTGCTAAACCAGGTATGAAAAAAAAGGCAGGCCATTACCTAAACATCTTTTTTATTTGAAATGATAATATTTTGAAATCATTTAACATACTATACTGTGGAGCCTGAAGGGATGGCTCAGCAGCACTTAGGAACTCTGGTTGCTCTTCCAGAGGACCTGGGTTTGATTCCCAGCACCCACATGGCAGCTCATGGTCCTCTGTAACTCTAGTTCTAGGGGATCCGACACCTTTTGCCCTCTGGGCATCACATATGTTTGTGGTACACAGACCTACATGCAGAGCAAACAGCTATACACAAACTAGAAAAAAAAAAACTATAGTATACTGTGTAATACTTTTAAGTTTTACAAATTGGGGAATCCCATAACCACCTTCAAGTTTGGTAATTTGCCAGAAGAACATAACAGCAGATTACTTGTAGGTGTGGTTTATTACAGCAAAGGATCCAGAGCAAAAGTAGAAGAAAAAAAGACATCAGTAAGGTAGACAGGCAGCAGGTAAGTCTCCAGAGGGGACATACACAGGCTTCTGAGTACTTCCTTTCTGGGGTCAAATAGGACATGACTTTTCTATAACAAAAGCACAGGAATATGTGCTAAGTGACTGCCCAGAGAAGCCTTTTTGAGTCATAGGGTCTGGAAATCTTGTCACTGACTCCATGAACATTCATGGTAATGAAAACCAACAGCTTCAAGAGTGAAGTTAGATGAATCCTTGATAAACAGTCCTACAACAAGTTGCTACAGCATGCCTTCACTGCTTTGAGCATGTCACATTCTGAGAGGTTAGCCAAGGGTCATTCATGGTTTCAAGCTACCCCAGGGATATGCAATGACTAAATGAGTGAACAGACCTGCTTTGTTAGACATATTTCTAAAAATTGCCTTGGGGTGAGATGATGGGTTTGCTAATTTATAGGATAGCTGTAGTTTTCAACATTTCTATATTGTTGATATTAAGTTTTCCAAAACCAGTCAAAGCAGTTGTAGGTTAGATGTAGTCCTTGTTCCTGTAGAAGTTCTGTTCAGACTCAGTGAAGGAGTCTGAAACTTGGCTCTTACCAAGTCTGATAAAAGGATAACTTTGTGGTTAATAAGGTTTTTTTTTCTGTTAGATCCAAGTGGAGAATGTAATCCTGATCTTAGATTGAGAGGTCACCAAAAGGAAGGCTATGGTCTTTCCTGGAATTCTAATTTGAGTGGACATCTCCTGAGTGCATCTGATGACCATGTAAGAACGTGTTTTTCTTAATCTGTTGTTAAGAGTGGAAGTGTCATTAGACAGATCTAAGCTAAAGGATCTCTACATACATTTCTAAGATAACACCATAGATTATTGTGTTAACATTTTCCTAGGTTTTAAGACAATGATTGCAGACTACTCTGTTAGAGTCTTAGGAAATATCACACAGCTCTTTTGAAGATTGGAGGGTTACCATTGTTTAAAAGAAGACTACTAGCAGATTATTTTTTTTTCATTTAAACTCAACAGATTTTACTTTGTTCAAAATTTGTAAAAAATTAATTATTGCTATTAATTTCAGACTATTTTCATTAGGTGTCCCAAAATGAAACTCCATAAATGTTAAGCAGTTACTCCTTGCTTCCCTTCTGCTAAAAACAGTTGTAGCTAACCCACTATGGCGTATGGCCTCCAAAGCAATGGTCTTTGACAGGTTTACAGTACAATATTTCCCTCCTGTGGAATGGGCCTCTCACATAAAAATAGTGTTCACTTACATAACAGTCTTGCTACTATTGCACCAGTTGTGCACATCTTGCCTTGGTATGCAGAATTCAGAGCTGAATAAGATTGTTAATGACCTTGCTACCCTTCTGGCACCAGGAGGACTAGCCAGCAAGTAGTAAAAGCTTCTTGCTCAGTTCCAGCTTGATTTTTTTTCTGTCCTATAACTGTAGGATATGTTTTCTTCAACAGTGGGATCTTACTATTTAGTTCTAGTTGACAATAAACCACAGTAGCAATTGTCTGTTTGGTTTTAAGGAGATAAATATGTTCCTAAATAAGATTATAACTTTTGAATCTGGCATTTTCATGGCTTTAGTTCTTTTTCCTTCTCCTTTAGACTGTCTGCCTGTGGGATATAAATGCAGGACCAAAGGAAGGCAAAATTGTGGATGCTAAAGCAATCTTTACTGGCCACTCAGCTGTTGTAGAGGATGTGGCCTGGCATCTGCTGCATGAGTCCTTGTTTGGATCTGTTGCTGATGATCAGAAACTTATGATGTAAGATGGAAGGCTCAGTGGAACTTTGAATGGTGATCTGGATGACCATCAGTGAATGGTAGACTGATTGAAAGTTATGTCATGGTCTAAAAATAGCTTGAATGGTGATGAGTTTTAAATTTGAGATCCAGAGTAACTGATTATTGTTCAGGGAGGAGGAGAGTGTTTCTATCAGGGTGTGGCCGTGGAGCTGCTTTAAAATCTTTGGATACCTTATGTTTCATAAGTAACTACTGTATGACTGAGACAAGGAGAACAACAAACTGAAATTTGACAAGGCTAATTACAGGTAAAAATATTGCCTTATTCTGTAGTCTATTTTGTGTGTACCTAAAATGGTAGGTAATTAAGATGAGAAATCCAGTAAGAAGGACTTTAGAAATAATAGCCCCAGTTGTTATCTGGAGGTTCAAAATAAGTCATTTAGTAGTCAAAAACCCAAATTACCAGCTGTGTGTGGTTTGTGTATTGGTGAATGAGTGAGCACATCAGAGCTTGTGCAGAAAGAATAGACTTTCCTATTTGGTAGTCAAGTATTTGGGAGCTGTAGGTGCTGTATGTCTTGCCTTGTCATTTTGTATTTCAGATGGGACACCAGATCCAATACCACTTCTAAGCCAAGTCATTTGGTGGATGCACACACTGCTGAGGTCAACTGCCTCTCATTCAATCCCTACAGCGAGTTCATTCTAGCAACTGGCTCTGCAGATAAGGTTTCACCCCACCCCCACCTTTTTAGTGTTTACCAAGCCTTGTTGTTTTGTACTTTAATAGGCATTTTAAAGGTCATACATAAAGTATAGAAATCATTTTCATTTTGTTTCTTCTCTATAGACTGTTGCTTTATGGGATCTGCGCAATCTAAAACTAAAACTCCATACTTTTGAATCGCATAAGGATGAAATTTTCCAGGTATGTGACAGTTTAGAGTTATTATTAAAAATTTATTTATAATTACGTGCATTTGTATAGGCATATGCATGTGGAGGGAGGTCAAAGGACACCTTCAGAGAGTCAGTTTTCTACTACCATGGGATCTGGTGTCTGAACTCTTAATTTTCAGTTTTTTGTGGTAAGCACTTTTACTCTTTTTTTTTGTTTTGTTTTGTTTTTTTCAAGACAGGGTTTCTCTGTGTAGCTTTGGAGCCTATTCTGGCACTCGCTCTGGAGATCAGGCTGGCCTCAAACTCACAGAGATCCTCCTGCCTCTGCCTCCCAAGTGCTAGAATTAAAGGCGTGCGCCACCAACGCCCAGCAGCACTTTTACTCTTAAGCTGTCTTGCCAGCTCAGTTTTCTGATGTCTTTATGTCAGGTTTTAGTGACTTTATGAAAGGGGATTATTTTTAGTTGTTTTTCTTGTTCCTGAGATAGGGTTTCTCTGTGTAGCCCTTGCTGGCCTGGAACTCATTCTGTAGATCAGGCTGACATCAAGCTCAGATTCAACTGCCTCTGCCTACAGAGTGCTGGGGTTAAAGGTGTGTGCTACCAGCGCCTGGCAAGTGTTTTTTTTTTTTAATTTGGTGGGGTATTGGACATTAACTTCAAAGTTACTCTTGGTTATACTATATAAAACTACCAGGGTGATAGATTTTTGTTGCTGCCATTGTTTTTGAGAAGCCCCTAGTTCAGAAATAGAAATATTCCAAAACAGAATCAGTTTAAAAATATATTTATTTTTCAAGGATTCTATAGTTAAGAGTGCCACTATGGTGGATCTACTAGTAAAAGAAGTCTTATGGATGGTTTTAAAATAGAGATAATAAGTTAGGATAGACTGGATAGTTTTTTTTTAATTTATTTATTAGTTCTAGTTAGGGAAGAAGCTTGTTTCACATGTAAGTCCCTTCTCCCTCTCCCTCCCCTCACCCCCCATCCTCCTCCCCCACCCCATCCACCCACCACTCCCCAGGCAGGGTAGGGCCCTCAATGGGATTTCTGCAACGTCCACCAAATCTTCTTGTGCTGGGCCTGGGCTCTTCCCCATGTGTCCAGGGCCAGAGTGTAACCCTTCACGTGGGCTGGGCTCTCAAAGTCCCTTCTTGCACCAGGGAAAAATACTAATCCACTACCAGGGGCACCCTGGAGTGCAGAGGCCTCCTTATTGACATCCATGTTCAGTGGGCTGGATCAGTCTTGTACTGGCCTCCCCGACAGCATCTGGCGTCAATGTGTTCTCCCTTGTTCAGGCCAACTGTTCCTGTGGGTTTCTCTAACCTGGTACAGACCCCTTCGATCTTCATTCCTCCCTCTCTTCAACTAAATTCCCGATTTCAGCTCAGTGTATTTCTGTGGAGGTCTGTCTCTGCTTCCATCAGCCACTGGATGAGGGCTCTAGTTCCTGGGTCGTTCAGCAGAAAGGGCAGACTGGATAGTTTTAAAGGCTTCATTCCATGGATGATTATGGGACTGTAAAAGTTTTCTGTGGTTCCTACCTGAGTTCTTCAGTACTAGAGAATTTGACTTTCTTCGGTGCAGGCTGGAGGTTGGGCCCTTCAAGACATATTTAAGGACTTGGGGAATGTAGCTAAGTGGTGTAGAACATAGAACATTGGATTCAGTACCATCAAGGTGATTGGTAATGGGTCACTTGAAAGCTTTGGATAGTGAGATCTCTGGCTGAGAAATGGACAAAGAATATGAGGTGGAGAAATACGGTTTAGAATGACAGCTACAAAGGAACAGAGAACTCTAAATATGTTTTCAAAATATCTATTTCTAGGTTCACTGGTCTCCACATAATGAAACTATTCTGGCTTCAAGTGGTACTGATCGCCGCCTGAATGTGTGGGATTTAAGGTAATTTAGGATCTGATGATGAGATACTGCACAAATGTGCTAATCTGTCAGATTACATAATGGAACTCTTTTTTTTTTAAAGATTTTTATTATGTATACAACGTTCTGACTGCATGTATGCCTGAAGTCCGGAAGAGGGCACCAGATCTCATTACAGATGGTTGGGAGCCACCATATAGTTGCTGGGAATTGAAATCAGGACCTCTAGAAGAGCAGTCAGTGCTCTTAACTCTGAGCTATCTCTCCAGCCTGGAACTCTTTTTAAAAAAGATTTATTTATTATGTATACATTGTTGTGCCTGCATGCCAGAAGAAGGAACCAGATCTCATTACACATGCTTGTGAGCCACCATGTATTTGCTGGGAGTAAAGAGTTCTTGTTCTGTAATATAAAAGTAAATCAGCAAATAAATTGCTTTGTATACATGTTTTGCCTGTGTATGTGCTACATAGGCATGACAGGTGCCCACAGAAAGCAGAAAACAGCATCAGGTTCCCTGGAACCAGAATTATGGATAGTTGTAAACCATCACTATGTAGATCCTGGGAAGTAAACCCCTGTTCTGTATGAGCAGCAAGCTCTTAACTACTGACCCACTTCTCTAGCCCTGAGTTTGTTGTTGCTCAATTGTGAAACTCTTTGCTTTGTGTGTTTTGCTAATTATTAAAACACTGTTTTGCTACATGTGACTAGGGATGATATAGCTCAGTGGTACAACTAGCATACAAAAGGCAGTGAGTTCAGTCTCTAGCACCACTAGCATTAAGATATTGACTATTTTTGTCTCATTGGAATCACATAGTATATAAGCAGAACTATTGGATTTGGCTGTGGGGGGGTGGTGTGTGAGAGAGAGACAGACAGGGCCTTGTGTGGCTCAGAATGGCCTCAAACTCCTGATATTCCTGCCTTCCTCTTTCTTTCAAGTGCTATGATCAAAGGCCTGTACTAGCATGCTCAGTCTAGAGGCTGCAGTAGACAACCACAAATCCAAAGCCAACTTGGGGCTACATAATCCGACGCTGTCTCAAACCGACAAAGAAAATTTCTTTGGGGCAGACAGGAACTAACTCAAAAGAACTTTGCCTACCTTGTGGGACCCTGGGCTCAAGTCTCCTCCCCCCAAAATTCATAACATACCATTTCTTGGCTTTCTATAGCTAAAAGCTGTTATATCTTTAGACAGATCTGATGTGCTGGATGGAGCCTAGAGTGTACAGGCTGCACATTAGTTTATGTATACTTTTGTGTGTGTTTTCCTTTTAGTTCTGATGCATTAAAACTACAGTTTAAATATTGAAGGAATTTTGAGCTAATGTTTATTATGAGCAATATTTCTTCATTCTGCAACTTTAGTTATGAGTGGCTCCAGCCTATCTCCAGGAAATTAACAATCCACAATATAATAATAGAAAAATACATCCTAAGTTACTGGTTCTCAACCTTCCTACGCTGTGACCCTTTAGTACAGTTCCCTCATGTTCTGTTGACCCCAACCATAAAAGTATTTTTGTTACTACTTCATAACTAATTTTGCTTCTGTGTGAGTCATAATGTAAACACACGTTTTCTGATGGTCTTAGGGTCGCCCAACCCCCAGGTTAGGAACTACTGTCCTAAGGGATTCTCATAAATACCTTTATAATAAATGTGTGTGTTTTAAGATAAAACGTCATGGCAAACTTTTCAGTAATGAACGCTTTATGCTCTTTCTTAATAGTAAAATTGGAGAAGAACAGTCAGCAGAAGATGCAGAAGATGGGCCTCCAGAACTCCTGGTATGCATTAGGTTAAATATCATATGTACACTGGATTATTTCTCATTATTTTATCTCAGGAATGGGCCAGAGCTTCAATTTTAGCTTGCCTGTGGTTTCAAAAAGGAAGTCTAGGATGTTATTGTGACTAGGTTCTGACAGTTATCAAAAATAGTAAATAGAGCTCCAGAAGGTTTTTGGAAATGTTTAAGTGATAGTAACTTGACCTCCTGGAATTAAGTATCTGAAAATCTTTCAGAGTAAGCCCAAGAATTAGGTGTTTACTAACTCCCTCTTTGTGTAAGATACCTAGCCCCTGTGGCTCCTGTGCCCAGTAGCTTCAAGCAGAAATAATCAAAAGGATGAAAGGAGCTTCAGGTAGACCAGCATGTTTGGCACTCATTATCATTGCTGTTTAAAGAATCCCGCAGCCCAGGATGCTCAAGCAGGAAAGGAGGTCATGAATTTTGAGGTCACAGGGGACACTTTGTTTGTATATGTATGTTACTCTGATTGGGGGGGGGGGTGTTTAAAATTATTGAATAAGCTGCCATAACCACATGGCGTCTAAATGTTTTGTTGTGGGTGACTTTTTCTAAAGTCTTGTTTGTGAAGCACAGCCTTCATGTTTCCCCCCCCCCCCGAGACAAGGTTTCTCTGTGTAGCTTTGGAGCCTATCCTGGCACTCGCTCTGGAGACCAGGCTGACCTCGAACTCACAGAAATCCTCCTGCCTCTACCTCCTGAGTGCTGTGATTAAAGGCGTGCGCCACCAACGCCTGGCTACCTTCATGGTTTTTAAAGCATTTTCAAAAGACCTTGGTCTACAGCCAGTTTTCTATTAAGAATTTGCAGTAATTTTATAGTCCTTAAGGAAAACCACTAGGAGGCTAGTGAAATAGCTCAGCAGTTAAAAATACCTGCTGCTAGGCCTGGTGGTGGCAGCACATGCCTTTAATCCCAGCTCAGGCAGGTGTATCTTTGTAACTTTGAGGCCAGCCTGATCATCAGGGTGAGTTCCAGGATAGCCAGGACTGTTTTACAGACAAACACTATCGAAAAACAAAATAAACCCTTCTGCCCTTGATAGAGGACCAGAGTTCAGTCCAGTGCCCATGCCAAGTGGCTCACAATGGCCGGAGAGATCTAAAACATCTGGCTTCCATTGGCACTGCACTCACTCACATATACATATACATACAATTAAATATTTTTTTTTAAATTTCAAATAGCACTCTTACTATTTAAGAGTAATAAATTAGTAGCTACACAGGTGGTGCAACAGGTAAAAGCTAAGGTCATAGGTTTGAACTAGGCTACAGAAGAAGAGCCCGCTTTGGGTAAGGGTGAGATTGTTCATTTGTAAAGCTGTTTACTGTACCATTTCACTTATGGGGAAGTTGTTTCTTTTTTTGGAGATAATTTCTAGCCCAGGCCTCAGTCTCAAGTGCTGAGATTACATCTCATTTTTTTTTTGAATGGCAAAAATTTTTTTCATTTAAATTAGAAACAGTCTTGTTTTATATGTCAATCTCAGTTCCCTCTCCCTCCCCTTGTCTCCTGTCCCCCACCAACCCCCTATCCTACTCCCTTTCTGCTCCCCAGTGAGGGTGAGGCCTTCCACGTGGGATCAAAGTCTGTCATATCGTTTGGGGCAGGGCCTAGGCCCTCCCCTGTATGTCTAGTCTGCATCTCCTATTTTTTAACTGATAAAATTATTAGGACATTTTATTTAGATAAAATCAAACCTTTGTTCTTCCAAAGAATCAGTTCCACTGTCCTAATATGAAGTATTTGGGCACAGTGGCCTGTTTTGTCTTGTTGAGACATAGTTTCTCTGTGTAGTCCTGGAACTTGCTCTGTAGACCAGGTTGGTCTCAAACTCTATAAATCCACCTGCCTCTGCCTCCCGAGTACTTGGATTAAAGGTGTGTGCCATCATTGCTTGGCCTGGCACAGTCCCTTCTTATGAGATAGTCTCTTGTAGAAAATAAGATTCCTTCCTTTAGCATTTCTTGGGAAAGTTTACTGGACTATGCTACATTCTGGATCTTGAAAGTCTCAGTATTTTTTTAAATCCCAAGTCACTATATTATGCCTTGGGAACATGAAAGAGAGGAAGAATGGCTACTGCAAAGAAGGACTAGAGAAGAACCAGGAGATTTTCTTGTTCAGGCCCATGAAAGAGTACGTTACCAGACATGTTGGAAATGCTTGATTACTATTTATTATACTCAGCTTGGAAGTGGTGGCATGGTTACAGGAAAATGTTCTTATTATGGGTAGAGGCCAGAGAACTTAGGGACGAAATGTCCTACCTGTTACTTAAGATACCAATGACTTGCTTGAGCCATTTGAATGTATGGGCACATGCGTGGACAGAACATATTAACAAAATATTTGAATCTAGGTAGAGTGTACAGGTGTTCACTGTAGGTGTTCACTAGTGCTTTTTCTGGAAGTTCAGAAGATTTTAGAAGATTGGGTGTGGGAATAGATTATAGATCCTGTGTCACTCTACCTCAAAATTGTGGGGCAGCCTAAGAAGACTGTCCTAGAAATTAAAAGTCTTGGGAGTTTTAGAATGGCAAAGGATATGAAACCAAGACTTCTGTTTTTTAAGTTTATTCATGGAGGACACACTGCCAAGATCTCAGACTTCAGTTGGAACCCCAATGAGCCTTGGGTCATTTGCTCAGTGTCTGAAGATAACATCATGCAGATATGGCAGATGGTGAGTTGAAGTATTTTTTTCATAACTTCAGTTTCACTGGTGATAGAATGTAATTGAAATATTTCATTATTTAGGTGACTACTAAAGCTATAGGATGGGAATAGTTTAAAGAAACCTTTTCTGAGCCTGCAAAATGGCTCAGCAGATAAAGCCTTCACAGACCATATGACCTAATAAAATCAATGCCTGAAACCCATGTAACAATAACAGTAAGAGCAAGTTGTCATCTGACCTCCACACATGCACATTTATATACACAATAGAAACAATAAAAAATAATTAAACCTTTTCCACTTTAACAACCTAGTAAGGTTTAGCTCAATAACATTTTATCCACACATACACATTAAAAACATGCACAATATCTGCTTGACATTTGTCATTGCACTCTCAGCTGGAGTCTTGACATTGTTTTGATCTCTGGTATCAGTGCCGTCACACAAGAAGGATATGGTAGGAAAGTGTTAAAAGATTCTTGAATTGTTTAATGAAGAACACTTTAAATATTTGTCATTTCTAAGGTTCTGAGTTAACCATTGCCCCAAGTGATGCTTAAAATGTTTTCAGAAGCTGCCTTTTCTGAACATTGACTAAAATAATGCGTGGGTGACTAAGTATGTCTAGGGAACTACAGAGTGGCAATTAATTTAAAGGATGCTGGCCACTGAAACAAATTGACAGTAAATTTTAATCTGTATATTAACAGATATAAGTATTGTTTTTACCTGTGAATTTATTTGGTTGTTGTCTCCAGGCTGAAAATATTTACAATGATGAAGAGTCAGATGTCACGACATCGGAACTGGAGGGACAAGGATCTTAAACCCAAAGTATGAGGTGTTTCTATTGAATGTATTGCTACATGAATGCTTGATTTATCAAGCGCCAAAAAGGCATTGTATAGTAGGAAATGTAAGTGGGATGGCTTATGGCGTTCTTTACCCTCTGATTCTAGCACTTTCAAGTGAGCTGTTGCGTACTGTATCATATTGTAGCTATTAGGGGAAAAAAAGGAATGTTGCTTAAGAAAGGACATCATTATTGTTTTAAAATACACATCGCTGGGTATTGCCTTTGATTAAACTGTTTTAAGTCCTCATTTTCTCAAACTTTTAAGTGCTTGCTGAAGTTCCCAAATATGCAAGGATAACTTTTACACTTTTTCCTTCCAACACTTCTTGATTGGCTTTGCAGAAATAAAGTTTTAAAATAAAGTTTGTTTTGTTCTTTTAGAAGCTGGGAAGGGGTGGGTGTGTGTGCATGATGCTACGTATGTATCTCCTTTCTCTCTTAGCAGTAGGTGAAATGGTTCCTTTGGATTTGTACGCAAGTAAGGCCACACAGGCAACCAAAGAATACACAGAAGCTGTTAAATTCATCATACATATTTACTTAATCTATACAGAATCAAGTAGATAAAATCAGATTCACGTTAGTGAAAAATCTCTACAAAATGTCTTTGAAAAGCAAAACAAGACTGCCTCTTAACAATTCATATCCTCATGAAAGACGTGGGCTGTAAAAATAAAGCAGTGTGTTTAGCACAAACTAGAAGATAATCTGCATCATTTTTTCACAGTTATTTCCATCTACAGTCTGAAAGAGGTAGATTTCTCTGCAACACCTGAGAACTGAATTGTGATAACCAGGTGTGTAATAAAGGCAGTTGCATACATAACTAAAAAATACTGGTCTCAAGACCAGGAAATGTACTTCTACAAGTCTGAGGATGAAATGGCCTGAAATCCAAGACCCAAGTTTTCGCTACATTTTGGGGTCTACTGCCACTATAAATATACATCAAGATTGCACAGTAGTGCACCAAATGCAATAAATGAATTCAACATTTAAACCTTTTCTTGGCCAGCCTAGTAGCATTACAGTGTTCTAGAATATAGGGTGTGCTACAAAGCCACAACACTGGGCTGGTGAGGTGATCACTTAGGGGAGGGTATCCTTCTCTGAGGTCCCATTTGTTTTTATTCACAGGGTAATGGGAGGAAGGATTCTGAATGCATCCCAGACAGAATCCCTGTCCTCCAAACATCTAGCTAAGAATGCATACAAGCCAAAAGCAGCAGGCTAAGACTGTTAATCACATTGCTTTATAAAGCCCTTGAAAATATGCAACAGCTCCAAGATTTACAATCTTCCACACAGGACAAGCACCACAAAAAGAATGTGGCAGGCTACACACGTGGCTTAATAAAATGTTAAGAGCTGTGTATCCAGCAGACTTATGAAATGTGATCATTAGTAATAATTTCAAAGTAGATTATATCTCTGATATATTTTCACGAGAAATGACCCAGTATTTCTAGTAGCTGAAGGTGGGAGAATATTTATAAGATGCTATTGGAAGGTATTGTTTTTTTTTTTGTTTCTGACACACAGTAATAAGATTACAATCTACTTCATGAATTTCTTTTTCTCCACTGTCTGACCCCTTGAATAACATGACCAATGGTGAAAGTTTAGAAAGACAGTGTTTTCTATCCTTTGGTCGATTTTCAACTGTTTGAACCCGGTTTAGAATGTCACAGGAGTGTACAAATAAAACTGAGCAAAGAGAAATGGAGTTTATTCAGTCCAGTATGCAATTCAACAAGTGTCAGTCTGAGAGTTTGCTCAATAGAATGTGGTGTCTCAGTAATTTTTTAAAAATTAATTTATAAAGTAGCTGAGCCACATTCAATATTGAGAAAACAAAAAGAACATATTCTGTTGCTTACTTTTGAAATTCCCCAAAATTTAAAGTGTAGAAACGTTAATAATACTGATTTATTTGTTGTTTTAAGTGACAGCATCAAAGAAAGGAGAAATGGACCAGAAAGCATAAGTTAGAGGTCTTTTTGACTAATCTGCCAAGTCTTTCCAAGATAAAAATGCTGGTTCCAGTGTTTTCACTTTGGAAATTATGTTCAGTTAGTGCTAATTTGTAATTTAAATTCTCTTTCAGGAAACAAAATAACTGGCGTTCTTTGCTGATGGAACTTACCCAGGGCCTCTTACATGATAGGCAAGTGCTTACCACAGCTCCTGGTGAGAGTCTTAGAGCAAATGAACAACCAACTTTCATATAGGCAAAATGTAGGGGGTGAAAAAGCTTTTAATATAAGCTTCTTATGAATTCTTCTAAACTCACAAAGTACTGCAAGGAAGAGCAGTTTTCAAAGAAGAGTCAGCTTTTTTGGGAACATAAACTACCACCATCCACTACAGTGATTATCAGGTAGTTCAAATTAATTTCACATGTGGTACATTTTATCCAAAAGCCAGCACAGTATGACTGTTTTTAGTCACAGAAACATTAAGTCCGTTCATCCAATACTTTGCCTATTTTGTTCACAAATAACATTTGAACTTCAAGGTTATGTGGTCATCTCAATTTGTCAAGTAAATCAAGAGAAGCTAATTTGAATGAAAAATGCTAAGCTTGTTTCTGACCTGTCCCCCCATTCCCCTTTATTTAAATAGGCTCTTGGTATTTTCCAACCAAACATCAAATACCAAATATCTTGGTATTTTCCTTTGACTAATATTAATGGGCCAAGATGCTTAAATTAAAATTGTTTTCACATCAAGGAACCATCATGAGAACATAGTACCTCTAATGGCCCTGTCTTGATGATATTTTAATTAGGAAAATTAGGTGCAAGGAGCAGGGAGAGGACAAAGCAATGAAGACATGCACTCCAACAAAGGGGGGAAATGAGGCAGATGTGCAACATAGTTGATAGATTAAAACTATTTCAAACTGCTGAGCAGCCTCCTGTACCACATAAGTCCAGTAGTTCTAAGAAAATACAGATATGGTAGAAAAAGTAAGAAAATTTTCACCACAAAACCAATAGTTACTACTAACAGAGGAAGTTATACACAAAATATATCTCTCAATACAGTGATCACATTTCACCCTAGTCAACTGACTCAATGCCTTTCGCAGAACCTGAAGATGAGGGCTTTTGTGTAGCACTTCTTCTCTCACTCACTGACTTGGCCTTGGCCCTAGCCTCCAAGTGCATGCCCAGGGCTCTTCTTGAAGTGTTCATCTCCTTCAACGAATCCAGGGCAGCACAGGGCTGCATCGCAGGTGACACCAAGTCCCCATCTGCTGCTTTGATAGAGACTTGCTCTTTCAGGACTTCCACCTTCTCGTTGAGCTCATTTCTCTCTGTCTGGAGAGCCCTGCACAGCTTCTCTAACCGTTCCAGTTTTATTTGAAAGGCCTTGTACTCTTTATCACGGACAGTTTTCTGTTGTGTTTTTTTTTTTAATGAAAAACAAAACCAGTCGACAGTTTCATAACCTCATTAAATACAAATCAGTTATTGTTTGTAAACAAAAAAAAAATAGCTGAGCTGAACCACACTGGAAACTACCTGTTACTGTCTATTATACATGTTTAGTTTCTTCAGAAACCTAACATTCAAGTTAGCACACCTTGACTACCTATGCGTCTTAAGTGTAGGAATGCTATTTAACACAATGGTTTAAATTCTGTTTCTTAAAAATAGATTAAATTACCTTAACTTGATAAAAAAATTTCACATTAACTTACAGAAATTGGAAGTTAGTTGTCAAAAACTTGCAAAACTAAGCTTACTTAGAACAACAATTTTTTATTTAGTTTTTTAACACCGGGTTTCTCTACGTGTAGCTCTAGCTGTCATTCTGTAGACCAGGCTAGCCTCGAACTGCCTGCCTCTGCCTCCTGAGTGCTGGGATAAAGGCAGGTGCCATCACCTGGCCAAATAAGATTCTTATGCATATGTACTCCATTGTGCAGCGCTGTCAAACTTATGAAGATGTGTAGTGACTGCAAGCAATATACTTTCCCTTGTAACATGTCCCAAAAAGTACTTTTTTTCAGATAGAAAGCTACTGGGGGTGTTTTCTGCCATTCATACTAGGAAGTCCAATGAATGAGCTTCCCTAGGCCTGGATTCAATGCATCAGGAACCTCTCAGTTGGTTTTGTTTCTATCTAAAGACAAAGTCTCGCCATGTAGCCTCAAATTCATAGAAATTATCCTGTCTCTGCCTCCTGAGTGCTATTAAGGTGTACACCACCAAGCCCAGCCTCCTTTTAGATTCTTGCAGTTGCTTGACCTAACTCAGACCTAGTGAGTCAGCACTGCTGGCTGGGTTCTAGCAATCCTGGTGTCTTACAGGAAGAATTGTTACAGATTCAAGTTTGAGAAAACATTGTATTAGAAGATGCTTGACCCTTCACCACTATCCAGCTACCAGGAAAGGCATCAGTCTATTCAGTAACTGTCATACTCTATGTATAACTAACAACACATCCCAACCTCAGGAAACCATCTTACCTCCTCAGCCATCTGCAGAAGTGCTTTATTATTGTTTTCCCATTTGGTGCGCCATATCATTGTCTCCTTTTCCAGTTTTTTAATTTTCTTTGTCATCTGTGAAAGGATATAATTACAAATTTAAAATGCTAAATTAACAGTTAAAAATTTCTTCATATGTGTGACTATTTTGACTGCATGTATGTATGTATGTGCAAAGCATATGTGCCTGGTGCTCTCAGGAGGTGAGAAGGCGGCAACAGATATCCTGGAACTGGAGTTTTGAATGGTTGTGAGCCACCGTTGTGGATGCTGGGAACTGAACTCCATCCAGTCCTCTGCAAGAACAAGTAAGCTTCTAAGCCATCTCTCTAGCCCTTAAATTCCATTTCTTATTCTACTGGCTGTCTACTGGCTTTAATATTGCTCCCTTCTCTGTCACTGTATTTGTCTCACTGAGCTGTCAACTTTGCCTTCAAAGACTAAAAATTGATGGGCTACTACAAGGTCCAATCATTTGAGAACTAAAAGTGGGACTCTTAACTTCACAACTCATACAACTTCTACCTTGAATTTTGATAAAGAGAATAAAGTAGGCCCAAAAGAATCAAGGGAACATTTTTTAATTGTGAGTGTCTGTGGGGGTGGTTCTCACTATGTAACTTGTTATGACCAGGCTGGCATCAAATTCAGAGATCTGCTTGGGCCTCTGGATTTTAGGATTAAAGGCATGTAATATCATGCCTGGGCAAAGTAACATCCTTAAACCTCTGCTACAAGAACTAAATTTTTAGAAGTTGGGAATGAGATTTATCTATGCCTATCAATTAGTCACATTCAATATTTTTTTGTTCACTGAGTTCGTATCAGCCACAATTCAAGTCAGGACACTGAGCCAGGTGCTGTTAGGGGAAACAACAGAGCAGACCATGACTTCTACTGGTGGCTAACACAAACTAGGACAAAGGTGATGGAAAGAGCTCATGGAAGAACTGAGTTGAGTACTGACCCCCAGTGATCTGTATTTTTCCATCCCACAGGATCTTCCTACAAGGATAGCAAATTTGGGGAATCCCTGTCTTGAACTGTGTTCTACTTCAACAGTGAGCATGTGCTGGAATTCAGCTAATACTTACTGTGCCTAACAGTTACCCCTCGATCGGATTATCAACTCAAAGGACTGGTAGGCAGAACAAATCTGCTGCTCATTGAATTCTCTAGATTACTAGGTCTAAAAATACTTCAAGGCGGTAATATGAGCACTATTTAGCTCATGGTAATGGAGCACATGTTTAATGAGCCAAACACTATCTGAAATTGGTGGGTCTTTTTTATTTCCTTTAAAGGGACAGAAGGCCAGTAAGACGGTGTTTTCCACCAATCCTGATGGACTGGTTTGATCCCTGGAACCTACATGTGTAAGGAGAGAGTCTACTCACAGAAGTAGTTCTCTGACTTCCACACGTGTGTGACTGTACATGTCTCTACACATACAAAGTAAATGGGGGGGCACAAAGATTTATATTTTTTATGTGTATATCTATGTGCGTGGCTGTGGGTGCCCATGCAGGCCAGAAGAGGGCTTTGGATTTCCACGAAATGGAATTACAGGTATTAATGATTGACTTGACATGGGTGCTGAGAAACTGGAATGAGTCCTCTTGAGAAGTGGCAGACACTATTAACCACTGAGCCATCTCCCAGCTATATAGGGTTATTTTTAAATGTGTATATTCATGTTTCTGGGGTGTATTTGCACATGAGCAAAATGTCCAGACAGCAGAATGGGGCATCAGGTCACTTGGGAGTTACAGATGGTTGTGAGCCACCCAATATAGGTGCCTCTGGAACAGCAACCAACGCTCTAATGCAATGGAGACATTGACCCAGAGCATGCATTCTTGGTTATGTAAGATGGATTAAACACTGTTCAAATTTCTGCACTATATGGTGTGTAGCTATAGTCCCAGTTATCTGGCCTGGGAGGCTGAGAATTGAGGCCAGGAGAAGTGCTTGAGTCCTAGAGTTCAAGACCCGCCTGGGCATCTCATTGAAACTCCTAAAAAAGACAGGGTGTCCCTTCAAATTATGCCAGTCTGGTCTACAAAATGCTTTTTAGTGCAGGCAAGAAAAGGAATTTTTTGAAAGGATTAGAAAGAAGCCTATTAAGTGATTGAAAAGGCCTATTTCTAATGAAATTAGCCAGAAGTTGCTGGTGCAAGACTTTAATCCCAGCCCTTGGTATGCAGAGGCAGGTGGATCTCTTGAGTTAAAGGCTATCCTGGTCTAGAGAGCAAATTCCAGGAGAGCTAGAGCTACACAAAGAAAGCCTGTCTCAAAAACAACAAAAACAAAAATAATTTACAGTAACTAAGTAAGAATTCTGAAATTATAACGATAGCTATTTGGGGGCACACTAAAGAATAAAATGACTAACTATAGACCTGTATTTGGAAAGATAGATAAAATACAGTATCATAACGTAAAATCATTCTAAGTAGTAATAAAAAACTCTTAAGATCCCTTTTATATTTTAGTCCACTAAAAATTATACAAATACCTTTTCCATTTCTTGCCTGAAGGTTGTAAAAAGTTCATTGCTTTTTGCCATAGTTGTCTGGAATTCTTCAAACTTATCCATATAAAGAGAAAGCTACAGAACAAAATAAAAAGTGAGTTATTCTGAGTTCCAGGTAAGCAATTCAATCTCATAAACATATGGTATTTTGTTTTAAATGGTGGAAGAGTAAACACCCAAACACATAGCAGACAGATGGCTAAAATTCTAGTAACTCACAGAGATCTAGTACTTGGGAATCCTATTGCTGTTAACACATTTAAAATGCAGGAACATTAACATTAATTAACCCATTAGTTAAAACTCAGAAATTTCACATACCTGCAAATGTTTTGAAACCCCCCCCACACACACACACACACGCGCGCACACACACGAAAACTAAAAGACCATTTTTCTCCAAAGTTCTTAACTTAGTATTAAGGATAGGTCCTGAGTGCAGGCAGAAAAGTAGTTGGGGATAGTGAGATGATTAAGGAAAGAACAAAAACTAAGAAACACCAATTTTGGAAGAGATGACATAGAGTCAAAAGAAAAGAAAAGCTTCAAGTTCCAGGAGGAAACCTTCAGAGATGTCTAATATCTTTATAAGGAGACAAGTCCAGGGGAAGAGGGTCTTCTCCTTCCAAGATCATGAAATACACATAAGAGGGAAAGACTGGAAAGGTGCTTGCTGTTCTTGCAGAGGACCTGTGCTTTGGTTCCCAGTGCCTGCATGGAGGCTCACAACTATCCACAATTCCCTCTTCTGATTCTGCACCAGGCACATACCTATACATAAGCAAAGCATTCATGCACATATGATTTTTAATCTTACAAAGTAGAGGGGGCATTTGGGGATATAGCTTAGCAATAGAGTGCTTGTTTAGCATGTACAAGGTCCAGTAATGAACCAAATAAGGGAGAAGAGAGAGGAATATATACAGTTCATTAGAACCCCCCCCAAAAAAACACCATGTAATCAGTGAAGAGGGGGATATTATAGACAACATCATCTAACAAAATGTGGGAGGTTGAGGTAATGATGGAAGGCAGCCCACCCACAATTTAGGTCTAGGTGGGTGTGCCATATGGGAAGCACTTGGAGCAGGTGCTACTGGTGGGGGAAGCAGCAGCAAAGTTCACCAGGCTAGATGTGATCACTGGGAGACAGGCAATACGAAGTACCTGCAGAAAAGTGTAGGAAAAGAACAGAAACTACAGCAGAAGGCCAAGGATTGAGCAAAAGCCAGTGTTCTAGCCTAACAATGCACCTGAGGCTGACAGCCTGAAGTCAGGGACAACAGTGGTGCTCGAGTAAAGAGCACTTTCAGTGCTTGCAAATTAGACACTCCAGTAGTTTCAATGAAGCTTGTTCTAACTGAAGATAGGACATCCAAAGGAAGGCTGTCTCTTTTGAGACAGTGTTGGCCCACAGTAGTACATAGATGGCAACTACCATTACACTTGAACTTATGAAATGAAACAAATAAGATCATCTCTTGGAAAGGATAGTAATGTTCAGTAACAGAAAAAGAAGTCACAGCAAAGGAAACAATAAGATGGCACAGGTCACAGCTTATCAACATCTGTAAAACATGGACTTTATACCTTATCCACATTGATTCTCCATGTATAGAAGTGACAAGTAATGGATTTGAATTACCTACCAGCCTTATAGCATGATCATAACCTATGGTGAAAGTTCCACAGACTTCTGATAAATACCTGCTAAAATTTGCACTCTTTAGGCTAGCTTTGCTGGTTGGTGGGGGCACACACCCTTAATCCCAGCACTTGGGTGGCAGAGGCAAGAGGATCTCTGAGTTTGAGGCCAGCCTAGTCTATAGCCAGAGCTACAACAGAGAAACCCTGTCTCAAAAATAAAAGGATAGCTTTGTAAGAAGTTAATATAACCAATACTCTATCCCCCAAAAATAGTATCGAAAAGAGGTGCTTATAAAGTTTCATGCCAGGCTTTAGTAAATTAGTATATTTAGACTCTTATTTTAAAGAGCCTTACAATAAACGTGAAAAGGCTAAAAGGGGGTACAAGCACCCAATTACTTCTATTAAGACAGAAATCTGTCTTGTACCTTCTCAAGTAAAGAGATGGATGGACACCTACAGAGTTTGGAATGAAAAGTGAAGGGAAGATTTGGGTAAAAGCATTTCACAGAACTGCAAGTGGAACTATAGTTACAAGCAGCTTTAAAACAGTTTAGGTGCTAAATTGACACAAAATTACAAAGAGTTAAGGAATGTGAAATTTTATAACATTCTTTAAATCTGGAAGCTTACTAGCTTCCCTTAGGAGGAAATGAGCCATTTTGGTAGATAACTAATTATCCCAGTTGGACTGACATTTAAGGAGTGGGAGCCTACTAAGACATAGGCCTTTTAATACTAAAACTAGGAACACTCAAATTTGGATGATCACCCTAAATGAAAAGAGACTTCTTCCTTAGCCATGGTCAGCTCTTGCTGGGAACAAGCAAAATCACCTTAGAGGAGATTCAAGGTATGTTCAATGAATCATCTTTCTTACAAATTCTGCTATCCCCAACTATCAAGTTACCTGCTGTTTTAGTTGTACTTCTTGCTGTTTCATTTGTTCATATTTGTGCCTGGATTCTGTTGCTTCTTTTAGTAACTAGAAAACAGAAACATTCTTGCAAAAGCACTAACAGTAATTACAAATGTGAATATGTCAAATGTTATGCCACATCCTTCTACTCACTATCTTAGCAAGAATGATAACCCTACAGATGGAATACCTTCTTTCCAACAGTTGCCATTTATGTTCACTTTCCATCATTATGCTTAACAATGCTTATGGAAGTGGAAAGACATCTTTTACTGCTTAAATAGAAAAAGGTTCTATGGAGACCTAAAACAATTTTAAAAACTTAGGGTTTAAGGGTAATATTTGAAGTGAAAATAATCACATGTCTAGTATTAGCAGAAAACATAGCTAAGTACTTCAAACATGGCTGAGAAAGCTACTCCCTGAGGAGCAAGATAAGACTGGGTAAAGGGGTATGGAGAAAAACAATGAAATTAGAGACCAGGTTTCTGAATATTCAAAACAAAACAAAAAAACTGGTGGGGGACTGGAGAGGATGCTTCAGTTGATAGTGCTTGCCCTTACACATGCACACAATGCTCAGCACTTCATAAACTGGGTGTGGTGGTATAAGAGAAACTCAGGGTTATCTTCCAGCTAGGACTGCAATATGAGACCCCAACTCAACAAAATCACAAAAAAGTTACACCAATGAACATAAATCATTTTCCCTAGTGTCAACTTGTTCAAAACAAACCCAGGTGGTACATATCTTAATCCTAGCATTCAAGAGACAGAGGCAAGTGGATCTCAGAACATGAGTAAGTAGCTAAAAGCCTACCTTACCCCATGGATGACATTAAATGTTTTAAAATACTGGCAATACCTTCTTTTTTTTCTTAAGGAACAGGACTTACAAACTCTCTCTCTCTCTGATGTTTTTCATCAGCTTCTTTTATCAGCTGTGTCGTTTGCTGAAGTTTGGCATCCACAAGCTGTTGTTGCAATTCCTTGTGTTTGAATACTTTATCAATGTGCTATGAAAAAAAGAATTCCTTCCATCACTTCACGAAGAGAGGAACACAATGGAGAGGAAATAAAAGATGTTACAGCCCTATTTGCCCTGCTTTCCTACTAGGTCTTTCTGTCCCTACACCTACAATAGTGTTTGACACCACCTGCAAGAACACTACTGCCCTGTTGGAGCTAGGCACCAACACCACAAGCTTTGAAATTCTTTTTTTCAATTTTTATTATTTTAATAAATTTTATTTAAATTAGAAACAATCTTATTTTACATATATATCAATCCCAGTTCCCTCTCCCTAAGCTTTGAAATTCTTATTTTTGCTGTGTACTGAGAAAGTCAAACAAGACGAGATCAAACTAATAAATCCACACATACACACATTTTTTCTGCCCATTCCTTTTTTTTCTACCCATTAAATTTTTCTAAATTCCTCATTTGAAGGCAGCATGATAAGTCAAAGCCAAGCTAAGGCAAACTTATCAACTATGTAAATTTCTGTCCCGGTAAATCTCAATGCCAGTATCTAATATGAATATAACCATACCCAGTTTGCTGAGTCAAATCATATAAGGTACTTGGTGCCTTACCAGACACTGGGAAAAGGTTGTATTTCCAAATAAAACTGGTAAGTGGCTAACTATATACAGTGAAGCCATCAAAACATGCCACCTTGGAACTACAGAATTAGGATTCTTCCTGTTACGGTATGATATGTGACAGGGAGAATGCTAGTGGGTAATGACATAGCCTAGGTATTAACATGGCAGATTTTTATTTATGAATTTGAACAAACACCCATTAAACAATAAAACTAAAAGAATTATCTTAAGAAAATTAGGGCCAGGCCTGGTCTGGAAGCGCACACCTTTGATCCCAGTAGGAGGATCTTTGTGAATTTGAGGTCAGCCTAGTCTATATAGCAAGCTCCAGGACAGCCAGGGTTACAGAGAAAACCAAAAGAAAAGTTGGGGCTTTAATAATTTAATAATAAAATTTAAACCTGTATGACAACAAAACCACAAAACTTTATTTAATAAGCTCTTCAATAATAAAACAAGCCAAGGAAATCTGTATTTTGGAGATGAGACATCAGAAGTTTACAGAAGTAAACTTTATTTAGATCTCAATTCAGACTTTTTAATGACAGGAAAGTAGAAGTGGTTAAGAGCTCTTGCTGCTCTTCTTGCTGTTGCTCTTGCAGGACCCAAGTTTGTTTTCCAGTATCTATGGTGGACAGCTCACAAATACCTGTAATTCCAGCTCCAGGGAATCCAATACCCTCTTCTGACCTCTTGGGGGCACTCCCACACACATAAATTTTAAAAAGACAAGCAGATGTTAACTTCACTTTTTAGGTGTGAAAATGATATGATCAAAAAAGAACTTTCTGAGTTGTATAGTAAATATCTACGATTTTAAAAACTACATTTTTGGCCTCTGTATGTGCACAGACATGTGCAAACAGAACATCCATACACACAAAGTAATTAATTTTTTTATAATTATTTTTTTTAATGAGTTCAAGCCATAGGAGCTAAGGACATGGCTCAGCAATTAATTCTAAGTACTGCTCTGAGTTTGGTTACCAGCACCCACCTTGAGCAGCTCACAGTCACCTAAAATTTAAATTCCAAGGGATCCAATCCTCTGTGGCCACTGCACTTGTGTGCACAAACCCACATCCAGACAGACAAACACATAATTAAAAATAGACTTTTGAAAACTCAAAAACTATTCAAGGCCAAACTATAATCTTAGAACTTGGCAAAGATGCTATCTGCCATGAGTTCTGGGCCACAGACAAAGACCATATCTAAAACAAAAAACACCCCTGGGGTGTAAGTTAAGTGATAAAACATACTTAGCAAGCACAAGGTCCCTGGGATTGATCCCAGCAGTAAAAGAGAAATTAAAAATAGGCTTGTGGGTAACTAGTTTAGTAGCAGAAAGTCCTCATAGTATGGCCAAGGCCCTGGATTTGACCACTAGCACTGCAAAACCCTAAATAAAAAGGAAATTGGCCTGGGAGGTTCAAACAGGAGGATCTACTTAAGCCCATGAATTGGAAGCCACCCAGGGCAACAGGCAAAACCTAATCTCAAGAGGAAAAAACATCGAAAACAAAACTAACCCTGAAACACTGATGTAATGAAATGATTATAGATATTGTATAGATTATCACAAATGTCTTGCGATGCAGGGTATTCCAGAGCCAAAAATTCATTATTAGTCCAGATAAGAAAATCTGTGAAAAATGCCATCTTCTAGTATTACATAGATCTAGACTTGACAAGACTCCTAGAGATTGTCTCACCTATTCATGCAGATGGATTCTCAATTAATCCTTCTGGTTATGCAGTGGTTTGATCCTTTCCCTAGTAATAAGTCCACCTTCGCTACACATGAACAATTCTAAAATACCCTGCAGCAGAGAAGTTATCACTAATAGTGAGAAGCTGCGGAAAGCAATAGAATGATATTACCTCTTCCCTCAGTGCATACTGCTCAATGAGCTTCTTCAGCTTTTCTCCCAGTTCGATGTTCTCCTGTCGGAGTTTGGCATTATGTATGTCATGTTGTTCCAACTGGGCTTGGATTTCATTCAGAGTAATCTGGAAATGTGCTGTTGCTTCTTTACGTCGTTCTTCTTCCTCTCGTGCCTGCTGCAGATTTTCCTCCTTGGTACCCAAAAGAATTTCTGTTAATAATAGACCCATGTACAAAATGCTCAAAGAAGCTGCTGTGGCCAGGCCTGTCATCACAGCTATTTGGGGTTGAGAAGAAAATTCCAAGTTCAAAGCCTGCCTGGGCTTAAAGAGTGAGTTAATGAACAGTTTGGGCAACTTAGTGAGACCCTGTCTCAAACAAAACTAGAGGGTAGGGAAAATGTTTCAGCCGGTTAAGTGCTTGCTGCCCAAGCCTAAGGACCTGAGTTCAAATCTCCAGCACCCACATAGAAACTAAGGCATGGCAGGCAGCCTGTGCCTATAATCCCAATTCTGGGGGGATTCCACATGCGCACTCACACTACTACCCCCAACACACAAATGGACACACACACACACACACACACACACACACACACACACACATACAAAAAAAAAAGTAAAGAAGGTTGGAAATGTAGCTTGATTAAAAAAAGTGTTTGCCTAGCATGTGGAGAGAGAAAAAAAGCTGTTGTGACTGCCCTGAAACATTGCTTCTAAAGTAAAGTTTTTTCTCCCTTAGGATCAGAAAGCTTATTTAAAAGCATACTTCAATTGGGGCAATGGTGGTACACACCTTTAATCCCAACACTTGAGAAGTAGAGCCTGAGTTCGAGGCTAGCCTGTTCTACAGTGCAAGTTCCAGGGCAGCCAGAGCTGCTACACAGAGAACCCCTGTCTCAAAAAATAAACAAAGAAAAAACCAAACCAAAAAGCAAACAAGAAAAAACATACTTTTTCTTTTCCTTTAGAGTGTTGAGATATACAAAGAGTCTCAGTTACATCAATTAAGGGTGATATTGGCTGTCTACTGGAACAGGCTTCTTGATAACCACACAAGGAATTAGCTTAGATCAGTCTGAGCAAACAACCCCTCTTTCAGTTTACTTTCTAGGTCATACCTCTTACTCAAGAGACCAATAAATAGCATCCTTATTTTAAAAAGCTTACCTTCAGGTGTATTTTATTAGTCCATTTAAAATGACTAGTTATAAAGGAAAGATAGCTCATAACATTTTATTTGGGGGTAGTGGAAATAAGTAGGATTGAAACAAGGGCCTTGAGCATACTAGGCAATTGCTCTACCAGTAGGCTATATCCCCAGTCCAATTTTTATTTTTCATTTTGAAACAAGATCTCATTAAGTTGCCCAGGCTGGCCCTGAACTTGCAATATTCCTGTCTCAGTCTTCTTCATAGCTGTGACCACAGGCATGCACTATTAGCCCAGGTACCATCTACTTTAAGATCTTATTATAAAGGTTCAGGGCTGGAGAGATAGCTCAGTGGTTCTTGTTCTTACAGAGGACCTTGGTTTAATTCCCAGCACCCACATGGTGGCTCATAACCACCCTAACTCCCAGTTCAGGGTAATTCTCATTTCTGATGCCTGCTTCTGACCTCTACAGCCACCAAGCTAGGTACCGGTGCACAGGTATACATACACGCAGGAAAAAATCTCAACACATAAGTCTTTGAAAGTAAATTAATAAATACAAAGGATCAGAAGTAAAGAAGGGACTGAAGATATGGCTCAGGATTAAGAGCACTTATTGCTATTCCACAGAGCCCAAGTTCAGTGCCCAGCATCTGTATCAGGTGGCTCACATCAACCTGTAACTCCAGGATATTCAGATTCTCACTGTGAGCATGTGTGCCCCCCCCAATAAAATCTTAAAAGGAAACAAATATTAACTCCTATCTGGTGAAAAATCCATGTCCTAAGTGCTGTTGTATCTAGGTTCCTGGCATATCGTTGAGAGATGGGGCATTTGCTCAAGAGTTTCAGCTCAAAAATCTTACCCTGCCAGGCGGTGGTACCACATACCTTTAATCCCAGCACTTGGGAGGCAGAGGCAGGTAGATCTCTGTGAGTTCAAGACCAGCCTGTTCTACGGAGCGAATTCCAAGACAGGCTCCAAAAGCCACAGAGAAACCCTGTCTCAAAAAAATCCTATCCTATTGCATACAAGGACAAGCCAGCTACAATGTTAAGAGGTGCATTGTTTTCATGGCTCTTCTCTTTTCCATCTTCCTCCATGCATACCAATTCATCTTTGGGTATCTGCTCACTCTTCCTGTATAATCTGCCAAGATCTAAGTGCTACTGCCAAAAGTACTCAGCAACCAAGAGCTGGGAGTCGGCTAGGGAACTTAGGCAGTTCAGCCCTGACATCCATCCACCTTAGTGCTCAGCTTAGTGCTCCTTTCTCACAATACTGATTCTAAACTTAACCAGTTTTTCCTTTCATGCCAGCTACTTTAAGTGCTGCAGAAAACTGGCAACTCTAAACTTCCTAATCCATGCCTTGGGGGCGGGGGAAGGGTGGAGAGATAAATCAGTGGTTAAGAGCACTACTGCTCTTGCAGGGGACCATGCTCAGTTTCCAGCACCCAGCAGATAGTGGCTCATAATTGTCAGTAACTTACTTCAGTTTCGGGAGATCCAACCAACGCACTCTTCTGGCCTTTTCTAGCACTAGACATGCATATGGCACACAGATACACATGCAAGCAAAACACCACACACATAATAGAAAATCTTTTTAAAAGAGTAGGAGTTGAAATGTTTACTTATTCCCTATGACCAAATAAGGAATTCCTTTTTTGAGCAGGAAACCCAAATTTAATACAGTGTTATTATATCAGTCTCACATTATATTGCCTCATAGCATCAGCCCAAGCAAACCAGAGTCAATAACTTGTCTCTAAGTTAGGCACAGATTTCAAGTTTTGAATAGACACAAGGTGACCTCTTGTAAAATCAATTGAGAACATCACTTCTGTAAAACAGAAAAACAATAAATCAACTAACCTTTAAGGTTTTATTGTGACGCTGAAGTTCCCTGCAAAGAGATTCCAGTTTGCTTCTTGCCAAGATGGCCTTGCTGTGTTCACTCTGCAGGTGAACTTTCTCTTTCACGATCTGGGCTTGCTTCTTCTGCAGAATCTTCATTTGTTTCTGAACATTTCTGCTCTCCTCCAGCTAAAATTAGCAAGCACTTTACATTCAGGAAGCATATTAAAAGCCTTCCCCCCAGTACCCCAGTGAATGCTAGAAGAATCAGTTGTCAGCTATGCAATTTTTTTAGACTCACTATGTAGCCCAGGCTGGCCTACAGTCCTCAATCCTCCTGCCTCAACCTGAGATCTGGCATTAGGCATGTGCCACCAAACCCAGCTAAGAGCTGTGGCTGGAGGGATGGCTAGGCAGTTAGGAGCACTTACTGATCTTCCAGGAGACAGTTCAGATCCCAGCACCCACATTAGGCGGCTCACAGTTGCCTATAACTCCAGCTTCAAAGCATCCAACATCTTCTTCTGACCTCCACAAGCACCCACATACATACAAATAATATTTTAAGTTTTTTTTCTTCAAGACCGGGTTTCTCTGTAACTTTGGAGGCTGTCCTGAAACTTGCTCTATAGACCAGGTTGGCTTCAAACTCACAAAGATCTGCCTGCCTCTGCCTCTCAAGTGCTGGGATCAAAGGCATGCGCCACCACCGCCAGGTAACATTTCAGGTCTTAAAAAAAATAAAGGTTTTTCCCCAGCCGGAAGGTCCTGGAAAAATGTGAACATAAGGAACATTTCATTCAATGAAAATGAATAACAGCCCCATCCTGTAATCCCAGCATTCAGAATGCAGAGGCAGGATAATTGCCATGACTTCAAGGCCCACCTAGTGGTACTATAATGAGTACCAGCTCAGCCTGGGCTATGAGCCCCTGCCTTTAAATACAAAACAAAACAAGTCAACTCTAGGGCTGAAGAGATGGTTTAGCAGTTAAGAGTGCTTGCTGCTTCTTTCAAAGAGGACATAAGTTCAGTTCCACAGGCTGGTGGTGGCACACACCTTTAATCCCAGCACTCGGGAGGCAGAAACAGGTGGATCTCTAAGTTTGAGGCCAGCCTGGTCTACTTCGTGATTTCCAAGACAGCCTCCAAAGCTACAGAGAAACCCTGTCTCAAAAGAGAGAGCGAGTGTGTGTTCAGTTCCAAGCTTAGTCAGTAACTCCAGCTCTAGGAGACCTGATACCTCTTCAGGCCCCCTCAGATAATGCATTCATATGCACCTCCATAGTGTGTGCATGTGCATGTAAAAATACCGGGAGCTTAAGTTATAGCTCATTGGAAGAGCACTTGCCTCCCTCATGTAACACTTGGGGCAGGATTCCATCCCTAGAACCAGCAAAGGGGGGCAATACTGCATCATATAATTTTATTCAAATAGTTTCATGCTATATGACACTACTAACCTCTCTCTGTTCTAGTTGTAAGGAAGGTGAACAATTTAGTGTGGATGGAAGAAATGACCTTAATCTTTGTTCAGCCCTTTAGATATACTTTACCTTCAGAACAACAACCTTTCATTACTCAAGTTCCACGTTACTATCCAAATTTTGTATAACTACATCAGCCCAAGAGTTGCCCAGGAGTACAGAGTGAGGTGGACATTAGAATCTTGAAACCTACCACATTGACCTGTGGACCTTGATTTTTCACCTTTGACTGAGTGCAGAGACTAATTTATAGCTCTTCCTGGTTTCAAATCAGTGATTCACAGGCAATTTAGGCCCCTCAATTTCCAGCTATAATGCTGTGTTTTGAACTGATGATATACTCTATTTCTTGTTCCAGAAGTTTCATGTTCTGGGTTTAACTCCTTGTAAAATGAGCTAACCCATATGCTGGCCAAGACTAACTTAGTTGGTAAAGCTAGCACCTCTTGAATTTCTGTTTGTTGGGTAGCTGTCTATATACTCTTTCCTATCTATTAAGATTTATTGAAACACAAACAGGATTATTGGGACTGGAGAGGCGGCTTAGTGGTTAAGAGAATTGGCTAATTTTCCTGAAGACCTGAGTTCAATTCCTAGCACCCACAAGATGTTCACAACCATCTGTAACTCCCTGGGTTCAATTTCTAGGATATACAGGCAGCTCACAACTGTCTGTAACTTTAGTCCCAGAGGATCCAACACCCTCTTCTGGTCTCCAAGAGCACACACACACACACACACACACACACACACACACACACACACACACACACACGGTACACAGACATACGTGCAGAGAAAAGTAAAAAAACAGGATTATTGTGCTTGTTGTGTCTTTATTTTTATTATAAAAGAAACTGATGTTGTGTCGGCACTGTAAGATGACTGGGGCTGGGGTAAGGTTTGCCACACAAACTTTATGGCCTGAAGTCAATCGTCAAAACTCGTTCTGTAAAGTTGTCCTCTGACCTTTACATGCACATTGTAGCACTCAAGTGCCAGTACTTTCTCTCATACACAGAAACACCCACATACACATAAAAGCTGGTATTTTAGGACTCAATACTAAACTTTATTTTTCTGAAATACCCACACACTACTGAACTAAATTTAGAACTTTTTAACTAACCAGCACTCAGGCTTTCTTATATGAATTGCTACAATTTTAGGTTTGAAGTAAATGACTCCCTTTCAGGGTGACAGCCACACTAACAGATAAGATGGCAGCCTTACCAACCTTTCTGAACAGCTTTTACTGAAGAAATTGATGCTGAGTCACAAAGAACAAGAGTGCCATCTTGTGGCTTATCAAAATGCACCAATAAAAATCCTTGTAGGATGGTGGCTCATGTCTGCAATTCCAGTACTTGGGAGGGTAATGGAGGCAAAGGGTATCCTTTGCAACATAATGAGTTGCAGACTACCCTGAGACAAATAAAGCTATGTCTGTAAAAGACCAAACCAACCAAATAAAATCTCCTTCCAAACTGTCTGCTTACAGATATTTAACACTTTTACAGAAACTCCTACAGGAAGAATCACTGGTCTTGTATAATATGTGAAGTTGCCCTATTATGAACTAGGCATGGCAGTATAATTTCAGAGGCTGAAGAGTCAGAGTGAACTACTACCAACCACCTCTGCTCCAGGACCATCACAACCCTGTGTTCATTAACCCTTTTTTGCACTTCTTATGTTATTTCATCTGTGTAGTCCTAAATAAAAAGTTAAAAGCAAAAGCACTTTTTGTTTTTCATTGTTGACTTTAGGATGAGCTAGTACAATTGAGGAACTGATCTTTGTGCTGTCTTTAATAATTTCCATTAATTTACACTAAGCAGCCACATGGTGACTCTGGGATGTCACATTCTGGACTATATTGCTACAACTCAACAATGTTGTTGGCATGTGCCTACTGATCAGGGACTGTTGGAAGCATTATGGCTTACAGACTGTGTCATATTAAAAAATGTTCTGTGCTTCTCTTAGAGTCAGGTGGGGATAAAACTAGAAAGGACTCCTGTAGGCTTTAGTCTGATGACTTGAAGGCAGGAAGTGGGGACCTTCAGATTGAAAATTTGGGGAGGGAGGTAGGTATCATAATGCCACAAGTCAAGACGGGCTCAGGTAGTCAGATTCTTCTGGAAGTGATGTAGGTGTTACAGCTGGTTCCAACAGAGCAGAAAAATATTATCTAAACAAAAGAGCTCACTTGGCAGTTAGTCCCAGCAAGCATGGAAGATTCTTCAGGACCAACTCCACATACAGCACACTGTAGATGTGGTGCAGCACAACTCAGATGGAGCCCACATCCAAGTCAGCAGTATTTATGACAAGTTCATAGAAATGGAGATTCTAACAGCTAGTTTTAAAAGCCAGAAAAAGCCATGCTTCATGTCTAGCAGGGAAATGTTACTGACAAATGAGTCAATGGAGAAGTACATTCCACACATCAGCTTGTATTCTTCCTCCTTGGAGATCCCTGATTGTTTCTTGCAGTGCCACTAACCATAGCGCAGACATGCCCCCTTCTGGTCTTCTGGTACAGGTTATGGGCAGTCATCAGAATGCTAATGACAAACCACTTCCCATTTCCAAAGTTTGTCATGTATTTTTTTTTTTTTTGAGCAGGGTCTCCCTATGTGGCTGGCCTCAAACTTAGAGATCCACCTGACTGCAGAGTTCTAGGATTAAAAGTGTGTACCACCATACCAGCCATTATGTATTCTTTAGACACATTGAAAACCCACTCTTACTTGTGGACAGTTCAGAAAAAAAAAACAGGCTAATGGATTTAGCATACTGGCTACATAATATACGTATTTTCCTAGTATATGCATAAATGAAATTCTCTAGGGTGTTGGCTTCTCTAGGGTGTTGGCTTCTAGATGTTCAATTCATATGACATTCCCTAAACTGTTTCCAGAGTGGCAGGCAAATCTGTATACTCAATAGCACTGTACAAATAAAAATCATGCAGGGGCTAGAGAGGTAGGTGGCTCAGTGGTTAAGAGTGCATACTGCTCTTGCAGAAGACCTGAGTTCTATTGCCAACACCCATGTAGGGAAGGTCAAAACTGCCAATAATATAATCCCAGCTCCAAGGGATCTGAAACCCTCTTCTGGCTTCAATGTACAAATGTGCAAACACACACATACATATTTAATTAATAATTTCTTAAGCAAGTAGGAAAAAACACGAGACCATGCAAATCTATCCTCTTTAAGTCACATGAAGATTATATTTCTTAATTTTTTTTCCCATGTAAGAGATACAAAATGGACAAGGCATGATGGATCATTCCTTCAGTGCCAGCATTCATGAGACAGCGGCAAATGCAAACAGATCTCTGCTGAATTCCAGGTCAGCCAGGGCTTCATAGTGAGACTGTCTTGAAAAGAGAAGGAAAGAGCAAAATAGCACCTCATTGTGGTCTTCCTCTCTGACCACTACATGAAGTCAATACCTCCACATGTCTTTATGGCCCATTAGGCTAAGTTATCTTTGTATCATCATTTTTTTCTACTTTTATGAAATGTCTCTTTTTTATCTGCTGCACTGCTTTCCACTGTTTTTTTTCCTTTCATATTTGTAGGTATTCTTTTTTTCATTTTTTTAAAGATTTTTATTTATTTATTATGTATACAACATTCTGCTTCCATGTATATCTGCACACCAGAAGAGGGAACCAGATCTCATAACGGATGGTTGTGAGCCACCATGTGGTTGCTGGGAATTGAACTCAGGACCTCTGGAAGAGCAGTCAGTGCTCGTAACCTCTGAGCCATCTTTCCAGACCCTTCTTTTTTCATTTTTACTCTTATTTTATTGTGCTAAATATTGGATTGAATATAAGACCTTGTACATGTAAGACAAATTCTTTACCACTGAGCTATACATCCCTAATCCTAGGTGTTCTTTCAGATGTACTTTGTAAAATGTTATGTGTATAGGCACTTTGCCCACATGTATACAATATTTATGTAGTACCTACAAAGGCCAGAAGAGGGCATCAGATTCCCTGAAAGTAGAATTACATCATGTTAGCTGCTGCATGGGTGCCCCAAGTCTTTTGGACAAGTAGCTAGGGGATCTTAATCCCTAAGCCATCTCTCAAGCCCCCTTCAGATATTCTTGGTACTAAGTCTTATTCTGTTGGAAATGTACCAGGTTTGTAATGTCATCTTTCAAGGTAATTTGAATCCCCTTTTTTCCCCTGGTACTACAGATTGAGCCTGAGGCTGGCACATGCTAGGCAAGTACACCACCACAGAACAGTATCTCCAGGCCTTTTGTTTTGTTTTTATTTTAAGGCAGTGTCTCACTATGTTGCCCATACAGCCCTTGAACTTGATGCTCTTGTCCCAGCCTCCTGAATAGCCAGCATTACAAGCCTACACTAACAGGCTCCAGTCTTTAAGGTATTTATTGAAGGGACACATTAACTTCAATAAGACCAATTTCTATATTTTTTTATTTATTTACTTGTTTATTACGTATAGGTCTATGTGCTACAACATGCCTGTGGAGGTTAAAAGATAACTTATAGGAGTCAGTGGTCTCCTACCATGTGTGTCCTGGGGATCTAACTCAGGTCATCAGGCTTGGTAGGAAGTATCTTTACTGAGTCATCTTGCTGGCTCGATTTTTTGGTTGTGTTTTGGAGACAAAGTCTTACTGTATATTGTATAGTCCAAACTGGCCTCAAACTCACAACAATCCTCTGGCCTCAGCCTCCCAAGTGCTGGAATTACAAGTGTGCACCACCACATCCAGACAACTTGTGTAAATTCTTCAAAAATATTTAATTTTGTGTTTATGTATGCATGCCTGTGTATATGTGTGTACACATACATGCAGGAACCCACTGGGGTCAGAAGAGGCATCAGATTTCCTGGAACTGAATTGGAGGTCCAGGCAGTTTTAAGGGACTACGTGGGTACTAGGACTCCAACCCAGGTCTTCTGCCAGAGCAGTAAACATTCTGAACTGCTGAGCCCAACTTGTATGTTTGATAATGCTTTTATGTTGTAAGAAACTCATCCCAAAGGTACTAAGTGGAATAAGAGTGCTTTCTGTGCAAATATGAATATATGAGTTCAAATCCCCAGTACCCACATAAAAAGCCAGGCATAGTTATATCCCTGTGTTATTTGAGGAATGCAGTAAAATACCCTGTCTCAAGACAATAAGATGGAAAGACCCAATGTCCTTCCACTGACCTTTGCCACATTTGTATCTCACACAAGAAAGAGAGATAGACTTGTTATCTCAACATATGAGTTACAGAAGGAGTAGTCTAAGGATAGCTTAGTCCATACATCAAGTTCCAGAACAACCAAGGATACATAAGTAAGACTCTATTTCAAACAACAACAAAAACAAAGCAAAAAGAAATCCTTTCTTTCAAAGTTGAGAAAATAACTATTAATAAATCTAAATATTATTTCAAAAAAAGTTTTTTGAGAGAAGGTCTTATGTATCCCAGACTCCCTAGGACAATGAACTGCTAATTCTTCTGCCTCTTCCTCTCCAGTCCTGGAATAACAGGCATGCATCACACCATGCAGTTTATGTAGTGCTGGGAATACAACCCAGAGCTTCATTCATGCAGGAACATGAGCATGAACACACACGCACGCACGCACGCACGCACGCACGCACGCACGCACGCACGCACGCACGCACGCACGCACGCACGCACGCGTTATAATACTGAGTTTTAGAAAATCTATGCCAGCCAGGTATGATGGCATATGCTTATAGTTTCAACTAGTCAGAAGACTGGCAGAAGGATCACTTGAGCCAAGAAGCTGAAGATTGGCATGCACAATAAAACCAGACCCTCAAATACAAAGGACAGGAAAAGGTCTACAAGGCAGTTTAGCACTAACAACTATGGTGTTCTCTATGTGCTAGAAAAATCAGCTGGGTATGCTGGCACATACCTTTAATGTCAGTGCTGAAAAGGCCGAGGCAGAGGCAGGCTGACCTCTATGAGTTATTTAATACCAACCTGATCTACATAGCAAGTTTCAGGCCTGGCAATGCTACATAGCAAGAACTTGTCTCTAAACACACACACACACACACACACACACACACACACACACACACACACACACACACACACACACACACACACACACACACACACACACACACACACACACAGACACACACACACACACACACACACACACACACCAAAATAAAATCATGAAACCAACAAAAGGCCTCAAGAAATCAGATTCTCAGCCGGGCGTTGGTGGCGCACGCCTTTAATCCCAGCACTTGGGAGGCAGTGGAAGATGGATCTCTGTGAGTTCAAGGCCAGCCTGGTCTCCAGAGTGAGTGCCAGGATAGGCTCCAAAGCTACACAGAGAAACCCTGTCTCAAAAAACCAAAAAAAAAAGAAAGAAAGAAATCAGATTCTCTTTCAATTTTTGCATGAAATATTTTACATTGTATAATACATCAAAATTATATTTTAAAAAACTTATCAAGCTGGGCAGTGGTGGCACACACCTTTGATCCCAACACTTGGGAGGCAGAGGCAGGCGGATCTCTATGAGTTTGAGGCCAGCTTGGTTTACACAGTAAGTTCCAGAACAGGCTCCAAAGCTACACAGAGAAAGCTTGTCTTGAAAACCCCCCAAAAAAGGCTTATCAAGCATACACACATATTCTGTTTTATTTTCATAGCCCTTGCAGTTGTGATTAAATACTCACAAGATCAGCATATTTCTTACAGAGAGCTGCCAGCTTCTCCTCTGGGGTTGAAAGGGTGTTTAGCGCTTGCATCAGCAATAAAACTTCTTTTCCTAATGATTAACAAGAGAAAAAAGAAATCCTGAATAATAAGATCAAATCTAACCTGTGAATTCTTCTACCAACACTTCCCATGTTCTAATCTCAGAACAAAATAACTTATACCTACAAATAGGAATATGGTATTTGCTAGCTCAGTTCTGAAAGCTATTTTGAGCTGGATGTGTTGGCTCAAACCACTAATTGCAACATGCAAGAGGATTCTCAAGTTCAAGAGCATCCTGGGCCACAGAGTAAGACCCTGTATCAGAAAACAAAAACCAAATCAAACAAACAATTTAAGAATGTAGATACGTGGAAGAACAATTGTTCACCATGTCCTGGGTTTGATTCTCATCAAGGTGAGGAGCTACTTGTACATTCTGGATTAATAGACTCTCCCTCCTCTATTACTCATCCATGCCCATCCCAAATTTCTACACTCACTAACCCTGCTAGCTAAGACTTCCGTTTTTTAAGATTGTATTTATTATGTATATAACATTCTGCTTCTATGTATATTTGCACATCATAAGAGGGCACCAGATCTCATAATGGATGTTTGTGAGCCACCATTTGGTTGCTGGGAATTGAACTCAGGACCTCTGGAAGAGCAGACAGTGCTCTTAACCTCTGAGCCATCTCTCCAGCCCCTAGCTAAGTCTTCTTATTGAAGAGGTAAACATTCCATTAGAAGTTTATGTTAAGACAAATGGCAAATTAAAAACAGCAAAGAAAAAATTTGAAAGTTCAGTTTGACCAAGTATAAATATAGACAAAGTTTCAGTTGGCCATATACTTTGCCTATCTCAAATGCACATACCTCTCCTATGTAGTTTCAGTAACTTACTTTCTGGTGAGTTACACTGTTATCCCAGTGTTAACAAATATTACCAAAAATAAAAGAACAGCAAGGTAACTCTTCCCTGTGAGGGTGTTTTAACAGTATTTTAAGGACTTTGGCAGGGAAAATGATGTAGGGACAGTGTTTCAAAATAGGTGACTTTTTTGAGATGGTATCTCAGTAGCCCTGGCTGTCCTTGAACTCACTATGTGGACCATATTGGCCTCAAACTCACCTACCTGCCTCTGCCTCCTGAGTGCTGAGATTATAGGTATAGGTCACTATGCCTGGCTTAAAATAAGATTCTGTTTTAAATTTATTTCTTTTTGTTTGTTTTTCAAGACAGGGTTTCTCTGTGTAACAGCCCTGGCTGTTCTAGAATTCGCTCTGTATACCAGGCTGACCTTGAACTCAAGGGATCTGCTTGCCCCTGCCTCCTGAATGCTGGGATTAAAGGCATTCGACACCATCAACTGGTACCTCTTCTATTTTTTTTGTTGTTGTTGTTGTTGTTTGTAAAGATAGTGTTTCTCTGTATAGCGCAAGCTTTCCTGGAATTGACTCTATAGACAAGGCTGGCCTTAAACTCAGAGATCTGCCTGCCCCTGCCTCCTAAGTGCTGGGATTTCTTAAGCTAGATGACAAATACCATTTTCTTTTTGTGAGATTTACTTTTATTTTATGTTTGTAAGTGTTTTGCCTGAATATATGTGGACCACATGCATACCTAGTACCCACAGAGGCCAGAAGAGGGTGTCTGACTCCCTAGAACTGGAGTTTCTAAGCCATCATGTGGGTGATGGGAACCAAACCCTGGTCCTCTGCAATAGCAGCAAGCCATTTCTCCAGCCCCCAGATAACATTTTCTTTCTTTCTTTCTTTCTTTCTTTCTCTCTCTCTTTCTTTCTCTCTCTCTCTCTCTCTCTCTCTCTCTCTCTCTCTCTCTCTCTCTCTCTCTTTCTTTCTTTCTTTCTTTCTTTCATTCTTATTTTTCCCAGACAGGGTTTTTCTGTGTCACAAACAGCCCTGGCTGACCTGGAGCTCACTCTGTAGACCAGGCTGGCCTCAAACTCAAAATAGCTCTGCCTGTCTCTGCCTTCTGAATGCTGGGATTAAATGTGTGCACCACCTCCACCAGGAACCATTTTCATTTTTAAAAATGTTCACTCTTACACACAAGCTATCTCAATGTGTGTACTTTAATAGCTCCAGTACATAGATTGCTATGGAAAGAAAAGAGCAGAGTGGTATTAAAATTGAATACTTTTTAATGTGAGCACAGTGATGGCTTGAGCCCTATAGCCCAAGAGTTCAGGCAAGCAGAGTAAGACACCTACCTCCCAAAAAAGGAGGAAACTCTCTCCCCCCTCCATTCCCTCCCTCCCTCTGAGTCAGGGTTTCTCTGTAGCTTTGGAGCCTGTTCTAGGAGGAAACTTTTCTATCCACATAAAATTTTATTAGTAAAACCCAAGACCTAATTAGCCCAAGATCAATAAGAACATTATAAGAAATCGGGGCAGTGGTAGCACATGATTTTAATCCCAGCACTTGGGAGCCAGAGGCAGGAGGATCTTTGACTTTCAGGTTAGCCTGATCTACAGAGTGAGTTCCAGGACAGCCAGGACTGTCACACAGAGAAACCCTGTCTCAAAAAGAGAGGGGGCTAGAGAAATGGCTCAGAGGTTAAGAGCACTGGCTGCTCTTCTAGAGGTCCTGAGTTCAAATCCTAGCAACCATATGGTGGCTCACAACCATCTATAATGGGATCTGATGCCCTCTTCTGACATAATGGCATACATGAAGATAGAGCACTCATATACATAAAATAAATAAAACCTTAAAAAAAAGAAACAAACCAAAAAGGAACATTATGAGAATTCTTAAACTCAAAGGGTTTTTCCATTTTGTTGTGCAGTACTAGGCCTTTTGTGTGTATGAAACATAATCTGCATACCATACTTCAGTTTTCTTTTTTGGATATTTGAGACAGGGTTTCTCTGTATAGCCTTGACTGTCCTGAAACTCTCTTTGTGGACTAGGCTGGCCTCGACTCAGAGATTCACCTGCCTCTGCCTTGAAGAGTCCTAGGATTAAAGGTATGCATCACTACCAGCAGCCAGTTTTCATTTATTTTTAACTTTTTAAAAAAAAAATTTGTTACCCAGGTTGACCTTGAACTCCTAGACTCAAACAATCCTGCCTTAGCCTCCAGAATAGCTGAGATGATAGGTAGGTACCATTCACCTATGTAAAATTTACTTTCAAAACACACCATTTATTTCTATAGTGTAACAAAAAGAGAAAAGAACACAATTTAATATATTCACACAGTTGTACAACCATCACAAATATATAATTGGGCAGTGTTTTCATTAACCCCCAATAGTAGTCACTTCTTGCTCTTCCATCTACCCCCAGCCCTGACAACCACAAATCTACTTTCTGTTTACACAAATTTTATAATTCTGGGTATTTCATACAAAAGAGAATCACAATGTATACCCTTTCATGTTTGGCTTATTTTACATTGCAAAATGTTCTGCTAGATTCATTTTTTGAGTCTATAATCAGTGACTGCTTCCATCCTTTCTATGGCTAAGTAATATTCTATCATATGGATAGATCACACTTTGTTTACTCATCATTACATGATGAATATTTTTTCTCCCTTTGGGCTATTAAGAATAAAGTTGCTATGAACTTTGTCTACAAACTTCTGTGTGAGTAATTTTCAATCTTCTTGGGTATATATACAGAGTTCCAGGATGACCAAGGCTGTACAGAGAAACCCTGTCTTGAGAGGAAACAAAAAAGAAAAGAAAAAAGAACTTTGAAGTCAACCTGAAGTATATGAGACCTTGTCTCAAAAAAAAACCAAAAATAAAAAATTAAGCATATTACATTCTTGATCTGAAACACAAACTATATAGAAGAAAAATATGCCTTTGAAAGCTGGTTAACAGACTGTCTATAAAATTTTATGTCCAGCCTTAAACTGACAAAATAATTGTTTTTATAAACTTTTTGATCAGCCTAGTAAAAACACAAATAAGGCAAGTCATTTGCCACTCTGTTTGAGAATTCTTGATTATATAGAGAGAAATAACTAAGCTTCCTATTGTTCTTTCCACCTCCTACACATAACTGCAGCAGACAAGCTGACTAACCTGAAGCAACAGGTGTTTACTTTAAACTGATGTTGTGTGTGTGTGTGTGTGCGCGCGTGCATGCCACAGTCATGTGTGGAGGTAAGAGGACAATATGTAGCAGTTGGGCTCTTTTTGACAATGTGGGTCCCACGGATCAGACTTAGGTCCTCAGGCTTAGTGGCAAGTACCTTTGAGCCATTTCACTGGCCCACAAATAGGTGTTTTATTTTTTTTCCAAGATAGGGTTTCTCTGTGAAACAGTCCTTTTCTATCTGGACTCACTTACTCGACCAGGCTGGTCTCAAACTCAGAGATCTGACTGTCTCTGCTACACAAGTGCTGGGATTAAAGACATGTACTACCAATGTCCGGCCAACACAATAGGTACTTTAGCTAAGCATGTCCAACCTGGCCATGTTCATGGTCTCCCGTGTCTCACACAATGTGAATAAAGTGAGCAATATATGAAAACAACATTCAACTACTGTATAGAGCTTATTACCTAAGGTCTTCTCTTTGTTCCTGCTGCACTCTGAGTCCTGCTGGCCATCAGGAGGACCTGTTCGAGCTTCTCGTCCAGGAATTTCTTCTCTTGATTCCTGTGCACGGAATGCTGAGCTCACCAAATTCATGTTCTTTGTTATAAAGTCACTGCCTTCATCCCCTTCCAATGAATGCGTCTTAGTTGTGCCACCACAACTGGAGTCTTGATGTTGAAGAATATCATTTGCTTGAGAGTTACAAAACATGTCTTCTTTCACTTCTAACCCACAAATTCCAGCTTCTTCCATTGTCTCAATTTCAAACTAGAGGGAAGGGGAGAAAAGATAGAGTTAAATGTAATCAATATCTATTAGCAATGGCATGCCATAGCTTGACAGCTTTTTTACTTAGTAGTTTGTGAATTCAATTTAAATAAGGTAGCTTTTAAGCTTCACTGAGACATAATCTAAACTGTTAAAAAAAAAGGTTATTAAAGTTAAAACAGAGCTGGGGTATAGCTCTGAGGTAGCAGTGCTTCGCTTCAAGAGCCCCTGGGTCTCATCAGGAGCACTTCCAAAAGTTAAAGCTAAAACAAGACATAACTATATGCTACCAAAGGAGGCAAATTTGCCAGTTAGTAATAAATTTAAACTTATTTCCCTATAAAAATTCACCATTTAAAAATAATTACCATCTTTTAAACAAGAAACTGTCCCAAGTTGATCAACATTAACTATCTTGTTATCTTAAAGATGATAGCACAGCTAGCTAGCTAGGTGGATATCCACCAAAAACTAACTCCCAAAATACCTAGCAGAATAGGCAGTAAGGGACAAGTGCCAGCACCCAGTAGTGGCACACTATATTCCTAGCCCCTTGACAGCTAAGTGAGACTCCCATGTTAGTCAAGGCTGTGAATGTCGCTTCATCGACCAGATTTTTACTCTCAGGTAGTTGAGGCTATGACTGTCATTTCAGCAATCAGATTTTTATACTCAGAAGGACATGTTCTTTGTCCTCCATCTCTTTCCCACTCTGGTAGAATAAAGAGGTCACCAAGGTACTATAAGATGGCAAGGCCAGACAACAAAAGAAGCCTGGCCCTGGCCCAAATTATTTATATATATATACATATATATACACATATAAATGACACTCTACCTGCAAAGAAAACACATATTAGTATATTGGGTAAGTAATAAACTTCTCTCATGTTATACCATAGAAATTGAGACTGGTATGTTAAATAGCTCTCCCTTTCACTAATACAAAAGGCATGCATCTAAAAACAAACCAAAAAGCATTTATTCTGTTTTTTTTCTCCCTTGAATCATTATTTTTACCTTATTCTCTTTTGTAATGTTTTTGTTCAAGACAGAATCTTGCTATGCATAGCTCAGGTTGGCCTAGAATGTGATACTCTTCTGCCTGGGCCTCGAGATTACAGGTGAGTACCACATCTGGCTAACCCTATTTCCTTGTCTTCTCCGCATCCTATTTGTTAATATTATTTGGCCACATGATATGTCACAACTGTAAACTCTACATTTCCTTTCTGGTTAAAAAGAGGATTTCCAGCCAGGCATTGGTGGCGCACGCCTTTAATCCCAGCACACAGAGGCAGAGGCTCATGGACCCCAGACTGACAACTGGGAAACCAGCATAGGACTGTTCCAGACCCCCTGAACGAGAATGTCAGTTTGGAGGTCTGGTTAATCTATGGAGCCTCTGGTAGTAGATCAATGTTTATCCCTAGTACACCAATGGACTTTAGGAGCCCACTCCACATAGAGGGATACTCTCAGCCTAGACACACGGGGAAGGTCTAGGCCCTACTCCAAATGATAAGACACTTTGAAGATCACCCATGGAAGGCCTCACCCTCCCTGGGGAGCAGAAAGGGGATAGGATAGGGTGTCAGAGCGAAGAAGGGGAGGAGGGGGGGAGAGGGAACTGGGATTGACATGTAAAACAAGCTTGTTTCTAATTTAAATTAAAAATTACTTTTAAAAAGAGGGTTTCTTCCTTTCTGAATACAATTGAGGTACAAGGTATTTAATACAGTTCTTTTACCACAAGAAGAGAAAAGATACATTAAAAAAATTAATGGGATTAGGGCTGTAGCTTAGTGGAAGGATGACTGATTGCCTAACATGTGCAAGGCCCTGGGTTCATGCACCAGCACCAAAAAGAAAACAAACAACAACAAAAACCAACAATATTTTTTCAAATTAGAGCTGCTCAGCCTGGTGGTTCACATCTATAATCCTAGCACTTAAAATGTTATAGCAGATGTGGAAGGAATTGAGGGAAGGAAAAAACATTGTCAAAATATAGTGTATATAAATTTTGTTTTCAACTAAGAATAAGTTAAAATAAATAAAAGGTTGCTTAGGAAAATTGAAGCAAATTCAAGACCAGCCTGAACTGTTTAGGGAGTTCCAGGCTAGTCCGAGCTACAAAGTGAAACCCTGGCTCAAAACAAAACAAAATTAATGGGAGCCAGACACTTAGAAAACTCAGGTAGAATTTTCAGCCTGAGCAAAGATAATAAAAACAATTAATGATAGAGCATGAATCTGCTTGTTAAGTCTTTTAGTACACGTTTGTGTGTATGTGTGTGTTGTGCACAAGCATGCCACAATAATATGTCAAGTTATCAGAGGACAACTTGTAAGAATTCGTTCTCTCCTTCCACCTTGTGGATCCCAGGGATTGAACTTTGGCTTTTAGGCTTGGTGGCAACTGCCTTAACCCACTGAGACACCTGTTATTTCCAATTGTAACATACCAGGGCTGGAGAGATGGTTCAGTGGTTAAGAGTATCCTTTTCTTCTAAAGGACCTGAGTTTTGTTCCCAGCAGGTCACACCTGCCTATAATAGCGCTAGCTTCAGAGGGACCCATTACCTAAAGTCTATAGAAGCAGTGTGCATACCTATACACACATGTACCCACATAATTAAAAGAAATATTTCAAACTGTAACATATCAAACTGAAGAGCTGAAAATGATCGAAGGACCAGTGCAGAAGGGAATGAAGATATTAAGGCAACTAATACTTATATTTTATAATCTAGGGTTGATATAAATCAATCACTGTGCTTTTGGGGGTAGTCACTAGTCCAACCTTGCCAAATGACTTTGAACTCCTGGTCTTCCAGACACCACGCCCCAGGTGCAGGCCAGTGACACTGTACTTTCTGGAGAACAAATTGGCATTGCAGTTCTTGGGCAATATGGATAGCTTCTAACCCACTTAATTCCACTCCCAGAATTTCACCCAAGTGTGTACATAGGTGCACTGAAAGGCCAAAAATGTTTAAAGCAACACTAGTTGGAATGGCTCTAAAACAAAATTCAACAGAAGAACTAATCAATTGCAATATGTTCAGACCATTGAGCAATGAGAATGAACTACTACAAATACAGCAGCATGACTTTCATGGACTAACATTGAGAGGAAGGCATCACAGAACACTTACTGAAGGGAACAATTTATATATAAAAAGAAGCTAAGAGAATGGATGGTAGTAGAATTGAGGCACTGGCTGAGTGGTGGTTGTGCATGCCTTTAATCCCAGCACTCGGGAGGCAGAGGCAGGAGGATCTCTATGAGTTCGAGACCAGCCTGGTCTACAAGAGCTAGTTTCTGAACAGCCTCCAAAGCCACAGAGAAACCCTGCCTCGGAAAAACAAACAAACAAACAAACAAAACAAAAGAAATGAGGCACTGGTTGGGCTTTCTAGAGTGCTTGGTAATATTTCTTGATATAGATGGGATAACACAGATGTTATCCTCCTAAACACGTAATAAATCCAAACATTCATAATTTGTGTACTTTTCTGAACAGACAAATGTTACTTCAAAGTTTGCTAAAAGTGTATAAGACACTAGGTGAGTTGGTACTCGCCTTTAATCCCAGCACTCTGGAGACAGCAGTTGTAAGTTCAAGACAAGCCTGGTTTACATGAGTTACATGTTAAGACCTGGCCTCAATAAATAAGTAAACAATAAAAAAAATAAAAATGATATCTAAAATATAAAATTGTATACTAATTTTAAAACTATATATGCTACAATTTAGGAGCTACAGATATAGCTCAGTGGTAGGATGCCTAAAACCAAGACCAAGGGTTCAATCTCTTGTACAGAAAACATATACAAGTTACAATTTATATACTACTTATTTGAGTAGTATCAGAGTCTCACTATGTAGCCCACCTGTCCCAGAACTCACTCTGTATACCAGGCTGACCTTGAACTCAGAGATCTGCCTGCTTCTGCCACTTGAGTGCTGGGATTGAAGGTGTGTTGTTACCATGCTTAGCTTACTTAAAGAGTTATAAGGAACAAAACAAATATTTTTCCCTAAAGTGACAAAAATCAGTTCCTATGAAAAGCAGCTACAATACTGAAGGAAGCAGGAACATTTGAGAAGCAACTGGTGGGTACCATGGTTGAGATATAGTACTAGATCCAGGTTCTGTGGTAGCAAGGCAATGATGCAGGACTGTCAAGTGCCTCCAGAGGAAGTTGAGGGAGAAATACGGATCGTGTATAGTCAGGCTGAGTTAGCTTCCTTGAGCCACAGGTTACAACTGGATGAAGAGGAAGACTTGCACAGTGCTCAGGAGCAGAAGCTCTAGAGAAGGCTGCAAAGACTGAGAGAAGTTTCGAGGTATTGAAAACTATGTCCTAGCTGGGCACATGCCTTTAATCACAGCACTAGAGAGGCAGAGGCAGGCGGATCTCGGTGAGTTCAAGGCCAGCCTGGTCTACAAAGCTACACAGAGAAACCCTGTCTCAGAAAAAAGAAAAAGAAAACCATGTCTTACATTTAAAAAATAGAACTTCAGGAAAGAAGTAAGCTCAAAGAACTAAGCCCACTGCAGGCAAGGGAAGTATCAAGTATGGAGGGGTGACTTGTATGTTGCTGACTATGGAAGGACATATGAGATGAACAGTGGAGTGACCTGAGCCAGCCGAGTCCTCTATTGACAAGTGGGATGAGCATATCAGACTGTCAGAACCTGAAGCATCTGAGATGAGGAAAAGTACTCTCAAAAGAAGACAAATATGGCCCTTCGCCCTGACCTCTGCTAATATGAATAAAAAAATACTCTCTTAGGAAAAAAAAAGAAGACAAATATGGGGCTGGAGACATGGCTCAATGATTAAGAATACTTGCTGCTCTTGCTGAGGAGCCAGGTTTGGCTCCCAGCACCTACATGGCAACTCACATTCAGCTGGAACCCCAGTTCCAGAGGATCTGACAACTTCTGTTTTCCACAGGCACAAAGCATGCATGTGGTGCACAAATATACATGCAGGAAAATACTGGAAAACATAAAAATATTTTTAAAAAAGACAAATATGACAATGAAATAAAGAATCTTATGGTAAACTAAGGAGGAAGACATCCATACTAAGTTTTGAGATTGGCAAGCAAACTAGAAAAGATAACTTAAGACTTGGAAAATAAGCTGAAATGCACCAAAAAGGAGTACATCTGTGCATGTATGTGCACCATGTACATTCCTGGTGTTCATGGAGGTCAGAAGAAGACATCATATCCCTTGGAACTGGAGTTCCAGATAGTTGTGGGTACTGGGAACCAAACCTGGGTACTCTTTCAGAGTAACAAGTTCTCTTAATGCTGGGCTAGACTCTTTGAACTGAATGAGATGTCTTGCTCTCCCATTACTATACTCCTACCTCTGACCCTGCCTCTGCCCTCCAGAAGCTGACCTTGAGTCAGAAGCTTGCTCTGCGAAGCCCCTTTCTTTTTGCCAACTCCTGTATCTCCTCCCAGAGATTCTGAGTAGAGACTGAGAACCTATGGGAAAAACACTTAAGAAAACATGAGCACAATTCCAAGAGTCTTTAAAAGAATGTTGTGGTATTATTATTCTTTTACTCTGTAGAAGGTAGCAGGGTTTCTCTGTGTAACAGCCCTGACTGTCCTGGAACTCACTCTGTAGAACTCAGGACCTATGGAAGAGTAGTCAGTGAGTGCTCTTAACCTCTGAGCCATCTCTCCAGTCCAAGAAATGCTTGCTTTCCTTCTCTTATTTTTTGGTTTTTCAAGACAGGGTTTCTCTGTATTGCTTTGGAGCCTGTCCTGGCACTCACTCTGTAGACCAGGCTAGCCTCGAACTCACAGAGATCCGCCTGCCTCAGCCTCCCCAGTGTTGCGATTAAAGGCATGCGCCACCATTGCCCAGCTGAGATGCTTTCTTAAAGACCAAAAGTAAACAAACAGTAACAATAACAAAATCCCTTGTACTTTTTAGTTTTTCATCTTCCCCATTAACCGTAGGCCTAGGTAACTTATATACTTTGCGTATATACTTTCACTACATATTTTCACCTATTCTGCATTTTCTACAAATGGAATCCAAGTCTGTGGCACTTCCTGACTTCTTTCATTTCACATGTATTCCATGCTGCAGCACCCATTAGTACTTCACTCCTAATGACTGAATACTACTTCACCGCAGACACAAACCACATTTTATTTATCTATTTGTTAATTAATGGGCATTTGAATTATTTCCAATTTTTGGCTATTATAACCAACTCTGCTATGAAAACTATTATATGTTTTTTGTGGACATCTCAACAGAGTATATAACCAGAAAAGCTGCCAAATACAACACAGACACTCCATTTAACCCTTTGAAAACTGCTGACCTCTTTCCCCAAGGCCACTATAACATTTGAATTCACCAGCTGTGCATAAGTTTCTAATGTTTCCATGTCCTTGCCAAGGCTTATTATCTGTCTTTTTAACTGTGCCCATCAAGAGTGCTATGATAGTAACCAACAATGATTTGGGTTTACATTTCTCTGAGATTTAAGATGTTTGGCATCTATCTTCTGCTTATTAAGCAAATGTATACTTTCTTTGGGAAAAAATCTATTCATATGTTTTATCCATTTTATAATTTAGTTACTTGTTACTTTGTTATATTTTATATAACTAGATCACTGGTAAACATTTTTATCCATTTCTGATTTTTTTTGCCCCAATTTGGAAAAAAGGCACAATTTTGCTTATTTTAAAATGTCAAAGGAGATTGAATTAAAAGTTATTTATGGGCCAGTAAGATGGCTCAGCAAGAAATTGGGGGCTGGAGAGATGCCTCAGAGGTTAAAAGCGCTGTCTGCTCTTCCAGAGGTCCTGAGTTCAATTCCCAGCAATCACATGGTGGCTCACAACCATCCATTATAAGATCTGGTGCCCTCTTCTGGTGTGCAGATATACATGGAAGCAGAATGTTGTATACATAATAAATAAATAAAATTATTTTAAAAAAGAAAAAGGGCTTAATCACAAGCCTTCCAACACAAGTTCAATCCTCAGGTCCCACATGGAAGGAAAGTACTGAGCCCTCTGACTTCCACATATGTTGTATGCCCACACAGATAAACACTAAATAAAACTAGTTAAATTGTTTTCTAAGTCGTTCTTGTCAGGTGTACTGGAACAAATCTGTAATGCCAGCACCCAGAAGGCAGAGGCAGGAGGATTGCTACAAATTCTAGGCCAACTTGTCTACAAAGCAAGGTCCAGGTTACTCTGGTCTAAAGAGCAAGGCCTTGTCTCAAAATTTTGAAAACTAAATGAATATATAAATACATTTAAGTTATATTGAAAGGCTGGGGAGATGGCTCAGTGGTAAAGACCTTTTAGAAAACATGAAAACCTGAACTAGGTACCCAGCGGCAATATAAAAAATACACACCAGTAATTCCAGAGCTGTGGAAAGTGGAGACAGGAGAATCAATGGGGCTTGCTGGCTACCAGTTTTAACTCCAGGTTGAGTGAGAAACTCTCTCAGAGGAATAAGGTAGCAGATGATACAACAACAGAATATCTCAGTCACCAGGAAGTGGTGGTGCACACCTTTAATCCCAGCACTATGGGGTGGGGGCACACAGAGGCAGGAGGATCTCTGTGAGGTTGGGGCCAGCCTAATCTACAGAGTGAGTTCCAGGACAGCCAGAGCTACACAGAGAAACCTTGTCTCAAAAAACCAAACCAAACAAACAAAATGAACCCAGTCCTCTCTTCTAAGTACACACTCTCCTACTTAAAAGAACTTGGCACAACTATCCTGTAATTTCAGCATTGGGGAGGTAGACAGAGAAGAATCATAGGACCTTGAATGATTGAAGAAGACACCCAACACTGGCCCCTTGCCTCAGCACATGCATGCACACAAATATGTGCACATATGGGCATATATATAATACACACAAAAACCCATTATTGTTTTCAGATTAATAATATATAGTTACTCTTAGCATATAATGAAAAGACAATTTAAAGACTTAAGAAAAGCAATGCGTGGTACCACACACATGTAGTCTCAGCACTCAGGAGAAAAGAAGACAGATCTCCATGACTTTGAGGCCAGCATGGTCTACATAGCAAGTCTCAGGTCAGCCAAGGCTACAAGGTAAGACCTGTCTCAAAAATAAAATTAAATATAAAGACTGAAGGACCAAAGACAGACTCAGCAAAGATGGCTCAGAAAATAAAAAGGGCTTATTGCACAAGCCTCACAACCTGAGTGTTATCTCTGAAACCACATAAAAGCACAAAAATATATCAACTCCACAAAATTATCTTCTGATGCCCCCACACACCATGGCACATCCACATACATACACAAACACTATAATAAAAACAAGGGGAAATTTTAATGCCAAAAACAACCACCCCGCCAAAAAAACACTCATCCAACTCAAAATGGCTAATGGCATTCAGCATAAAGATGGTACACAGTGTACCATCACACCTCAGGTTTTCCTTCTAATTTTATGCTGTCTGTGGTAGTTTGAATGTAATTGGCCCCCATAATCTCATAGGAAATGGCATTATTATGTGTGTGACTTTGTTGGAGTGGGTATGGCCTTGTTGGAGGAAATGTGTCACTGTGTGGGAGGGCTTTGAGGTTTCCTATGCTCAGGATACCACCCAGTGTCTCAGTCAACTTCCTGTTGCCTGCAAGATATGGGACTCTCAGCTACTTCTCCAACATCATGCCTGCCTGCATGCTACCAAGCTCCCCACCACGACAATAATGGACTGAACCTGTGAAACTGTAAGCAAACCACCCCAATTAAATATTTTCATTTATAAGAATTGCCATGGTCATGGTGCCTCTTTACAGCAATAAAAACCCTAAGACACTGTCATTCCCTGTGTAATTAATATTTTCAATTTTTTGTTTTGTTTTGTTTTCTGAGACAGAGTTTCTGTGTGTAGTCATGTCCTGGAACTTGCTCTGTAGATCAGGCCTCAGACTCAAAGATCCACCTGCCTTTGCCTCCCGAGTGCTAGGATTAATGCATGTGCCACCACTACTCACTAATTTTTCAATCTTTGTAGCTACCTCTACCTCTGAATTCCTGCCATATATCAAAGGAAGTTCCATTATTATTGTTTTATCTTTAAACAAAGGCAGGACTCTTTTCCCTTCTCTCCTAGTAACTAATTCTGATGCAGTAGTAATGTGGAATTTTTCATATTTGCTAATGAAAGACTTACTTTGGCTCTATAAAAACTTTCTGCTTTTGAATAAGCCTAGTTCCAGCTAAGGTTGAAATCAGCAAATATTACTGAAATAGCAAGCCCATTTTTCTACTCTCCATTTTTACCAGTGTACTTCAAGCTCTATACTAAAATATTAAATATGAAGCAAATTTTTAGGCCAACATGTGAATGATTTCCCAGTTCATGTTTCTTCAAGAGTATTCTGTATAATGTATGTGGTCAATGAAATTTCTTACCCTGGAGGCTAGGATATAGCTAAATTTGTAGAAAGACCTGCTGGGTTCAACTCCCAGCAGCAATTCAAACCTGATATGATGGTACAGTGCATGCCTACAATTCAACACTTGGGAGGTGAAGGCAGGATGATCAGAAGTTCAAGGTCAACTTTGGATATATAAAACCTTATTTTAAAAATAAAACAAGCCGGGCGTTGGTGGCACATGCCTTTAATCCCAGCACTCAGGAGGCAGAGGCAGGCGGATCTCTGTGAGTTCAAGGCCAGTCTGGTTTCCAGAGCGAGTGCCAGGATAGGCTCCAAAGCTACACAGAAACCCGGTCTCGAAACCAAAATAAATAAATAAATAAATAAATAAATAAATAAATAAATAAAAATAAAACAAAAAAGAAAGTTGCTTTCTTATTGTCTCATAAACATTCTAGGTGTTATTTTCTTTCATACAGTCTTTTTTTATTTTTATCTTTCCTTTCATTCTTTCTTTTATTAAAAATATTTTTCTGCTCATATAATATATTCTGATCACAGATTCCACTCCCCCAGCTTCTACCAGATCCTCTCCACCCACCCATCCATCCATCCTTCTTTCTTTCTCTCTCTTTAGAAAACCAGAAGGTAAAACAAAATAGTGTTCTCATCAGTGGAAGGTGCTGATCATACAGTCTTTTCTATAAACAGTATTTGTAGCAGTTAACACAGTGACTACTATAGACAGGAACCATGGTAAGCACTTCCTATTATTAACAAACTTCATCTACACAAGGTCATGATGAAAGTTTTATCACTTTCTTGCACCAATAAACAAACTGTGGCATGGCAAAGTGCATGGTCAAAGGTTACTGTATATTGCAGGTTAAAGATTTGAACCCTAGCAATTTAAGTTTCTCAGTCCATATTGGTAACCTCAACAACTGTTTTATAATTATCCTCTATCTATTTTTATACAAACATCTTTGTACTGTGTCCTAGCCATCTTACCGCAGTCTACTTAGTAATAAGGAGAAACTGGTCACAATGTCACACATCTGTAATCTCAACACGTTCAAGGTCAAGGCAGGAGGATCAAAAACTCTAGCCTAGCATGGGCTATACAAAGAGGCCCTGACTCAAAACAAACAAAAAGCAACAATAATGGAAAGAGATGCTCTGAAACTACTACTTAAAAAAACAAACAATGAGTTTGGTAAGCTTGGTAGTACAGCACTTGTTTAGCATGTACCAGGCCCTGGGTTCAAATCCTAATACCAAAATTTTTTTTAAAAAGTGTACACACACACACACACACACACACACACACACACACACACACACACACACACACACGTTTTTTGAAACAGGGTTTCTCTGTGTAGCCTTGGCTGTCCTGGAAATTACTCTGTAAAATAGGCTGACCTTGTGAACTCACAGAGACCTGCCTACCTCTGCCTCCTGAGTGCTGGAATTAAAAGCATGGACCACCACTGTTCAGTATGCCCTATATTTTATATACACCCTATATGTGTGTTCATGTGTAAATATATATATTGTGCATATATATGCACAATAAAATGTTGAAAGATTTTTTAAATGGTTATTATTTTTTTATAACATTATAGTGTATATCTATAATAAACCGCTTGAGAGGCTTAGGCAGGCCAAATGTAACAAGCTTGAGTCCAATCAGGTCTTATATTATATAGCAAGATCCTATCTCAAAATACCAGGGAACGGCTGGTAAGATCAGGTAAAGACACTTGCTACCAAGTGACAATCAGAGTTCAACTTCCAGAATTTACATGGTAGAAGAACCAATTCCCCCAAGTTGTTCTCTGACCTCCACTTGTGTGTCATGGCACATGCAAATCTACACACATGAACACATGAGAAATAAATAAATGTTAAAAATAAGCAAAACACCTAGGCATAATAATTTATGCCTATAATCCCAGCACTTGGGAGGCTGAAGAAGCAAGATCACTTTGAGTCTGAGTAGCCCAGACTGGACTACAGAGTTAATTCCAAGCTATCTAGAACTATATACCAAGACATCTGTCTCAAAAAAAATTAGGGGTCTGGAAAAATAGCTTAGCAGTTAAGAGCACTGGCTGCTCTTCCAGAGGACCCAAGTTCCATTCTCAGCACCCACATGGAAGCTCACAACCACCTGTAACTCCAGTTCTAGGGACTCCACTACCCTCTACATGTGTGCCTGGTTTTCACGGAGACAAAAAAAAAAAAAAAACCCACACTACTACCCCCCAGAAAAATCCACCGAAATATTAGCAAAAATAAAGTAAGTGTACAATTCAAATCAGCCTCTTCTTTGGGGGGCAGGGTCTCACTATGCAGCCCTACCTGGCCTCAACCTCACAGAGATCAACCTGCCTCTGCTTCCTGAGTACTGGATTGCAGGTATGCACCACCATACCCAGCCTCAATATTTCCTTAAACAGTGCTATGTTTTTCTGTGTTGGGACAGAAGAACCAAATAAAATTAAAAGGATTTTACTTTTAACAAATTAAATAATTACTGTGTACTAGTATATATTAGATTTTGGTGTATATACCTTGCTTTTTTTTCTTTGAATTTCTGTTTGTTTGGCAGCTTTTGTCTTTTGAAACAAGGTTACACTATATATCCCAGAGTGGCCTTAAATTTGTTGCAATCCTCTTGCCTCAGGTTTCAACATGTTGGGATTATAATCATGCACCATCACACCTGGTTTATGTTTATATTCAAAAGTAACAAATTAGGAACTAGGGAGGTGGTTCAATCAGTAAAGTACTTGCAGTATGAGTACGGTGACCCAAGTTCAGATCCCTAGCATCAACATAAAAACAAAAACAGAGGTATGTATGCATAACCCCAGCATTAGAGGTGAGAGGGATATAGAAAAAAGGCAGATGTCTAAGAATTGATTGGCCAGGTAGCTTTGTCAAATTGATGAGCTCCAGATTCAGTAAGAGACCGTGTCTCAAAAATAAGGTTCAGGTTGGTCATAACAGCACACACCTTTAATTCCAACACTTGGGAGATTGAGGCCAGGACAGCCAGAGTTACAAAGAGAGAACATGTCTCTACATTAATAAATATGGTCCAGAGAGTAATCATAGACAATATCTAAACACACAAAAAATGATAAAAAATTCTTCATGTCTCAAAATATAAACTCACCACAGGTGATATTGAATTTATATTTCAGTGATGAAACACTTATCAAGCATTCCTAATTCTATAGCATTATTTTCAAATATAGACCACACAGACATTAAAAACGGTGCCACTTCAAATTGGTAAAGAAAACAAATGATTTAGGACATATCCTAAACCATATTGGGAGGGAGTCGGGGGAGAAGAGAGACAAAGTGGTACTCTCACACCTGCAGGTAAACCAAAACTGAAACATGAAAAGTGAAAACCACAAACAACCTGGGGTGGGGTGTAAGTGGGTGGGGAGTGGAATCTGTCACTAAATGTTAACTGAAAAATTCAGACTAACCCAAAAGCCACAGGAAGCCCTAATTTCAAGGGTTTGTGAATAGATATATCACAATTAAAGAACTGAAGATACCCGGTAGAGAAAAACATTTTCAAACCTCACTCACAATAAAAGAAATATGAATACAAATGTCAGTTAGGCTGCAGAGATTGCTCAGTGGTTAGAGTACTTGTTGTTCTTGCAGAAGACCTGGGTGAGGTTCCCAGTACCCACATGGTAGCTCACAACTGCCTGTAACTCCAGTTCCAGATGTCTTCTACTGGCCTCCAAGAGCTCCTACAAACATATGGCAAACAAACTCACACAGGCACATACATATACACAAAAATAATAAAGAAATTTTTAAAATGCCTATCAATGGGCCTGCAAGATCTATCAGCAGATAAAAGTACTTGCTGCATAACCCTAATAACCTCAGTTCAATCCCTAGAACCCATGGTAGAAGAGAACCAACACCCCAAAATTCTCCTCTGATCAGCACACATGCATTCATATTCCCACATGCATACATAATATATTCATTTTAAAATTTAAATTCTAACCAGTGGGGTAGTGGTGGTGTACACCTTCAGGCAGAGGCAGGTGGATAGAGGTGAGTTCAAGACCAGCCTGGGCAGCAAGTGGCGCACGAGTTTAATCCGAGCACTCGGGAGGCAGAGGCAGCCTGGTATCCAGAGCTACTGCCAGACAGGCTCCAAAGCTACACAGAGAAACCCTGTCTCGAAAAACAAAAACAAAACAAAACAAAACAAACAAAATAAAACAAACAATGCTGGGCGGTGGTGGCACAGGCCTTTAATCCCAGCACTCGGGAGGCAGAAGCAGGCAAATTTCTATGAGTTCAAGACCAGCCTGGCCTACAATAGCTAGTTCCAGGACAGTCCCAAAGTCACAGAGAAACCCTTCTCGAAAAACCCAGAAAAAAAATTAATCAAAATAAGGCATTATTTTTTACCTACCAATATTTGTTTTTCAAGACAGGGTTTCTATGTGTAGCTCTGGCTATCCTGAATTTATTGTATAGACCAGGATGGCCTTAAGCTCAGAGGTCTGCTTGCCTCTGGGATTCAAGGCAATGCAACACTACACCCAGCTATTACCTACCAAATTTTAAAGATTAAAAAAATAAAACAACACAACAAACACCAGTGTGACTAAATAGGGCAATCAACATAATATCAAAAGATCTAAATTAGTAGTTCTGAGATTTGCAAAAATAAACAATCTCTATCAACATCTGAATACACATTCGCTTTCACCTAGCAATTCTGCTTGATTTATCCAGGCATTCTCACTTGAATACAAAAGGTTATTCACCAAACCACCATTTTGTAGCCTGAAAAATCTAAAAAACTGCCTAAATAAATAATGACAATCCATATAAGGCAAAAGAATGTCACTATTCAAAATAAGATTTGAGGGCCAGTGAGATAGCTCAGTAGGTTAAGGGCACTTGTTGCCAAGCCTAACAACTTAAGTTTGTTGGTCCCTGAAACACACGTGGTGAAAGAGAACCAATTCTTCTTGTCCTCTTATCTCCATATGTGTACTGTGGCTCTCTCTCTCTCTCTCTCTCTCTCTCTCTCTCTCTCTCTCTCTCTCTCTCTCCCTCTCTCCCTCCCTCCCTCCCTCTCTCTCATAAATGCACACACAAAATTATTTTAAATTCTCTTAAAAAAATGAAAAAACCCAGTAAGTCTCCAAAATAATTTGAACACCGTTGCCAAAAGAATTAGGTAGATTCCATACCAGCTCTCCAAAGTTAATCAAATAGAAAAAATAAATAAATAAGACAAACATCCAATATTGCATAAATACAGCAGTGTAAATTAAAAACAAAGTCAGGCACTGTGTAGCATACCTGTAACCCCAGCACTAGGGAGAAGGCAGGTGATTGAGAATTCCAAGAAACTTTTGTTGCTGTAGGCTACTCCTAATGTTTACCATATTATAAATTATACCGGAAAATTAAAATTAAAGCTAACTCATTTAAAAAGGGAACTGATGTTGTGCCAGCTGTCTACTGCTGTGTACAAACCACCACAAAACTTTAGTAGTTTGAAATATTTATGATCTCAACTTCCATAGTTTGGCAAACTGGGTATGGCTTGATGGGTCCTTGACAGGGTCCCACAAGCTGAAATTCCTAAAGCCTTGACTGGGAAAGATTCACTTCCTAGCTTACTCTTATGGTTTGCTGCTGGGGTTCAATTCTGTATGGGTTATTGGATTAAGGCTTCAGTTCCTCATGAGCTGTTGGCCAAAGGCCTTTCTTGGTTGTTTGCAATATAGGTCTTTCCATCAGCCTATTAAAAACGTGACAGCTAGCTTCTTTAGAATGAGCCAAGAAGCACCAATGTGAGGGAGAGACAAAAGGTAGTCTTGTAATCATAGAAGTGACATTCCTTCAGTTTCCCACCCTGCCCTCTCTTAACAGAGTCTTGCTACCTTATAATGGTTGCTCTGAAATTGCTAGGCTCAAATGGTCCTCCTTTAAAATAAAATAAAAAGCAGCTGCTTTCCCAAACTAAAAAAGAAGACAAATTTCTCTTTTTTGGGGGGGTCATTTTATTACATTTTATGTTTGTGTCTCTAGTCAACTTTTTTTTTTCATTCTCAAGAAATATTAAGAGGGCATAAGAGCCAGGCATGGCAACATTGAAATCTAAGCAGCTGGGAGATAAATGCAGGAGGATCAGGAGTTCAAGGTCATCCTCTTCAATACAGCAAAGCTGACACTAACCTGGGCTCCATAAGACCCTCTCAAAAAAAATGGGTGGGGGAGACCACAAGACACATGGAATATAGACAATGGTTGTTGAGCCCCAAAAACCAAAGCTCTAAATATTATCACTTACCACTGTTTATGTGGCCATAAGGAGGTCAATTTCTCAATTTCCTTACCTGCATAGTGTGGATATACAATACCTTCCTTCTATTTGTTAGTTGTAAGATCACATATAATACACATTACTACTACACAGTAGAACTGTTTAAAAACATTGGCTGCTCTTGCAGATGATCCAGGTTTGATTCTCAGCACCCACATGGCAGCTCATGAATATCAACTCCAGTTCCAGGGATCTGACGCCCAATTCTGGCCTCCAAGGCCACCAGGCACACACACACACATAAAATAATTAATAAGTAAATAAATAAATTAAGCTGGGCATGGTGGTGCACATCTTTGATCCAGCGGGTGGATTTCTGTGAGTCTGAGGCTGGCCTATATATTGAGACCTTGTCTCAACCACTCCCCCACCCAAATAATAATACATAACTCTTTTTTGAATATTTGAATAAAGGGTATTTTACAAAAAGCATATATGGGGGCTTGTGGGGTGGTCCAGTGGGTATAGGCACTTGCCTCAAAGCCTAATAATCTGGGTTTGATCCCTGAAATATTTATAAACGTGGAGAGAACCAACTCTATAAGCTATCCTATGACATTCACAATCATGTCATGGCAAAAATCACTTGCACACATGCAAACACACCATATATACACAATAAGTTTTAAAAAAAAACACATATTCTCCCCCCCCCCTTTTTTTTTCGAGACAGGGTTACTTTTTCATAGCCTTAGCTGTCCTGGAATGAGCTCTGTAGACCAGGCTGTAGACCAGGCTGGTCTCAAACTCACAAAGATCTGCCTGCCTGTGTGCCACCACTGCCTGGACATATATTCTCACTTTTAACATGATCTATACTTCAGTCCAAACAATCATTAGAGAAATGTGCTTGTTAATAGAGTGCAGTCACTCACCCTGCAATCACAGTTCTTGGGAAGCTGAAGCAGGACTGCTACAATTAAGGTCAACCAGGGTACATATTGAGTTTATGGACTAGTGTGGGACCCTGGGCTAGTGTGGGACCCTGTCTCAACAAAAGGGAGAAGGTGGCATGGCAGGGGGCAGAAAAAGAAAAGGTGTTTCTAAACTACTACCTATCTTTCATACCATTTTAGTTTGACTTTTCTATGAATAAAGAAGATAGATGAAAATGTGTGTTACAAGTAATTATTATCCATGTAGAGGATAATAGAAATTTTAGAAATGCAACATAGAAATCAAAACAATAAATTCAGGTAGGAGAGGGCAACACACACCTCTAATCCTAGCACTTGGGAGGCAGAGGCAAGAGGATCTCTGTGAGTTCAAGGCCAGCATTTAGTTTCAGGACAGTCAAGGCTACACAGAGAGACTCTGTCGCAAAACAAACACCCAATAAATTCTAATAATTTTGACAACATAATACAACACTGATTTTTTATGTACCTTTTTCACAACTAATAAAATTAAAGTAGTTCCAAGTGGAAACAGAATTTCAACTAGGAAATAAACTGAATCATTAAAATATATTATCATATATTGTCAATCTATGAGTATATTTTTTTGTTTTGTTTTTTGAGACAGGGTCTCACTATGCAGCTTTAGCTGTACTGGAACTTACTATGTGGTCAGACTGGTCTCCAACTCACAGATATACCTGCCTCTGCATACACCAGCACTCCCAGGTCAATTGTGAATAGATCTTAAATGCTGTGGGGTAAAAATTAATACTGTCATTGTAGCAAAGTGAAAACTATTTGTACCCTCCGTGTTTATTGCTGCTTTATTCACTATAGCAAAAACTTGGAATCAAACTAGTAGTCAAGACAACAGATGACTGGATAATGAAAATTTGTTATAGATAAAAAAATGGAATATTACCCAGCTCTAAAGAAAAATGAGGTTAAAAAATTTACAGGAAGCTAGGTGTGATAGCATATGGATTTCTTTCAGTTCAAAGTCAGCCTAAGGTCAAGTTGAGTACATATAGCAAGTTCTAGGACAACCAGAGCTATATAGTTAGACTCTATTTTGAAAAACAAAAAATGGATAAACTTAGGAAATACATTAACTACGGTCACACAAACTCAAGAAGAAAAAAACCTTATTTTCTCTCTCATATGAAAAATATAGCCAATTATATGTAAACAAATGTGCATGAAGAAAAAAATCAAGAAAGGATAAATACAAGGATACAAGGACAGACTGAATACAGGTAATGGACATGAATTATAAAAGAGGATATAAAGCTAATAATTATTCTCTAGTTTTAATTCTGTTGTGGGCTTTTTGGTTTTGATGGTAAATAAGTTCATAAAATATTTGATCCTGAAAGTGTAAATTTTAATGTGAAGCTCAACAGCTTCACAAATGCCTACTCTGACTATATAGAGGTTCACTTGGGTTTGATTATTTTAGTGTATGATGATGCTTTTTTTATTTGCAGTATTTTGTTTTGGTGTTTTGTTTGAAACAGGGTTTCTCTGTGTAGCTTTGGAGTGTGTGGGAGTGTGGGCTAAAACTCACTCTGTAGAGCAGGCTAGTTTTTTTTGTTTTTTTTCAAGACAGGGTTTCTCTATGTAGCTTTGGAGCCTATCCTGGCACTCACTCTGGAGAACAGGCTGGCCTGGAACTCATAGAGATCTGCCTGCCTCTGCCTCCCGAGTACTGGGATTAAAGGCATGCACCACCAACGCCCGGCCAATTTGCAAGATTTTTAATGATGAAGTATATAAAAATTTGAAAATAAAATTAGAAGAAAAGTATTTGAACAAAATTCTGTTAAGAAAAAATATAAATGAGAGCATAGGAATTGCTAATATTACGGATTATATGTCAAATAAAGAGAATGTTTTTAAAAAGTGATACCACCTACTTTGCAGCGCTCAGATATTAAAATGCATAAACATTAAACATACCTAACAGTACATTAAATAAGTAAAATTTGATCAAATGCTTTCCTTTGGAATTTAACTCTGAAAAAATATTTTAAATATAAAATTTGAACACTACCTACTTGAAAGAAATCTATTATAATGAATCTTGTAAAGAATTCCCCAAAAGGGGCTGAAAGATATGGGTCCAGTGGACCAGCATGTAACTAATATGCAAAGACCCTGTGATCTGTCCCTAGAAATGGGGTAAGGTGATCATACAAAAGCAAATATATACTCTAGCTTATGTGGATTTGATGTTTCAAAACTTCTCCAGTCGAGGCTAATAAATGATACACAAAATAACATATAAGATACCTTCCAGTTAGGTATGGTACTGTACAACTGCATTCAAGTATTCTGGCAGCTGAGGTTGGGGGATCCTAAGTTTGAAACCAACCTGGACTGTGATACACAGTGGGATCTTGTCTCAAAAAAAAGAAACACAAATGAATATTACATTCATAATTTGAAAATGTGAAGATTACTAAAAAGAAGTACTTTCTGTATCTAGATGTTCTCATTGTAGCTTCTTCTATAGGACTCCATTTTATAAAAAAAAAAAAAAGAAAGATTGGATCCAGAGAGATGGTTCAACAATTATGAGCACTTGCTGCTCTTACAAAAGACCTATGTTCAGATCCCAACACCATGTCAGGAGGCTCACAACTCCCTGTAACTCCAGCTCCAGGGAATCTAATACCCTCTTCTGGCCTCCACAGCATCCAAATTCAGATACCCACACACATGCACGTAATTAAAAGTGTTTTTACTGAAACCTTAGCAATAGCTAAAATAATGCAACTAGATCACTTTACTTATTAATATCTTAAAGTGGAGGTTCAACTTGACAAATAGAGAAAAAAAATCAAAATTAATAAAAATTATTCATTCCTGAACTAGACTCTTGCCCAACCCTGACTGCTTTATCACAGAAATTCTGGGAAGAAAATACAAAGCCTAGAAGATGGATTACAAAATAGCACCCTAAAAGCAAGAGAATCTGATCTTCCATATATTATCCCTTCCAAACCACATAAAATTTTACATACCCTGCACCATGCCAAATATCATACCAACTCATTCCTCATAATAATCCTAATATAGTGTTCATAGTGGCATCCCCACTTTCCAGGCAATGTAACTTTGGTTTGTAGTCTGAGAAATGTGCCCAAGGTTACAAAGCTATTAAGTGGCAGAGAGCCAAGAGTCTTGACTCTAAAACCTATACTATTTACCCACTACTATACTACTTATTACCATAATATAGATGAAAGGGCACTGGGTTTCAGACTTAGCTTCATCCCTTGGGCAAATCACCTGACCTTACCGAGCAGTGTGTCATCAGTAAATGAGAGCAATGATAGCTGCCCAACCTTCCCTACAGCATCTGAATGATGCTAAAAGAGTTAATGTACTTGCAAACATGCTATAAAAATGATAAGACACTACATAAATGTAAAGTTTTGGTAAGGTAAATCCAAGTATCATATACTTTAGTCTTTGAAATGGTTTGATGACCTAAACACAAGTATAGTAATAGTCAATAATTTTAATGATTTTTAATTATGTGTAAGTGTGTGGGTATGTGCAGGTGTCCATGGAGGCCCAATGAATTAGTTTCCTGAAACTGGAGTTAGCAGTGGTAGTAAGCCACCTGATATGGGTGCTAGGAATTGAACTCTGGTCCTCTACAAGAGCAGTTGTAGAACACAACTTCCTGACTGAAGCATCTATCCTACCTCTAGTCAAATCATCTTTTAACAGTCCCAAGTGCAAAACTTTTATTAAAAAAAAAAGAGACATTTTAGAAAAGACAAAACCATGGAGACAGTTAAATGATCAGTTTGGTAGGACACTCTACGCTACATAGTGAAACCTTATCTGGTAATACATACAGTGACAACTTGATATGACACAGTAGCACATGCCTGTAATCCCAGCACTCAGAAGGCTAAGGTAGGAGCATCAGAATTTTGAGGTCAGCCTGGGCTACACAATGAAATACTATCTCAAAAAACACACCAGAGGCTGGCAAAATGGCTTACTGGGTAAAGGTATTTGCTGCCAGCCTGAGTTTGATTCCTAGGCACCCATGTGGCAAATGTTGTCTTCTGACTACCACACATGTACTATAGCTGACACTCAAACATATACACACACACCCCTAAATAAATATCATTCAACTAAAAAAAATCGGTTGGTGCCAGCAGTTGGGAAGAATGACTAGGTGGAGCACAGGCTACTCTGGACACATGCTATTATATACTTGTCAAAATTCATACATCTTATAACATCACTGAACCCTGTAAACTATGGGCTTAGTCAGTAACAATGTATCTGTGTTGCCTGAGCAACTGTAACAAATTGTAACACATAAATAAAAGGATGGGATATGTGTGAGCAGGCTGTCCTGGAACTCCTCTTGTAGACCAGGCTGGTCTCAACTCACAGAAATCTGCCTGCCTCTGCCTCCTAAATACTGGGATCAAAGGTGTGTTACCATATCATGTCAAGTTGTCTTGACTTTTTAAAGATCAACTTTATGAAATAGGAAGTATGACTAAACTTAACAGTTTTTGAAAATTGCCTGTAATATTTAATAAAGTATACTGGCTTCTTTAGATCAATGATGTCCAATAGAATTTCACTCAATGATGACAATGTCTTAGAGCCAGGTGTAGTGGCTCACACCTGTAATTCCAGTACTAGGAAAGCTAAGGCAAAAGGAGGACTGCAAATTTGAGGCTGGCATGGGTTACATAATGAGTTCCCAGGTTAATATGGGCTATACAAGTGAGACCCTGGCTTTCCAAAACAGAAACAAAACAAAAAAAAAAAAAAACCCACAAATTATACTATATCTTTTGTAATATGCATGGCAATATTAACTACTGGAATACTTGAAATTTGGCTAGTATAATTGAAAAGGGAGATTTTAAAACCTTATTTAACTTTAACAAATTGAAGTTGGGACCAGTGGTATAGACTGTAATCCCCACTACTCAATACCTAGTATTAAAAAAATAGATGGCTACATAAGGTGCCTATAATACCAGCAGATTTAATACAATTCCTTAAATGACACCTAGAAATAGACTGCAATGGTACCTTTAGAAAAGTCAACCCAACAGCCCATTCAAATAAATATAGTTATGGAACCATGTTATAATTAACTGAGCAGGTCAAGAGTGACTAGGCACTTGAGCCCAAGAGTTCAAGGCCAGCCAGATGAGCATAGCAAGATTCTCTTTTTTTAAAAGTAGGTATAGTAATGCCACTTGTACAGCACTTGAGAGGCCAGACCAGACACTGCCTCAGAAAAATAAATGACTAGGCAGATGATTTGAACCAGGAACCAACAGAGCGAATCTTCAGTTTTCTTCACTTCAAGTCCTATAATATAACCAAATAATAACAAATCATGTTTTTCAATTCATCCAATATTTTAAAAAAGAACTGAATTTGTTTAACATCATTTCTGCTTCCTGAAAAACAAAAATACAGAGGTTAAGTTAGAAAAAAAGGAGTATTTTCTCAGGTTACTAACCTAGAATAAACTGAAGATCATAAGTGAGCAATTAAAAATTATTTTACAGACACAAGAAATTCACCCAGTTTTGAACTGAAAATTCAATAACTAATGTCAATTTCTATTCCATTTTATAGTCAGATAGAAACCAAAAGAAAGATCCACAGAAAAGCATGAGCAAAGGAATACAAAGACTATAAACATACAAGACTATTCATATCCACCTATTAACCAGAGCTCTGAACTCAACGAGTCATTACCCCTTATCCTTGTAGTTTAAAATACTAGTTGATTAAACCTTACTTCCTAATTCAATGACTTTTTGTCCTTATTCCAGTGGCATAAAAGGGAACTTATGTCCTCAATTGCAGTGGCTTTTTATCACAGTTCTCCCCTGGGGAACCTATGAAATCAAACACTGAGATTGGCTCCCCACCTTCAGGGAATAGATGTCCAAAGTGACAGTGTTGAATCCCAAAAGAAATGCTGGGCCACAGCTTCTTTTCCAGTCCTACAAGCAGTAGATCCTTCTTTTATGAGAGACAGTATAACGGGAAAATACTTGAACTTAGAGAAAAGCACCAAAGGCCAGAGTGGTGGCTCACAGCTGTAATCTCAGCATTCAGGAAACCGAGGCAAGAGAAGAGGATCATCTCAAGTCCAAGGCAAGCCTGGAGTACATAGCGGGATCAGCCAACTACAAGTTGAGAATCCATCTTAAAAAACAAAAAAGTAAGGGAGAAAAAGAACATGTCCCAAAAAGCCAATTCTTGACATTGCTCAAATGTAAACCAGACCTTTGTTCTCCCTTTTGAAGTTCATGAATCGCATTAGAAAAATATTATTTCGTAACTTCATACAGGAGTGGCTTTTAAGATTACTCAAATACATAATTAAGTAATATTAAATAGCCCTCAGTGGTCAAGCAGGGTATCCAACAGGTCGAGCGATTTCAGTATGTTCTCCTGCAAGGAAAAGGGATGGGATTTCCACCTTTTCAGTACCATAAACCCCAGTTCTCAGTTCCTGAGGCCTGAAAGCCCTGTACCCTATTCGTTGTGCAATCATTGTCAAAACTCCACCCACTGAGCTCTAGAACAAGTGAAATCCTCCCATTCTGAAAGAGATCTCGATTTTCCTGTATCCAGGGAGACACTGAAAACTCCTTGACATGAGTCAAGTAAGGCAAGGGGGAACAAACGGTCCAGCTCTTCTCCTAGATAAAAAACAAAACAACAACAACAAAAAACAACCAAACAAACAAAAACCCACTAAAGCCCAAACCCGGGAAGCACTCAAGTTTCCACTTACCAAATTAAAAAGAAAGAAAAGAAATAGGGTAGTATCAGGAATGGGGAGACAGCTATCAGACGATGATGCTCGTTCCTCAGCATCACCGCCTCATCCCCAGCCTCATGCGCAAGGCAGGTTGGTGATGCCCAGAGCACCAAGCCCTGGTTGTGGGTCCCGGGAGCCCCGCAGCTGTCCCCGCGTAGCCGCCCGCGCAGTGGCGGGGGTAAGGAGGGGGGAGGGAGGAAGGGGCGAAGCGCAGCCCCAGCTCCCGCGCTGTTATCTTACTGCGCAACAGCCTCAGCTCCGAGGCCGGGGAGCACCCCGCAGCGCGCCCTACGCACCTGCCTGTCGCCAAGAGGGCAATCCTGTACCCCAGTGAGCCCCCCCATCCCACCCCGCAGCTTCCATGGGCAGCGGAGTCCCAGAGAACAGTGACCACACGGGCAGAGACAGAACACCTGACGCCCCGAGGCAGGACCGGCCACACGTGGCTGTCACACCTGGAGCGCCCCTGCCTAGCACCCCTTTGCCCACCCTGCCCTCCTGTAGCCCCCTACCGCCGAGTGCCCCCAAGTCCCAACCGTCGTCCTTTCCCACCCGATCCATTTCAGTCCCACACCCCCCACCTGCTCCCAACTATCGTCACTCCTCTGAGGGAAAAGGGCCGGATGTTCGTCCCGTGGCTAAAGGTAAAGGGGGTAAGTGAAGAGGTGAACCCCGAAAAAGGTAACCCAATCATTCCCGCGACCCAACCACAACGAAGGCATCCCCTCCACTGACCTTCTGCCTGGGACTGCCTCGCCGTTCGCCCCCTTCGCCCTCAGTAGCCTCCTCAGTACCGCCGCCTCTTCCCCGCGCTGCCTCCTCAATCCGAGTCGCCATGAGGTGACGGCAGCAGCCAAACAAGCGGCTGGACCAGGGGCACGGAACCTCGCAGGGGCTTCAGCCCCGCCCCCTTCACACCCCAGCCAATAGCATCGTGAGAGTCTACCACGTGACCGGAGGAGGTTGGCTCCTAAGGGAAGGCAGCTTGAAGGGGGTGGGGAATTCTGGGCTGAGCTTCTGCTAGGGCCGAAGGGCAGACAGAGGCCTCTTGAGTCTGCGCGGACAGGAAAAGAGAGTAGACCACAAGTTCCAGAAGGCTATGCGGCCACAACGCTCAGCCACAGAACTGGATAGGGGCGTCCTGGGGGAGAGTACCCGTTGCTCCCCGTGTGCAGCCTACTGGAACTTGTAGTCTCTGAGGGACAATGTCGCGCTACCGGAAGGTAGTCACTATTAACCTGTGAGAAAAGTTTTAAAATATTCCAGAGTTTGGGAAAGAATAGAACCAGAGACACTTTTTTGTGTTTCTGCTTTTGTTGCTCTTCTTCAGAATTGAATGAGTGTGATTTGTGAATAAGGGACTCTAAATTTGCTGTTTTCAAGGTGGAAGTGTAATGTCAGATTTTGAGACATGGAACACATGCCCGAAGTACAGTCTCTCTACCACAATTCTCACCACGCTTTAACTGTCCAGAGTTCCTTTGGGCTGGAGGCCTCTTCACCTTGGCTGAAATGGTCTGGCTTCCAGCATAGTTCTCCACAGTTATTCCATGATTAATTCGTGTTTAATGTTTCTTGCTTTCTCCACCATACATTTTACTAATTAAAAGTGTCAATTAATTTGGTTTGCTGAAACAGTTATTTTTCTTGATATGATGGAAAAGGTTCCCCCACAGACTTATATTCCCCGTTCTTATAGAATCAGATCTTCAGTAGCCTAACATCTAGAAGTCACAGACTTCTAAAAGGAAAACTGTCCCAGTAAGACTTAGAATAAATAGATTAGTAGTACAATTCTCCGTAGCATTAACAAAATGCACCATAGTTAAATTATAGTACAATACAATAACAGGTAGTTACTAAAATTACAGACATTTTTTGGACTTAGAAAAAAGGATCTCGACGGGCCTTGGTGGCACACACCTTTAATCCCAGCACTCGGGAGGCTAAGGCAGGCAGATCTCTGTGAGTTCCAGACCAGCAAGCCTGGTCTACAAGAGCTAGTTCCAGGACACCCTCCAAAGCCACAAAGAAACCCTGTCTCGGAAAACCAAAAAAAAAAAAAAGAAGAAGAAGAAGAAGGATCACATTTATATATAGAACAGCATGGTAATATAGTTATAATAGATGTCAGAAAAATACTTCTCAGACTGGCATGGTGGCACAAGCTGTTAAGACTAGCACTCAAGAGTCTGAGGCAGGTGGAACTCTGTGAGTTTGAGGCTAGTCTGGACTACATAGTGAGTTCCAGGCCAGCCAGGACTGCATAGTTGGACCCTGTCTCAAAAAAATTAAAAGAAATGGTTGGGCAGTGGTTGGGCACGACTTTGGTAGGCAGAGGTAGACAGATCTCTGTGAGTTCCAGGCCAGCCTGGTTACAGAGTGAGTTCCAAGACAGCCGGATCTGTATGTAACACAGAGAAAACTTGTGTTGTAAAAACAAACAAATAAACAAAAAATGAAAATAAGCAGGGCATGGTGGTGCACAACTTTAATCCCAGCATCAGAGAGGCAGAAGTAGGCAGATTTCTGTGAGTTTGAGGCCAGCCTGGTCTACATAGCGAGTCCCAGGACAGCCAGGACTACATAGAGAGACCCTGTCTCAAAAAAGAGAACAAAAGAAAAGAAAGAAAAGAAATTACTCCTCATTGTGTTAATATTTTTTTCCTGAGTGGCAAGATTTGATAGCATTTTACTTCTGACTTTAGGTATTGAGTGTGCCAACTAGGCATGGTGGCAAATGCCTGTAATCCCAGCATTTGAGAAACAGAAATTCAGGTACAAAGTTACTTCCAGGCCAGGCATGGTGATACATTCAAGGCTAGCCTGGTCTAATAGCTACCTACATAGCAAGTTCCAGGCCAACCACAGTCTCAACAGTGAGACCCTGTCTCAAACACATACACACACACACACACACACACACACACACACACACACACACACACACACACACACACACACACACACAGAGAGAGAGGGAGGGAGGGAGGGAGAGGGAGGGGGAGGGAGGGAGGGAGGGAGGGAGGGGGAGGGAGGGAGGGAGGGAGGGAGAGAGAGAGAGAGAGAGAGAGAGAGAGAGAGAGAGAGAGAGAGAGAGAGAGAGAGAGAGAGAGAGAGAGAGAGAGAGAGAATATACTATAGCAGGAATAAACTTCTAGGGATGGGATTGGGGGAGAATACACTGTAGCAGAAATGACAATGTAACCTTTAAAGCTACCTGGAAAGATACTTTCTGTCAGGTTCACCTCCCACTTCCCTGAATCAAACCAACTTGCTTTTTTTTGTTTTGGTTTTTTGTTCGAGGCAAGGTTTTTCTATGTTTCCCTGGCTTTCCTGGAACTCACTATGGTAGACCAAGCTGGCCTCAAACTCACAGACATCTACTACCTCCTAAATGCTTGAATTAAGTGCTCACCACCTTTTTCATTTTTGAGATTGTAATATTTTTATTTCATGGGCATTTGTATTTTGCCTGTACTTTTGTCTGTGTGAGGGTGGCAGATCCTTTGGAACTGGAGTTACAGACAGTTGTGATATGGCATGTAAGTGTTAGGAATTGAACCCAGGTCCTCTGGAAGAGTAACCAGTACTCTTAACTGCTGAACCATCTTTCTATCCCCTTGAAATTATAATTTAATTACAAAATTTCTGCCTTCTCTTTCCTTCCTTCAGACCCTCCCATATACCCCTTGCCATTCAGTCTCCTTCAAATTCACTTATGTAGCTAAGGCTGGCCTTGGACTGCTAATCTAGTCTAACGAGAGCTCAAATTACAGACCTAAAATTTTGCTTCAGGTCTTTATTTCTATGTAATTTTTGTTTGTTTGTTTTGAGACAGGCCTTCTTTGTGTAGCCATGGCTGTATTGGAACTCCTGTTGCAGACCAGGCTGGCCTCGAACTCACAGACATCTACCTGCCTCTACTGAGTGCGGGTATTTTGGGGGGCAGGGGATCGAAACAGGGTTTCTTTGTGTAACAGCTTTGTAGACCAGAGTGGCCTCAAACTCATAGAGATCCACCTGCCTCTGCCTCCCAAGTGCTGGGATTAAAGGTACATGCCACCACTGCCCAGTTAAATTCTTTTCTTTTTAAAGACAGGATCTCACTATACAGTCCTGGCTGGCTGTACTGGAGCTAGATGGAACTAGATATGTAGACCAGGCTAGTTCAAACTCGTATAGATTAATTTGCCTCTGCCTCCCAAGCACTGGTGTTAAAGGCATGCACCACTATACCCATCTAGTTTTGAACTTCTCACCAAATTGCATCAGGATATCTATGTAGGTTTGACCACAGATATATATTCTGTGGCTAATAAGAAACTTTCTTTCTTTCTTTCTTCTTTCTTTCTTCTTTCTTTCTTTCTTTCTTTCTTTCTTTCTTTCTTTCTTCCTTTTTATGCCAGACCTGAGAGCTTGGGTAATGGTTATCTGCCTGGAGAAAAGGAGTAACTTGAATTCCCCTCCAGGGAGCCCAGTTCCAGGCACGGTGTCACAAGTGCTCTGGACTTCTTGTGTTAGTGTGGGCCAGGATGGGTCATGGGCTGGGCCATGCGGTGTTTGTGTTCTCAATGCCCACAAAATGCCAGGCACGGAGAAAGTGTTCAACACATACCTAGTGAGGAAAAAAAGGAGGGGGGAGATCCCCTGTACCCAGGTTATGATGATTCATGCTTTTAATCTTAGCACTCGGGAGGCAGAAGCAAGAGCATTGCCCAAAGTTTGAGGGCAGTCTGGTTTTCAAAGTATGCCACTGTCTCAAGAAAAGAGGTGGGGGGGAAGGGAAGGAGAAATGGAAGAGATATCTCAGTTGGTAAAGTGCTTGTAGTGCAAACACAAAAACACAAGGGCCTGAGTTTGATCCCCAGCATCCACAAGAACAGCCAGGCTTGGGTTGGAGAGATTGCTTATCTATTAAAAGCATTCACTGCTGCTGCAGAGGACTTGGGATGGGTTTCCAGTTTACAACCATCCATAACTCTAGTTCCAGGAGATCTGATGCTCTCTCTCCTGACCTCCAAGAGCACGGGCACTCATGTGGTACACATATGTACATGCAGGCAAAACACTCATGCATATAAATTAAATCTAAATAAGTAAATAAATAAAGCCAGGCTTTAGAGCACATGTCTGTAAACCCAGTGATAGGACAAAGAGACTGGTGAATCCCTGGAGCTTTCTTTCCATCCAGGCAGCCTAGCCTAGCCTTACCAGTGAGTCCCAGGTTCTAATGAGAGACCCTGACTCAAAACACAAGATGATGGTGCCTGAGGAGGAATGGCACCCCAAGGTTGCCCTCTGGTCTACAAACACATATACACCTGTACACACCACTCACACATATGAGGGATGGAGAGGGAGAGAGAGAGAGAGGGAGAGACAGAGAGAGAGAGAGAGAGAGAGAGAGAGAGAGAGAGAGAGAGAGAGATCTTCTTTGATTCAGTAAGATTCACTGATAATGCGTTTTCTAAATCTAGTCAGATGAAGGTTAGAACATCAGCTCCCCAAAGTGATAACCTTTTCCCGTGACTTCTTGGATTCATTCTGGTAGTGATGTACCTCTGCATCACTGTGAAGACCTCAAGCAGCCATAGGACTAAGGTCACCATAGATAAAGTTGGTAGCAGCACTGAATTTTTATTCATCAATTGAACATTCACTGAGCACCTCTCACATCTGAGTGCTTTAGGGGACACTGGCCATGCCTTGATTGAGAAAAAGGAGTTCCCAAATCAGACATGATAGTACCTATCTGTAATCCTAGCACTGGGGGTTGGGGAGAAGGTAGAGGCAGGAGGATCAGGAGTTCAAGACCAGCTTGATCTATGGAAAGACTGCCTTTAAAAAACATATATGGGCTGGAGAGATGGCTCAGAGGTTAAGAGTACTGACTGCTCTTCCAGAGGTCCTGAGTTCAATTCCCAGCAACCACATCGTGGCTCACAACCATCTGTAATGAGATCTGGTGCCCTCTTCTGGTGTGCAGATATACATGGAAGCAGAATGTTGTATACATAATAAATAAAAACTTTAAAAAAAATAAAAAACATATACACACAAAAACTGTCAATGAGATAGCTCAGCAGGTAAAAGGGCTTGCTATGCCAGCCTGGTGACCTAAATTCTATCCCTTGAACCTATGATGGAATTAATTACTTTTAAATGTTGTCCTATGACCACCATAGTGGCACATGCCCACCTGCACTTATACACACACTAATAATACTAAATAAAACAGAAGTCCAAATTTAAAAAGGAACAAACAAAAAACAAATATAAACAGAATCAGGAGAGCCTGGGACAGCACTGAGTAGACAAATATACAAAGAAGCATAACTTAAGTTATAAAATGGAGGCATTGTAAAGTAACACATGCCTATTATCCCGGCACTCAGGAAGCAAAGACAGGTGGAATGCCACAAATTTTAGGACAACTTGGTCTATATAGTGATGCTCTGTCTCAAAACTCAAAACAAAGAAACAAAAAGAATAACTAGCTCATGTGTAGCAATTTATGGAAACAAATATCTAATAGAACTGTAGGAGAAAACAAGAGAGTAAAGTAATTAAAACTGGTTAAGTTTGGGGGCTGAAGTTTAGCTCAGTGATAGTATGTTTAGCATGTTCAGAATCTTTGGTTCAGTTTCTAGCACTGGGTAGGAAGGAAGGGTCAGATTGACAAACTTAGAGAAGAAACCTTGTGTGTTTGAGACACAGACCTCTCTGGAGGAGGTGCTGTTAATATTGGGTCTCTAAGACATCAGAAACTTTGTCCTGGGGAAAGCTGCAAATGGCAATCAACCCCCAAAAAAGCCAGGTGAAGAAGCCATATGCTCACAAAACCCAGAAAGGAGCCCCTTGCCCTCTTCCTGCCTTCTAATTCCTCTCTAGTGTCTCTTGATGTCATTGTTTCTCTGGGAAAAACCACCAAAGAAGACAGAGTTAGATCTGAATTCCAATCCTGTCTTTACAGAGTAGCACATGGAAGCTGCTGGCTTTTGAAGCTGTTGGGATTCCGACATAGTGACATATACCCATAATCCCAGTTCTTGAGACGCTAAGGCAAGAGGATTGAATGTTCCAGGCCAGCTTGGGCTGTATAGTGAGTTCCAGACAAGGCCAGACTCAGATACCAAGTGAAACCCTGTCTTGGACTAGGAAAAAAAATCTTATAGACTGTAACTAGCCAGCGTTCATGGTAATTTTGTAGGGTGTCCTAGAGGCCTCTAGCTCAGGCTTTAGTGGCTGGGGTCATATGGTAACCTGGGCAGACATCTCAGAGAAGGGGTCTGAGTGGCCCAAATGACAGAGGGACATCACCATCATCAATGCTGTTACAATAATTACTTAGGTTGGGCATTGGTGGCACACGCCTTTAATCCCCAGCACTCGGGAGGCAGAGGCAGGAGGATCTCTGTGAGTTCGAGACCAGCCTGGTCTACAAAAGCTAGTTCTGGGACAGCCTCCAAAGCCACAGAGAAACCCTGCCTCGGAAAAAAAACAACAACAACAAAAACAAAAACAAAAACAATAATTACTTAGTAATACTGACTATTCAGTTCATTTTCAAATTTATCTTATTGTCTCTATAATATTTAGAGTGTTTATATATAAATTATATATGTATATATTTTATGTACTTACATATCAAGACAACCATTTTTTAATTTATTGAGGTGAAATTTATACAATATAAAATTAGCCATTTTGAGAGAACAATTCAATGCCTTTAGTATATTCAGAATTTATGTCACTACCACCTCTGACTAGTCCCAAAACATTTCCATCATTCTAAAATAAAAATCCATTAAGCAGTTTCTTCCACTCCCCCTCCCCCCAGTCCCTGGCAACCACCAATCTGCATTCTGTCTCTATGGATTTACGGAGTCTGAATATTTCATAGAAATGGAATCATGCAATATGTGACCTTTTGTATCTGGTTTCTTTCACTTAGCATAATGTTTTTCAGATATACAGATATAACATTGTTGATACTGGAAAAGCAGCCAGCAGCAACTGTGACATTTTCCAATCTCTAATATTATTAAACCCAGCTCTCTCCATCTCTCTTTGCTTTCCTGATAAGATTTTCCCTCCTTCATTCACTGACTTAATTTTGGCTTATATTCATTAATGTGTTTCTGCTATCTATCGTTTTTATTTTTTTCTACTTTTTTTGCTCTGTCATGAAGCTGATTTATTGCTATTTCCTATTATGAAACTATAATAAGTAAAATGATTCCAGATACAGTAAGAAATAGTCACCTATAAGCTATTAATATTTTGCATGGTTACATTTTGTCCCTTATCAGCAAACAGAACATATGCACGAACATGTATTTTTTTACTGCAGAATTTACCATTCTAATCATTTAGAAAAGGCCATCCCAATGTTGCACCCCTCCCCCCATAAACGAATAAATCTTAGCATCAAAAGACCCCTGGTTCCTGTGGGTGGGAAACCCGCAAGCATTTTCTGCCTCCTGATGAGAAACAGCTACCACTTGTGTTTGGGTTCTAGCAATCATGTGCACACAATAGAGAGTCACTCAGCCATTTAAAAAAGAATGAAAATATACTGTTTGCAAGAAAATGGACAGAACTGCAAGTTGTCATCTTCACTGAAATAAAATAGACCCAAACAGTTATCTGGTGTTTTCTCCTATATGTAGATCCTAGATTTTATTTATGTATTTAACTCACTATGTAGCCAAGGCTGGCCTCAAACTTTCAGAGATCCACTTAGCCTCCTGAATGCTAAGATTACAGGTATGAGCCACCACACTCAGCATATTACACACACACACACACACACACACACACACACACACACACACACACTTGTATGTGTTATGTATGTGTATATAATCATTTATATATTTGTGACTGAAAGTAGAAGCAGGACTCTGGAAGAAGTTAGATAAATAATGGAAGAGGAAGAGAAAGAAAAAAACAGAGGGATGAATATGATCAAAATACATAACATAGTTGAATGAAAATGTATTGTTCAGTGTTTTTCTTTTAATTTCATGTGCATTCTTGTCTTGCCTACATATATTTCTGTGTAAAGTTGTTGGATCCCCTGAAATTGGAGTTACAGACATTATGAGCTGCCATGTGGGTGCTGGGAATTGAACCTGAGTCCTCTGGAAAAGCAGCCAGTGTTCTTAATTGCTGAGCCATCTCTCCAGCTCGTTCGTAGTTTTTAAATTAGAATTATTTATTTTTGGGTGGGATGTGGAGAGGTCAGAAGAAGATTTTCAGGAACTGGTTCTCTCCCTCCACCAGGTAGGTGCCTGGGACTAGACTCAGGCCATCAGGGTTGGCAACAAGCACTTTTTCACTGAGCCTTCTTGGCCTGCTTATTTTCATTTTCTTTTTGTAAAACATAATTTTTAAAAATTGGAATTATAAAATACTTATGCCATTCCCCACACCCTTCATTTTCTTTTGAGACAAGGCCTTACTCTGTAGGTCAGGCAGATCTGGAACTTGCTATATAGCCCAGGCCAACCTCAAAGTCATGGCAAGCCTTCTGCCTCAGACTACCAAGTGCTGAGATTACAGGCATGAACCACTATGCCTAGTTAAACATATCTTTATGAAACCTATGAGTATATATAATGGATACATGCCAGTAGAAAAATAAAGAAAAACCTAAAGGCAACAAATTTTGAGCTGGAGCAAGCCTTGGCCTCCAGCTGCCAGTTTGCAGGAAACATTACTGGTAGAATTATTCGTTGAGCTGCGTTTTGAGTACACACCTAGCAATAGCTAGAAGAAAGCTGCAAGGTCTACAACAGGGATCAATGTCTTCCATATATAAGGCCTTTTGCCCCTAAATTTATTCTTTCTTTTCTTTTCTTATTTTCTTTTCCTTTTTTTTTTTTTGAGACTAGTTTTTTTGCTTTTTTTTTTTGGTTTTTTTTTTTTTTTTGGTTTTTTGAGACAGGGTTTCTCTGTGTAGCTTTGGAGCCTACCCTGGCACTCGCTCTGGAGACCAGGCTGGCTTCAAACTCACAGAGATCTTCCTGCCTCTGCCTCTCAAGTGCTAGGATTAAAGGCATGCACCACCAACGCCCACCTTTTGTTTTGTTTTGTTTTGTTTTGTTTTTTTAGACACAGTCTCTTGTATCCCAGGTGTCATGTAGCCCAGGCTGGCTTCAAGCTCCCAATGTAGCTGTGATGGTTCATATTGATTATCAGTTTAACAAGATCTAGAACTATCCATGAGGGTGCCTCTAGGCACACCAGAAAGGGATTTTCTTTCTTTCTTTCTTTCTTTCTTTCTTTCTTTCTTTCTTTCTTTCTTTTTTTTTTTTTTTTTTGGTTTTTCCTGTGGCTTTGGAGGCTGTCCTGGAACTAGCTCTTGTAGACCAGGCTGGTCTTGAACTCACAGAGATCCACCTGCCTCTGCCTCCGGAGTGCTGGGATTAAAGGCGTGTGCCACCAACGCTGGGCTTCTGAAAGGGATTTTCTTGATGAGCTTAATTGACATAGGAAGATCCACATTAAATGTGGAGCGGGCCTTCCAACAGCAGCCCAGGTATAACAAGGTCTGAGGCAGAGAAAATCCTTTGTGGTTTTTATCTACTTGCCTTCTCATCGTGCTGTCCTGTTGGCATTTTTACTGGTGTGATAGACCTCACCATGTTGTTTATAGGAGGATTGTGGAGGGACTTTGGAACTTTGGGCTAGACAAGCCACTGAGTGTTGAGAGCTCAGTGGGCTGTTCTGTTGGAGCTTAGAAGACTGGAATGTTGAAAGCAGTGCAGATGATGGAGGCCTGGCTTGCCAAGTTTCCGAGGGAAGCAAAGGCTTTACCAGGATTTTTGTGTGAAGACTCTGTAGTTCTGTTATCTGGAGCTGAAGAATCTTCTGCGACTCACAAGTTACCAGAACTACTAAAGTGAAACCTTGGCTGTGCTGGGATACTTGATGCTGGTCGGCTGGAGCTGAGAAATTAGCAATGATTAAGAAGACACCAACGTCATTGAGGTGATAGTTTCTGGAAAGTGTTTCCAGAGAGTCAGCACACAGAAGCTGTGTTACAGACATGACCAAGGCTGTACGTTGTTCTGGTGACTGAACTTGGCAGTGCACGAGTCACCCAGGTGGCACTGGTTTTGAAGGTGTGAAGTGTGAGGAGAGTAGCTGAGGCTTGGCACCATGAGGAAAGCCTATGAGAGGCTGGTGGTGAAAGTGCAGCCCAGTTGCAGCACAAGACCCTAGTGATGTTGGAGATGCCGGTGCTGTGGGATGACCACCAAGAAGAATATCAGCAGCAGTGGAGTAGATCCAGAGAAATGACCCAATCCCCTTGAATATTGTGAATGAATTCCAGACAATTTACCATTGTGTTATTTGCACTGTTGGAGTTTGGTTTGATTTTGTTCAGATTGTGACTGTGCCCTGGTTCTATCCTCTTGAAGAAAGCATTTAGCGGGGCCTTGGTGGCGCATGCCTTTAAACCCAACACTCGGGAGGCTGAGGCAGGCGGATCTCTGTGAGTTCAAAGCCAGCCTGGTCTACAGAGCGAGTTCCAGGATAGGCTCCAAAGCAATACAGAGAAACCCTGTCTTGAAAAAAAACAAAAAAGAAAGTATTTAACTTAATTTTAATTTTTACAGGAGCCCACTGTTGAGAGACTGAACTTTTGAAAGAGATTGGCTTTTTAAAGAGACCGAACTTTTAATATGTTTGAATTTGTAAGGACTATGGAGCTTTTAAAGTTATTTATGTTTTATATTATGATGTTAATGTTAGTCTTCCATTTTGGGAATAAATAAGAAAGAAAAGGTTTGCGGGCATTGGTGGCGAACGCCTTTAATCCCAGCACTTGGGAGGCAGAGGCAGGAGGATCTCTGTGAGTTCGAGGCCAGCCTGGTCTCCAAAGCGAGTGCCAGGACAGGCTCCAAAGCTACACAGAGAAACCCTGTCTCGAAGCCCCCCCCCAAAAAAAAAGAAAGAAGAGGTTCTAATTGAAAAGTCATGTGTTTGCTTGCATACCCAGTTGGCAAGGGGCCCAGTTGTACTAGATAGTTTTATGTCAAATTGACACTGGTTTAGTCATCAGAGAGGAGGGAGCCTTAATTGAGAAAATTCCTCCATATGATCCAGCTGTAGGGCAGCTTCTTGATTCATGATCGATTGGGGCAGGCCTAGCACATTGCTGGTGGGATTGTCCCTGGACCTGTGTTTTATAAGAAAACAGGCTGATCAGGTCATGGGGAGCAAGCCAGTAAGCAGCATCCCTCCATGGCCTCTGCATTAACTCCTGTCTCCAGGTTCCTGCTCTTTGTGAGTTCCTGCCCTCACTGCTTTTGATGATGCAATGTTATATAGGACTGTAAGTGAATAAACCCTTTCCTCCCCAACTTGCTTTTAGAAGTGGTGTTTCATCACAGCAATAGTAAACCTAACTAAGACAGCTGTATTCCTCCATTGGTTTCTGCTTCAAGATCTTGGCCTGAGTCTCTACCTTGACTGCCCTCAATAATGGACTGTAACCTGTAAGCCAAATAAACCCCTTCTTCCTCCAAGTTGCCTTTGATCAGGGTTTCCATCACAACAACAGAGAATCAAATTAGGACAAGGCAGATGGAGTCTCATGTAGGGCAGGCTAGCTTGGAACTTCTATGTAGCTAAGAACAACCTTGAGTTTTGGATTTTCGTGTTCCTGTTTCTCAAGTTATGGGACTATAGGCATGTTCCAGTACAACCTGTATATGTGTGCTGAATATGGAAGGAACCCAGGGTTTCCTGAATGTTAGGCAAACATTCTATCCACTACATCCCTAGTCCAATGTTCTGTTTCCGGGATCTTTATTGTGATAGGCAGAATGTTTGCTTTTTGGTACTTACGTTAGAGTGAGGACATAGCTTAGAAGTGGAGCATTTGTTGAGCATGTGCTTTGGTCTCTAGCACTAGAAAATATACCAAATAGCGTTGAGCTAGTTTATACAATTTTCTTTTTAAAATTGTATATTTCTGTGTATGTGTGTCAGGAGCATGCAGTGCTGATGGATGTGGGAAGGGGGCATTAGATCCTCTGGAACTGGAATTACAGGTGTTTTTGAGCTGCTTGATATGGGTGCTGGGAGCTGAACCTATCAAGAGGAGCAATTGCTCTTAACCACTGAACTAGCTCTTTAGACTCAGATTGTCTATTTTTTTTGGGGGGGGGGGTTCCGAGATAGGGTTTCTCTGTATTGTTTTGGAGGCTGTCCTGGAACTCTCACTGTAGACCAGACTGGCCTTGAACTCACAGAGGTCCACCTGCCTCTGCCTCCCGAGTGCTGGGATTAAAGATTTTCCCCACCAATGCCCGGCCCAGATTGTCTACTTTTCAAAAAAGTATTTAAACAAAATCAGTCTGCTTGTGCCATACATCATTCTTCACACTCCTATGTGAAGGCCAGCATTTTTATTTAATTTTCAATTTTTATGTGTATAGGCTTTTTGGATTTTATTTTATTTTATTTTTGAGACAGGGTTTCTTTGTGTGACAGCCCTTCTTTTGTTTTCTTTTTTGTCCTGTGAATTGAACTTTGGACTTTTTGCATACTAGATAAGCACTCTACCACAGGGTTTGTTTGTTTTGACAGGGTCTTGATTTGTAGCCTAGGCTAAGGATTGGAATCCATATCTTCCTGCCCTAGCATTCTGAGCCCTACTATACCCCACTGATCTAGAAACCTTTTAAAATTTACTTGGTTGTGGTATCGGAACGCATCTTGTGATAGCTTTAATGTCCTCTCCTCTGGTCTGAAGTGCATGTGGAACTCCACAGTTCCAATATTTAGTTGACTGCCAATCAACATAGAGCAGGAAGCCCAGGAACTGAGCCAGAAGCAGGCTACATGCCAGCATCCCCTGAATAATGATAGGTTGATGCCAATCTTGGATACCCCTTCATCTTTTAGAAGCAGTGGTCTGGTCTTCTCAGCTTTCAGTTTAATCTCATGATGTCTTTCACAAATGCAGCAACAGTGCCCGGTTCCAGTTACCCAGCATTGTCTCCCACCAAAACCTCTTTGACTTGTGGTATGGTACCTGTATTAAGCACACCTTTCTCTGAGGCCCAGACTATGTCCTCCCTGTATAGGTCAGATGTTGGATCACAGTGATCTTGAGTACCAGGAATTTCAGTCTTTAAACTCTCAAGATTCACTTGTCAATCAATCAGACTGCCAGAAAATCACCTTCTTACCTAAGCAGCCCATAACTGCTCCATGGAATATAGAGAACTCCAGGGTCCAGGGAGAGACAGCCCCAGTTAAAAAGGAACACTTATACAAAAAAGGAACACTTTTGCCAGTATGACAACTGTAGAGAAGCTCCATTTCATGTAGCCTCCATTTCATGGGATTATATTCCTATTTCCTGAAATACCTAAAGTCACAGCAGCAGGTGCCAGAATCCCTACAATCTCAGGTCAGCAGTGGACAGACAGATGGTACTCAGGTTAACAGTAGACAAAGAGATGTTCCTTCTGCTTCTGATCAAGAGCATTAAGTCACTCTTTTTCACTAACTCAAGATCTTGCTACCTCAGGACCATCTCTTTGGTAGGAAAAGGGTTAGAATTAAATGGAGACAGGAATATTAGGAAGGTGTGATGAAGCCCAAATGAAGCTCCAGACTCCATCAAGGATTCCTCATAAGTGCTGTCTTCAGTGTCCTGACTCTCAGAGACCAACCACGTCTGATATTTAGCCAGTTGAGAAGATGGAGAACAGAGAGAGGGGGCTTTCTTTAAAAACCTCTTACCTCGTGTCACTCCCCAGATTCAAATCCTGCTCTATTAAATTTATATTCTTGACCTGGGCTTCCACATTTCCCAGAGCTAGGTTATGTACAAAATGAGGAAATTATTACTTAATACCAGTATGATCTTAGAAAAGGACTTTGAATACTTGGCTTCATTTTTTTCTTCTGGACCAATAAGAAAAAACAATACTGAACTGTCAGGACATATCCGAGTATCCCTGGCATCAACTATCTACATGTCCAGAGTTTCTGTTTCTTTCCAGCAGACTTCCTCCCTACCACAGGACCTAGGATCTGGCATCCCATATAGCCACAGCAACCAAGCCTTGTGGGGCAGCTAATACTCACAGGTAAAAACTTGAGTGTAGTATATGTTGTACATACGTAGGTGTAGACACATGTGTTATGGTGTGCATGTGGAGGTCAGAGGATGACTTCCTGGAGTTGGTCCTCTCCTTCCACCAAATGGGTCCCAAGGACTAAGCTCTGTGTTCGAGTGAGAATGCATGTTTGTGGAACCAGATATTTGAACACATAGAGCTACAATTTTTTTTTGTAACGAGACAAGGTTTCTCTGTAGTTTTGGAGCCTGTCCTGGAACTGGCTCTGTAGACCAGGCTGGACTCAGATTCGCCTGCCCCTGCCTCCTCTACCTTCCAGCCATAGAGCTAGAATTACAGGCTGTTGAGTTGCCAGACATGGGTGCTGGAGACTGAATTCTGCAAGAGCAGCAAGGCTATCTCCAGCCCCGTGTGTGTGTGTGTGTGTGTGTGTGTGTGTGTGTGTGTGTGTGTGTGTGTGTGCGCGCGCGCGCGCGCGCACTGTATGTGCTCAGTGTCTGAGGGGGGAGAGAGGAGGGAGGGGTGTAGTATGTTTGTATGTGCATTCTAGAGATTTGGATGAGGACATCAGGTATCTTTTTATCTCTATCTGCCTTATTCCTTTGAGGCAGATCTCTTTCTGAATCTGGAGCCAGTAGGGCTTTTGGCTTGGTTGGCAACCAGCAAGTCCAATGATCCTCCTGTCTCTACCACCTACAGTGCTGTGGCTACAGTTGTACAAGAGACTGTACCAGGCTTGTTACATGGATGCTGGGATCCAAGTTTGGGTCCTCATGGTTGCACAGCAAGCTCTCCTAACTCCTGAGTATCTCTCTAGCTCCTAGGCTCTGTGTTTGCTTTCTTTCTTTGTTTTTAACTCTTATTTTCATTATTTAGTTGTGTGTGAGGCATGGGCTAGAAGTTGCACCAATCCTCCTGCCTCAACACGTTTGTGGGATTATGGACATGCACAAAGATCAACATAAACGTTTCTTATTACTTAAGTTATTTTGTTCATTTGTATAAATGGGGACTTTTTTGTTTGTTTTTCTAGACAGGGTTTCTCTGTATTGTTTTGGAGCCTGTCCTGGAACTCCCTCTGTAGATCAGGCTGGCCTAGAACTCACAGAGATCTGGCTGCCTCTGCCTGACAAGTGCCAGGATTAAAGGTGTGTGCCACCAATTCCTGCTTTATATGGGGACATTTGTGTGCCATAGCACACATGTAAAGATCAGACGACAAGACAACTTGGAAAGTCGATTTTCTTCTTCCACCATATGGATCCCATGGATTGAATGCAGATCTTCAGGTTTGCCAGCAAACATCTTTACCCACTAACCACTAAACACACCCCCCAGCATTTCTTTCTTGTTTTTTGAGACAAAGTCTTCTTGTACCTGGAGCTGACTCTGTAGAACAGGCTGGCCTCAAACTCTTAGTGATCCACCTGCCTCTGCCTCCTGAGTGCTGAGATTAAAGGTGTGTGTATCATATCAGCCACCGCCTCCCCTGTGTGTGTTGCAATGGGGTTTCATCATGCAGGCCTAGCCAGGAACTCCTTATGTAGACCAGGCTGGCCTTGAATTTGTGGCATTCCTTCTGCATCTGTCTCCAGGGTGCTGGGATTACAGGTCTGAACCACTATACCTGGCTGAAACTGAACCATTTTCCTCTTTTTCCCTTGTACTAGGTATTAAACATAGGACCTTCCTTGCTCATGCTGGGCAGGCAAGGACTCTGGCACTGAGCTGTATCCCTAGCAAGTACAGACGTTTCTGAAATTATAGATAAAAATGGAGTTTACAAAAGGCAGAATCGCTGTTAACATCTTGGTCAGGGTGTTAAAGGCTTGCTTTTTTAAAAAACCATGCTGGGGAACTGAGGTTCTAGTTTTTGTTTTGTTTTTCATTTTATATGTATATAAAATATTCTGACCTCTACACATGTGCCATGGTACTCCTTCACCCATATATACACACAGATTAAAACAATACTTAATCTTATGTGGTATGTTCTTAAGTGTATTCGGGAACCCATAGAGGTCAGAAGAGGTATCAGAACAGGTATGGGATCTCTTGCAGGTGGAGTTACAGATGAGCTGCCACGTGGGTGCTGGAAACAGAACCCAGGTCCTCTGGAAGAGCAGCCAGTGCTCTTACCCAGTCTCATGAATATTAATAAATGTAAATGTGAAGCAAACTTCCTGCTTTAGCTTCCTGAGTGCTGGGATTAAAGACCTAGAGTTTTATTTTGGTGCTGGAGGTTAAAAACCAGTGCTTTCTAAAGGTTTAGCACAGATTTGGCCATTGACCTATATCCAAATCCTTGCCATTTTAAGCACTCAGTAAAATTCTTTATCTCAAATCACTACCAGGGTGGCACGGACCTTTAATCATAGCACTTGGTAGTCAGAGGCAAGGCAGATCTCTGAGTTTGGTCTACATAGTGAGTTCCAGGGCAGCCAGGGTTACATAGAGATGTTGTCTTTAAAAAAAATCACCAAAAAAGGGCAGAGGCAGGTGTATATCTGTGAGTTTGAGGCCAGTCTGGTCCGCAAAGCTAGTTCCAGGGTAGCCAGAGCTGTTACACAGAGAAACACTGTCTTGAAAAACCAAAAACAACAACAACAAAAAACCAAAAACAGAAAAACAACCACACTAGGCAGAGGGGGTGAGAGTGGGGGTGGGGTGTGGGGGTGGTGCACGCCTTTAGTGCCAGCACTCAGGAGGCAGTGGCAGGGAGAGGTATGTGAGTTGAGACCAGCCTGGTCTACAGAGCGAGTGCCAGGACAGCCTCCAAAGCTACACAGAGGAAACCCTGTCTGGAAAAACAACAAGAAAAAAAATAACACTCTAATTATTTTTCAGAGAGACTCTGTATTGGGCTTTCCCCTGGTAGGGCAGCCTCAGCCATACCAAGCAGCAATAGCTTTAATGGAAAAGGCGATGACTCAGCTCTCCATTTACATAATCATGGCACAGTAGAAGCAATTGAGTTTTAAATTAAAAGCTGTAGGTTTCCTTTAACAAATGAATTGGAAGAATGAAACTTCAGGCTTTTGGCTGGGAAGTGTGCTGCAAGCATCTTGGAGTCCATTTCCCTTCACCTTCAGTGGACCTGGAGGAGCAGCTACCTGGCAATTGTTTCCAGAATTCTTTGAATATTCCCAACCCCTTAGGTCCTATAGATCATTTGAGTTTGGCCAAAGGTTTCTGGGACAGGAGACACGTTTGAGCTGGAGCTGTTATGAATAGTGGCAAATTGTTTTCCTTGTTTTAGGTAACTATTAATTTCTCATCTTGGTTTCCTAATTCTATCTGATACAGCTCTTCCCCTCCCCTTTTTTCCAAACATGTACTATATAATTTTTAAATGAGCTATACCCTTTTAAGACCATAACTCAGGCTGCAGAACTCAGGCCGCAGAAGCAGCTCTCATCTATGTAGTAAGTTCCATCAGACCCTGTTTAAAAAGGAAAATAGTCAGACCCTGTTTCAAAAAGGAAAAAAAAAATACTGGGAATTGAGCTCAGGACAAGCCCCAGACTCCTTTTAAAATTTTATTTTTAGGGGCTGGAGAGATGGTGCCGTAGTTAAGAACAAGTGTTGCCCTTGCAGAGGACTGGAGTTCAGTTCCCAGAACCAACATCAGGCAGCTCACAACTGGCTGCAACTGCAGCTCCAGCGGACCTGGTGCCCTCTTCTGGCCTCCACAGGCACTGCACTCACAAGTACAAACTTGGCATAGAGACACACAAATAAATAAAAATAAAAATCTTGGGCTGGGTGTTGGTGGTGCAAGAGGCAGAGGCAGGTGAATCTCTGTGAGTTCAAGGCTAGCCTAGTTTACAGAGTGAGTTCCAGGACAACCTCCAACGCAAAACAGGAAAACCCTGTCTTGAAAAACCAATAAAATAATAATAATAATAATAATAATAATAATAATAATAATAATAATAATCTTACTTAAAAAAACATGGGCTGCTTCACGAATTTGTGTGTTACCTTTGTTCAGGGGCCATGCAATATTCTCTGTATTGTTCCAATTTTTAGTTTAGTTTATGTACTGCTAAAGCAAACACTCTTAATTTTAGACAGTCTAGCTAAGTTGTCCTAGTGGATTTTGAACTCCCTATGTAGCCCAGGCTGCCTTTGAACTTGTGACTCTTTTGCCTATGCCTCCAAAATTGCTGGGATTATAGGTGTGTACTACCTGGCAGCATACTGCATGCTTTTTTTCACAGTAGCCGTTTTCGTTTAGAGTTTACTAACTTTATAGATTAGTTTTGCCTGTGTTTGGTGTCATTCTCTTTTGAAGTTCTGCTTAACTCTCTCTCTCTCTCTCTCTCTCTCTCTCTCTCTCTCTCTGTGTGTGTGTGTGTGTGTGTGTGTTGAGAAAGGGTCAATGTAATTCTGTCTTGGAACTTACTTGTAGGCCAGGCTGGCCTTGAACTCACATAGATGTGCCACCACTCCAAGCACCTGAAGGGACCAGCTCCCCATTTCGGCAGCCATAACAGCCTAACACGTGCTTGCCTGACTTTGTCTTGATCACTAGGAGGTCAGATGCCTACCTCGTGGCAAAGAACCAATCAGAAGTTAGCTGGTAGTGCTATGCTTTACGGCTCTGGGTGTGCTTTACAGACAAGTGCACAGCAATGACGTGCAGAGCATAGCAACCACCCTGGGAGGGCCTATGGGCCATAACAACCAGTTGACCAATTAACACAGGGCAAGTCCTCCAAGCCTGGAGGCACACCAATCCTGAGCCTGTGTGTACCCCTAGACACTCCCCTTATGCTACCCTATAAGATCTCTATGCCGTGGTTTCTCGGCATCTTTCCCAGCCATCCGCCATGGTGGATGGATGAAAGGCTCCAACTAATATGGGTTTAGCTCTTTAAACAACTGCAATAAAACCTCTTGCTGTTTTCATCAAGCTTTCGACTCTGTCTCTTGATTGGGGTCGTTGAGGTCCTGGGCCGACATCCTGGGGGCCTGAGCCTCCAGGGGGTCTTTCACACCATTTTTAATAGGTCTTTAGTTGTGCATGCATGAAGTTTCAGCACTTGGGAGGCTTAGGCAAGAGGATCACAAGTTCAAAGATAGCCTGGGCTACACAGAGTTTTTGAGGCCAGATTGGGCTATATGAAACTGTCTTAAAAATTCAAGCCAAACAACATTTGTGTGTGTATTTAGACAGTCTTTCTGTAATTCAAGTTGACCTGGAATTATGTACCCCAGGGTAACCTCCAATTTGAGGCAATCTTCCTGCCTCAGCCTACTGAGTCCTAGGATTACAGGCACTCTCTACCAGGCCTGACTCTGCCTAATATTATATTCGTGAAACTCTTGAGCTTGTTACTATCACTATGTGCTGCTGTTTGATTATACTTTTGGCATCCCATTGTAGAATCACAATATAATTATGATTCCATTCTGCTGGTGATGGACTTTGGATTTGGGTGCAGACTATGGTCATCAGAACACCACTACTGTGACAATGGTTACACATGCCATCTGGTGTACTTGCCATAGAATAATCTGTCTTTAACTTTACTAAGTAGTTATTTTCTTAGGTGATTATAGTGTTTTATATTCCCTGAGAGAGGAACTGTTGATCCAAGAGAGGTACTTAGTCAACTTTCCATTTAAAGATTTTCAGTATTGACTTTCCCCAAAGAGAATTTCCCCAAGCTCTATTATAGTATTACCAGCAGAATATTAAACATTGTCATTTCACATACTGAGTAACTTTTAAAAATTACCTACACTCTGTATTTTGTGTTATTATGATGTGCATGTGGAGGGCAGAAGACAACTTGTGAAGTCTGTTCTCTCCTCCTACCATGTGGGGCTTATCAGGCTTGGTGACAGGTGCCTTTATCTTCTGAGCCATCTTAATTGGCCCATTTAGTAACTTTTTCTATTTTTAGACTTACATTTTTGACCATGGTGGGTGTGGAATCCATCACTTAAAATATTTGCATACAATGGTATGGATGAGTCACCACTTCTTCAAATCACCATTCTGGGATAGGACTAATGGCTCCTTTCCAGTTTATCCTATAACTGAAGTGGTGCTTGTTCTAGTAGTGGAAAAGCTGTATTAAATGTTTAGTACATTTCACTTTTCCATTTATATCACCTTACTGGCATTTGGAGACATTCAACAATTTTACTTTTTACTTCCTTAACTACAACAGTGATTTTTGGTTTTGTTTTTTGTTTTTGGTGTGTGTGTGTGTGTGTGTGTGTGTGTGTGTGTGTGTGTGTGTGTGTGTGTGTGACAGAAGGGGGAGGCACACATTCATGTTGAGTCTAGAACTCAATCTCAGGTGTCATTCCCCAGGCATCATTCACTTTGTTATGTAAGACAGGTTCTCTCAAGTACTTGAAGCTGGCAAGGAGGCTAACTAGGCTTCTGGCCAGTTAGCCCCAGGGATACTTCTGTCTTCATGTCCACCATGTTGGGGTTAAAAGGATGTGCCATCATGACCGATTTTTTTTTTTTTTTGGAGACAGGGCCTTATGTAACTCTAGCTGTCCTCACTATGTAGACCATACTGACCTTGAACTCCTAGAGATCTGCCTGCCTCTGCCTCCTGAGTGCTAGAATTAAAGGCATGTATCACTCCCCAGTTTATGCCCAGCTTTTTAAAATGTGCATTCTGGGTATTAAGTCCAGGTCCTCCTGTTTGCAACTGAACTATTTCCCTAGACATAGTCTTCCTTTATTTCTTTAATTGATGCTTTTTAAAATTTGATTTCGTTTTTTTGAGAAAGGTTCTCTCTATGTAGTTCTGGTTGTCCTTGAACTCACTACGTAGACCAGTCTGGCCTCAAACTCACAAAGATGCCTGTTTCTGCCTTCCAAGTGCTGGGGATTTTTATTTTTATTTATTTATTTATTTATTTATTTATTTATTTATTTATTTATTTTTCGAGACGGGGTTTCTCTGTATTGCTCTGGAGGTTGCCCTGGAACTCACTCTGTAGATCAGGCTGGCCTTGAACTTGCAGAGATCTGCCTGCCTCTGTCTCCCGAGTGCTAGGATTAAAGGTGTGTGCCACCATTGCCCGGCCTGGGGGATTTTTAATTTGGAAAAAAATACATTTGAACAGGCTCTCCTGTGGCCCAGACTGGAACAGAATTTGCTATGTCGTCAACTTCTGATCTTCCTGCCTCTACCTCCTCAGTTAGGGATTACAGGCATGTGCCACCACACCCTGCTTGCTTGATGCTGGGTATCAAACCTAAGACTTCACACCTACGTAAGCACCAATGGAAGTAAATCTCCAGCCCTCCTCTTCCCCAAACTTTTTTTAAAGATTTTATTTATTTATTATGCATACAATGTTCTGCTTCCATGTATACCCGCACACCAGAAGAGGGCACCAGATCTCATAAGGGATGGTTGTGAGCCACCATGTGGTTGCTGGGAATTGAACTCAGGACCTCTGGAAGAGCAGTCAGTGCTCTTAACCTCTGAGCTATCTCTCCAGCCCCCCCCCCCAACTTTTTTTAAACAGTGTTTTCACTGTGTAAGGCAGGTTGCTTGCAACTGGCTTTCCTCCTAAGCTAAGGCTACCTCTCTTATGTAGGGTTTTTATTGCCATGAAGAGACACCATGACTGCAGCAACTCTTATAAAGGAAAACATTTCACTGGGGATGGCTTACAATTCAGAGGTTGAGTCTATTTTCATCATGGTGGGAAGGAAGCATGGTGACATGAGGGCAGACGTGGTGCTGGAAAAGTAGCTGAGAGTTCTAGATCTGGATCCAAAGGCACCAAGAAGAGAGAGGAGAGTGACAATGAGCCTAGCTTGAGAATTTGAAACCTCAGGGCCCATCCCCAGTGACACACTTCCTCTAACAAGACCATACCTACTCCAATAAGGCCATACCTCCTAATAGTGCCGCTCCCTATGAGCTTATGTGGGACATTTTCATTCAAATCATCACATTACTTAAGTGCTAGGTTATTTACAGGCATTGCTACCCCACCCATACCTCTAATGTTTGTTTCTTCCTACTCCTACCCTTGTCAAAAGTAGAGATGACTCAATGGTTAAGAGTATTTGCTGCTCTTACAGAGGACTGAGGTTTGGTTCCCAGTACCCACATGGCAACTCACAACTGTCTGTAACTCCAGCTCCAGAGAACTCAGTGCTCTCTTCTGACTTTCTTGGACACCAAGCACACATGTGTTGAAGATAGACACGAAGGCAAAGCACTCACAGAAAATTGCATTTCAAGGAAGCCTGGGCTAAAGAGTTAAATCCTGTCTAAAAAGAAAAATATTCTTAAAAGAAATCAAAACGATACATGTAGTTATTTTTAGAAGTCAAATTATACAAGAATTTTAAAACAGATCTTGTAACCTGCCTTCCCTGGAATTCCCAGTTCCTTGGAGCCATTTCAACCATTAGCTTCTGTGTCTAACAGTACTCACTCTTGGCTTTCCTCTTGAGACTACAGTAGAGTCAGCAAGTGACCTACCCCAACATCATGTAGCTGTCATAGTGTAAAGGCAAAAGTAGTGTGCCTCCCGAGTCCTGAGCCTTTCCAAGCTTCAGAAGCACAGAAAATCTTCCTGCTGTAGCTGGCAGTTTTTTATCATTGGGTATGTACCTTCTCTTGTCCCCTTACTGCCATATATTGGAGGTTTGTAAGTGGAGACAAATGCATATGCTTAGCTTTATGTTTAGGAATAGAGCACTTGCCTGGCATGTACAAAGCCCTGGGTATAGCTTTCTAATAATGGTATTGCAAAATCAACCTCTCCTTTAAAAAATGGAATCATGCGTATGTCTGTGTTAGTCATTCCTATGTGGGTGACTGAGGAGGTCAGAAGAGGCTGTTGAATTGCCTGGAACAAGACTTCTAGGTGGTTGTGAACTGCCCAACTTGGATGCTGGGTACCAAACTTGTGTTTTCTGGAAGAACAGCAAATGCTCTGAACTGTTGAGCCTTCTCTCCAGTCCCTGCCCACCTTTTTGGTTGTGAGCCTAGCCTTTAATGGCTGAGCCATCTCTCCAGCCCCCACCCTAATTTTTAAAAATGGGATCTGATCTCTGATGTGTTAGACTTTGGGGAGCCCCTTTTGAGGGCCTTACCCTGCCTGGGGAGTGGAGGGAGGATGGCTAGGGGCAGGTGGGATGTTGGGGGGAGGGGAGGGAGAGGGAGAAGGGATTGACATCTGAAGCAAGCTTGTTCCTAATTTGAACTAATAAAATAAAATAAAAAAATAAAGCATTGATAAACAGAAAAAAATAGGATCTGATCTCAGGTACTTTCATTGTTCTTACCCACTGAATCATTTCTAGCTCCAACAAACTCATTTTGAAAATAGAACCAGATATGCATGGGGGAATCAAAGGGAACAGGAAGGGAGGGTTGGGATGGATCTGAAGAGACATTGTATACATATATTTAATTATTGAAGGAAAAATTCTTTCTTTTTTTTTTTTTTGGTTTTTCAAGACAGGGTTTCTCTGTGGCTTTGGAGGCTGTCTTGGAACTAGCTCTTGTAGACCAGGCTGGTCTTGAACTCACAGAGATCTGCCTGCCTTTGCCTCCCGAGTACTGGGATTAAAGGCGTGCGCCACCAATACCCGGCGAAGGAAAAATTCTAAAAAGAAAATAGAAGTAAAGTGCCATCCATTGTATGAAATGTTTTAGTCGCTCTGGGGATTGAACCCAGCACCTTGCACATGCTAGGCAAGTACCCCACTATTGACTAATATCCTTTGCCTCAGATGCTTCTTAAAATAGGCCATTTTATGTGTTGAATGGGCCTTAGGAACCATGTAACCTAACCATTTCATTTGATTGATATAGAGGACCCTAGTATCCTGTCCAAGGGTGCCTCTTAACACTCCACACTCTTTACTCAGTCCATGTTCTATTCTGGTTGCCCACAACAATGATTTATGGAGTTTAAAAATGTAGTATGGCACTGGTTGACTAAGACTGAGCGGCAGCAACCTCTGGCCCATTCCATCAAGAAAAGCCACAGACCTAGTCCAGTTGGTAGCATTTCAATACAAAACAGATTCAGCTCCAGTGATAAAAATCTAGTCCCACCCAAAGATGTAGTAATCATTGAAGATTCAACTGCAGCTAAAAATCCACCAAATGTGCAGCCTGCAGGCACAGCCCCATCCCTACATGGAGATGATGCTCACAGCACACCTGCATTCCCAGACCATTTCTGGGTTCATGGCCTCTAAAGAATCAAGATCTCCCTAGATAATGTGTTGTCTCCCAAGTGTGCTGTTTTCTGACTTGGCCAGTCCTAAACATCTCAAGATTATTTTTAGTAACAAATTGGTCCTTGAGAAGACATTAGTGTACAAATAAGAAATGGCATTGCAAAACGGTGGGCCCAGGATATTTCTCTATCTGTAAGGAGTGATTGTGTGGTGGTGCCTGCTTAGCACTGAAGATACCCAGGTGATGCCCTGGTTTTGGTTCATTTTTCTGAATGTTCCCTGCTTCCAACATGCTGCATGTGATTATTGGTGGATTTCATAAGGTCAGTCTCAGTCATTGTTAACTTTTGGTCTTTAATGCTCCACTTTCATTTGTAGGCCATGGCAGTAAGCTATTGGATTACAAGGACCAACAGTTAAGTGGCTGGTATTAGGTATTTTCCTGCTGATCGTATTGCCTTGAGCCCCACTCGGTCCTGATGTGTGGTCTTCCTCATTGGTTAGTTTTGTGTCACTCAGAACTGGGGTTTTATAGCTTGTTTGATTGCTATGTCTTGTCTTCAGTGCTTTTTATTGTGGAATATATTTAATGAGATTTTATCAAAAAAAAAAGCTGGGTGGTGGTGGCACACAACTTTAATCCCAACACTCTGGAGGCAGAGGCAGGCAGATCTCTGTGAGTTTGAGGCCAGCCTGGTCTATAGAGCAAGTTCCAGGACAGGCTCCAAAGCAACACAGAGAAACTATTTCAAAAACTATTAAAATAAAATGGAAAAATAAAAATAAATGTAAGCCAGGTGTGGTGGCACACGCCTTAAATCCCAGAATTCAGGAGACAGAGACAGGTGGATTTCTCTTGAGTTCAAGACCAGCCTGATCTACAGAGTTCCATGACAGTCAAGGCTCTATAGAGAGACCCTGTCCCAGAAAGAAACAAAGGAATAAGCTAGTGAATCTAGATGCAGATGTGCATGCTTGGTGGCTGCACAACAGAAATCACCTGGAGAGTCAGGCACTATTAGCTTCCAGGGCCCTCTGTAGAAGTACAAAAGAAACTGGCCCCATTTATAGTCCTGAAGGTCTACTTTTTAAAAAATAAAACAATTGAATTTATTGGCACATGTCTGGGATTAATAAAATTAAAAAAATTAAAATATACAATCCAGCTGGGTGGTGGTGGTGCATGCCTTTAGTCCCAGCACTCGGGAGGCAGAGACAGGTGCAGCTCTGTGAGTTTGAGGCCAGCCTGGTCTACAGAGTGAGTTCCAAGACAGCCTCCAAAGCCACAGAGAAAGCGTGTCTCGAAAAACCAAAAACAAACATACAAACAAAAAACCAAAACCAAAAACCAAAAAAACAATCCTCGATGGACAATGGTGGCACACGCCTTTGATCCCAGCACTTGGGAGGCAGAGGCGGGCCGATTTCTGTGAGTTCGAGACCAGCCTGGTCTCCAGAGCGAGTGCCAGGATAGGCTCCAAAACTATACAGAGAAACCCTGTCTTGAAAAAACAAAAAACAAACAAAAAAAATAAAAAAAGAGAAAATTAAGAAATGCCAGATTATAATGTTATTGTTTTCAGGTGTGTGTGTGTGTGTGTGTGTGTGTGTGTGTGTGTGTGTGTGTATTCTAAAAACAAAAGTCACATGGATTTCGGCTGTAGCTCAGTGGTAGAGTGCCTGTTTAGTATTTGCTAGGCCCTGGGTTGTATGTGACCATATTTTCTGGGTTTTCAAGATAAGGTCTGTGTGTGTGTGTGTATGTTTGTATGTATTTAAGTTATAGTGTGTGTACTTGTATGGATTCACCACAGTGAGAATGTGGAGGTCAGAGAACAACTTTTGGGAATTGGTTCGCTCTTTCCACCATGGGTTCTGGGGGGCTCAGGCTTGCATGGCAAGTGCTTTTATTCAATGAGCCAACTCATCGGCTTCAGTTCAACTTCTTGAAAGTTAACAACTGAGATTTTCCACTTTATAAGGGAATTTCCATTTGTTTCTGTTTTGAATTTTTTGAGTTGAGTTTCATGTAGCCCAGGATGACCTTGAATTCACTGTAAAGTTATGGTTAGTCTGAACCTGATTTTTCTGCTTCTACCTTCCAAGTACTGAGATTACAGGCATGTATACCACCATGCCCAGGCTCATCTTTCTTCCTTCACTGAAATCTTTGATTCTTTGTGTTTATTCATCAGGAAATATTTTAGTGTAAGCTGGGTGTAGGGGTACATCTTTCCTCCCAGCATTTGGAAGGCAAAGGCAAGCAGATCTCTGAGTTTGATGCTAGCCGAGAGACCCTGTCTTTAAATAGCCCATAATTAAGCTGGGTATAGTGGTACACTTTTACTCTCAGCACTCAGGAAGCAAAGGCAATCAGTTCTCTGTGAGTTCAAGGCAAGTCTGATCTCTATAGTGAGATCACCAAATACATACATGTGCATGTATTAAGAATCAGGCATGTGGGAAATACCCTTGAATTAATTGGTACAGGAGACCGCTTCCTGAACATAAAAACAGTAGCACAGACACTGAGATCAACAATTAATAAATGGGACCTCCTGAAACTGAGAAGCTTCTGTAAGGCAAAGAACATAGTCAGCAAGACAAAACAACAGCCCACAGACTGGGAAAAGATATTCACCAACCCCACATCTGACAGAGGGCTGATCTCCAAAATATACAAAGAACTCAAGAAGCTAGTCTCGAAAACACCAAACAATCCAATTAAAAAATGGGGTACAGAACTAAATAGACAATTCTCAATAGAGGAATCTAAAATGGCTGAAAGACACATAAGAAAGTGTTCAACATCCTTAGCCATCAGGGAAATGCAAATCAAAACAACTCTGAGATACCATCTTACTCCTGTCAGAATGGCTAAAATCAAAAATACCAATGACAGTTTATGCTGGAGAGGATGTGGAGAAAGAGGAACACTCCTCCACTGCTGGTGGGAGTGCCAACTTGTACAGCCACTTTGGAAATCAGTATGGCGACTCCTCAAGAAAACGGGAATCAGTCTACCACAAGATCCAGCAATTCCACTCCTAGGCATATACCCAAAAGAAGCACATTCATATAACAAGGACATCTGTTCAACCATGTTCACAGCAGCATTATTTGTAATAGCCAGAAACTGGAAGCAGCCTAGATGCCCCTCAACTGAAGAATGGATATAGAAAATGTGGTACATTTACACAATGGAGTACTTCTCAGCAGAAAAAAAACAATGGAATCTTGAAATTTGCAGGAAAATGGATGGAACTTGAAGAAACCCTTCTGAGCGAGGTAACCCAATCACAAAAAGACAAACATGATATGTACTCACTCATATGTGGACCTGCTTTATGATACATAGTAGTGACCATGCTTTATCAGAGCTGTTTTTAATGATGTTGCTCAGAATGATTTCCTTCCAGATGATGATTGAGAAGCTAATTTAAAAAAATGGTACCAGGTATCACAAGAGTAACAGAATTGTGCTGTTTTTCTGGGATTTTGTTTTTTACTTTTTTCTTTAAATGGAGAGTGCTGGATGTCTCTACAATTTTGTTCAAATGACTGCAGAACCTGGAAAAGCTGTTGCTGCTATTGATGCATAACACACTGCCATTATTATATTTGAATTTTTGGAAACTTTAGTCGTGCTGTCAATTTTGGAAAAAAGTATCCCAGTTTTTGTTGGGTTGGCATTATACAAAAATTAACAGCCATATTGGTCTAGAAATGTTGAACTTAATTTTTTTTCCATTTGTACAGAGGTAATGCACTGTATTAAATATGTAAGGCCTTAAAAAAAGAAGGGATTTTGAGAACCCATCCCTTGTGAAGGGATGCTCTCTTGACCTGGACACATGGAGTAGGGCCTAGGTCTTGTCCAGGATGATGTGGTAGACTTTGGGGAGCCCCTTTTGAGGGCCTTACCCTGTCTGGGGAGTGGAGGGAGGATGGCTAAGGGCAGGTGGGATGTTGGGGGGGAGGTGAGGGAGAGGGAGAAGGGATTGATATCTGAAGCAAGCTTGTTCCTAATTTGAACTAATAAAATAAAAAAAGAATCAGGCATTATCATGCTTGGTTTTGCTTATATATAGGATTCTTAGCTGCTTAAAAGTCATTTCAATATATTAATTTTCTGTATCAAACTAAGATAATATCATTCAGAGGTAGAAGCAGAGGTAGGAGGATCACTTTAATTTTGAGGCCAGCCTGATGATCTACACAGTGAATTCCAGGCCAGCCAGAACTACAGGAGACCATGTCTCCAAACAACACTAAACCCAAATGAGCACTTTTTACTTTAGTAGAGTGGTTTTTGACATTGCAAGTGGGAACCCTTTCATACTGGATCAATGACCTCATAAAATACTCAAATTTTATGAGTTAAAAGGAAGTGACCTGAGGTAAGGCAGTCTGGTTCATTTTATCGGTGCATATTTCAAACGATGAACACTGGAGTAATGCTTACTGACCACCTATGCCAGAGGACCACAGACTAATTTTTATGGGTACAAGAATATAAATATGTACAATTTTCTTATAAAGAAATGTCTTGATTTTATTACCCCTTATGAAATAAAGGCGCTGTGAAAATACAAAAGGTGAATGCTAGTTATTTTTCTAACATTAAATCACCTTCCTCTTTTAAAATGATCACATTCTATGAACAGATGCCTGCTGGCATAGCCGAATACAAGGATTAATTAGCAAGTTCTAGAAGTTATACTCCAAGGAAGACCATTCTATAAAGGCTGATCATTTATTTATTTATTTTTTAAATCTATTTTTATTTTCTGTGCATTGGTGTTTTGCTTGCATGTATATCTGTGTGAGGGTGTTGGATCCTGGAGCTACAGCTGTGATCTGCCATGTGGGCACTGGGGATCGAACCCGGATCATCTGGAAGAGCAGTCAGTGCTCTTAACCACTGAGCCATCTCTCCAGCCCCAAGGCTAATCATTTAGTTAAGACATTTATACATAGTGACCATTACCATGAGAACAAACCTTAAGGTAAATAGACTTCTTGAAGGTCATTAATACAAAAAGGACTGAAGTTGGAACTGGAGAATTGTGAATGACAGGTAAGTGCCTACCACATCTCTAGTTCTACAGTGTTTCTTAACCTAGAACTGAGTGATGTTTATGTCATTCAAGCGAACTTAATTATCTCAGCTTTTGGCTTTCAAACAGAACTTTAGAAAATATCTGTCAAGAAAATAGTTTTGAAAGTGCTTTCTCTTGAGTTCTTTGGTATAATTTGGTCATTCTGATAGTAATTAGGCCATTAAGTAAGTACTTTAACCATGTATCAACAAAAAGGCAATGAGTATGCTTAGAAAACCACAACTAAAGAAGAAATTATGTTGCCAACCTTGTGAAAAACAAACTCTAGTATTTTTACTGTGTTTCTGTGGCATAGCTAGCTCTGCTGCCTATGACAACATTGCTAATTTGATTTATAAGAAATGTTACATACAATATCCTGTTATTTTTCGATTATTCCAATAGCTGTTCTATATACTTTAGAAGAGGCAAGTTTTAGCTTGAAAAAGAATAATTTCAAATTACATAAAGTTACACTCCTTTGTACTTTCTGATCACCAAGCATCAAAATTTAATGTCAGCACAAAGTTAAGAATTGGTTTGGAGCTAATTGTCCTCCTGCAGCATCTTTTCAATTTCTTTATCCCAGTTTTCATCTCGCTTCTCCGACTCTGCTACTACTTCATACTCCTGAAGCTCCTGTTGTAGCTCCTTTTCCCAATCGGCAGAATCTTCTATAGGAAACAAAGGGAGAGGTAAGAAAGGTGTTCTTTGAATTCATAATACTTGTAACAATTCATTCAACTGTAATACATGACACAAGGCCTAGCCATTTCTTTCTTTGTAGTACCAGGCATAGGAACCCAGGGCCTCAGACATTGCTAGGTAAGCACTTTACTATTAAGCTATATTTCCAGCTCCCATTTCTTCCTCATTTTAAAACTACTTGTGTGTGTGTGTGTGTGTGTGTGTGTGTGTGTGTGTGTGTGTGTGTGTGTGTGTGTGTGTCCAGGTACACAGGTGTTCAAGGGCATTTGTGGAGGTCAGAAGGTAATTTCTAGGATCTGGTTCTCTATTCCTACCATGTGGGTCCTAGGAACCCAACTCGGATCATCAGGCTTGGCAATGAGCATGGTTACCTGCTGAGCCATCTCTCTGGCCTTGTCTTTGAAACAGGGCATCATGTATCCCAGGCTGGCCTCCAACACAATACTGGCTGAGAATGACTGTCAATTTCTTTTTTCTTTTATTTATTATGTATACAGTATTCTGTCTGCATGTATCCCTGACGACCAGAAGAGGGTACCAGATCTCATAACGGATGGTTGTGAGCCACCATGTGGTTGCTGGGAATTGAACTCAGGACCTCTAGTGCTCACAACTTCTGAGCCATCTCTCCAGCCCAACTGTCAATTTCTAATCCTCCTGCTTCTACTACCTGAGTGTTGGATTTATCACATGTCTGATACTGAACCCAGCACCTTGAACCTAGTATGCATAGGATAAGGCACTTACTGCAGAGTGTTATAAAAATAAGAGAAAAAGCCAGTTGGTGGTGGCGTATGCCTTTAATCCCAGCACTCGGGAGGCAGAGGAAGATGGATCTCTGTGAGTTCTAGGCCAGCCTGGTCTACAAGAGCGAGTGCCAGGATAGGCTCCAAAAGCCACAGAGAAACCCTGTCTCGAAAAACCAAAAAAAAAAAATGGCTATTTTAAAAAGAAGGTGAGACAGCATAGCAGGATACCTGTAATCCCAGCACACAGGAGGTGGAGGCCAGCAGGCTAGACAATGAGAGTGAAACCAATCTGGGCTACAAGAGAACCTGTCTCAACCAACACAAAGCTAGGGTTGGGAATGAGTGAGGCGTAGCAAAGCCCTGGATTCACTCCCCCACCACTGTATAAAAAGTAAAGCTAAAATTCATTTTTAGTTTGTTTTTCAGACAGGATATTGCTATAAAGCTCTGGCTGGCCTGGAACTCAACCATATAATTCAGGATGGCTTCAAATTCATGTCAGATCTTCTGCTTTACCTTTCTAAGTGCTGGGATTACAGAAGTGTACACTACCCACCTAATTTGTTGATTGGATTTATTATTTTTCTGAGACAGGGTATCATGTGGCTAAGAGTGGCCTCAAACTTCTGATATTTCTGTCTCTACCTCCTGAATACTGGGATTACAAGTGTGCACCACCATATATGTTTTTTAATAAAGATTTTATTTATTTATTATGTATACAGTCTTCTGTCTGCATGACAGCAGGAGGCACCAGATCTCACTCAAGGTGGTTGCTAGTCACCATGTGGCTGCTGGGAATTGAACTTAGCCATGTGTCCAGCCCCCATATATGGTTTTGTATGCTGCTGGGGACTGAACTCAGGGCCTCATGCAGGCTAGGTAAGCACTCTACCAAGTAAATTACATCCCTAGCCTCTGTCTACCGGCTTTAAATTGAGATTGGAATTAGGAAAAAGAACAAAGCTTCTCTCTCTCTCTCTCTCTCTCTCTCTCTCTCTCTCTCTCTCTCTCTCTCTCTCTCTGTGTGTGTGTGTGTGTGTGTGTTACCTTCTAGTGCAATTGTTTCATCTTGCATTTTATCAAGTACAAGTTGCTCCATTTCTTTTCTTAAATCCTCCTGGTTTAAGTTGCAGGTATCAAAGGCATCACTGACAAATTCAGAAACGCTCGGGCTGGTAGAGATTTCCTCTTCCTCCTGAAATGCAACCAAAGAGCTCTTGAAATGGATTCTAAATGACAACCATGCCTCATAATTTAACACAGTCTCTTTTTTTGTTCTTCTCTGCTAGCTGTAAGACAAGGCTCACTGCTCTCCAACCTTCTAACTGGCAGTTGCTTGGTAACAGAGTGAGTTACCACCTGAGGCTATTATTCTCCCTCACTGTTTAGATCACTCAAACTGTTCTCTCTGATTCCTGATGAGCACATCTAGAATTATTTATGCCAGGAAATCACCTCAGCTCTCAGCTACAGGCCCTTGACTATTCAAGTACTGGACTCCTCATCTTGCAGGCATAAGACTGACACTCTCAAGCAGTTTTAAATGGTATCAGAGATGGTTAACCCAGTAACTTGATTTTCAGACATCATCTACTAGGTATAATGTAAAACTGTATTACCTCTTGAGTTTTTAGTTGAGATTTGATTACGACAGGTGGTGTTTTGGGCCGTACTGCCTCTATGAAGTGAGAATAAAAGAGACAATAATTGCTTCGTTTACTTTTGAATGCATATCATAAGAACAGCTAAAATATCCACAGATATGATATTAAATCATTTTCAGAAATGAGCTTTTATGGTACATTTTTAGCTCTCTTGAAGTTATGACATGATAGAGCCAGGCACTACCATGTGAACTTCCTACTTTGGTGAGGGTCCTTTTGTTTTATCTATTTACACACAGAATCTCATTATGTAGCCCTGACTACCCTGGAATCACAGAGATCCACATGCCTCTGCCTCCTGAGTGCTGGGATTAAATATGTGCACCACCATGCCTGGCAGGAATGTCATTTTAAATCTGCAACCACATTCAGTATCCTTATATGGAATTTTCATTAGGAAATCATGTTTGGACTTCAATGTCAGCAAAATTGATTCTGTGCTTTCTTTTAGGATACTAAGAATGAAGCTATTTATCAAGCTTCCCTGTTACCAACCAGGTTAGAAAGCACAAAGGAAAACACAATACCTCGTCTCAGCATTCTGCTGGTTATCCTGTAAAGATTTAAGTGTGTGTGTGTGTGTGGGGGGGGTTATGTGTGTGTCCCCAGAAGCCAAAAGAGGGTGTTGAATACCCTGGTCCTGGAGTTACCGGCAATGTGAACTGACTAATGTGGGTGTTGGAGACTGAACCTGAATCCTCTGTAAGAGCAACACTCACTCTTAACTGATGAGTCATCTTTCTAGCCCTTCTGCTCTTTAAAAAAAAAAGATTTTATTTATTATGTATACAACATTCTGCTTCCATGTATATCTGCACATCAGAAGAGGGCACCAGATCTTATAACGGATGGTTGTGAGCCACCAGGTGGTTGCTGGGAATTGAACTCAGGACCTCTGGAAGAGAAGTCAGTGCTCTTAACCTCTGAGCCATCTCTCCAGGCCCCCCTTCTGCTCTTTATTCTATTAACCACGCTGACAGTCCTTACTGAGTACTTTTAGGTCTACTTTGTTAAATAGGCAGTCTTTGGGGGAAATGGCTTTCTTTTTTTTTTCTTTTTCGGCAGTGCTGGTTATTGAACGTATTATCTGCACATATGCTAGGTAAGTGCTTTACCACTGAGCTATATTCCCAGTGTAGCATTTCCCAGTAACATAATTTAAGAAAGTCAGGAATGGTAGCCCACACCTGTAATCTAAGCATTTTAGGGGCAGGAGAGGAGGATGGCTTAGGAGTTCAGCACTAGCTGGGGTTACACAGTGAAACCCCGTCTTAAAAAGATACCTTCTAAAAACCAAAAACCAACCATAATTTAAGGATATTGCTAAAGAATGAAAGTTCACTGGGATTCATGATACCTGTATGCAACTTGCCCTGAGTATAGTTTCAGAGCCTCTCCTAGTAGTTTGCACAAACTGTGTCTTGTCTCATGACATACTTACATAAAATTCCATAAACTAAATTGCCCCACTTCTTATCAGATGATTCTATTGATTATTAGGACACAACTATACACACATCGGGCACTCATGAAAATAGTGATATAGCTCAGTAGAGTTCCTGCCTAGTATTTTCAAGGCACTGGGACCCAATCTCGGTGCCATAAAATAAATATATAAAATATTATACTATATATATGTATATATATTAGTATTTATTTCTACTTATTTTGTTTGCTTGGTTGGTTTCTTTTTTTGAGACAGGGTCTTTCTGCATATTTCAGGTTAATCTGGAATTCTCTGTGTAGATCAACATGGCCTCCAACTCAGAGATCTTCCTGCCTTTGCCTCCAGGGTGCTGGGATTAAAGGTACATGCAACCATGCCCAGATTTTTATTTATGTCTGAGTACCCATGGAGGTCAGAAGAGGGTATCAGATCTCCTGAAACTGGAGGTACAAGGGACTGTAAGCCATCGATGTGGGTGGTGGGACCTGAACTCGAGTCCTTTGGAAGAGCAGGAAGCGCTCTTAATTGCCAAGTCAACTCTTCGACCCTATATTAGTATCATAGTTCATCAAATAGTTGCTGATATTATAATAAAACTTGTTCCCTGGCAAACAGGGGTAATACATCACAGGAGGAAAGTACCAGATGTTTAATAGGTACTTGTAATTGGACTGGAATAAGGACTACCAGGTTCTATAACGGTAAGGTCCAAGGAAATCGGGATGAATTGAAGTCTGAGAAACATCTGGCCTTGGTAGCACATGCCTGTAACCCTAGCACTTAAGATATGTAGGCAGGAGGATCAGGAGCTCAAGGCCAGCCTGGACTACATGAGACCCCAAAACAAAGCCCTTTGAGGGGCAAGAAAAGAGATGCAGAGAAGAAGATTGTCATTCAAGAGTAATAAAAAAAGAAGCCTGGTGCTGGCAGTACACCTTTGGTCCTGGCACTCAGTATGCAGAGGCAGGTGGATCTCTGAGTTCAAGGCCTGTTGGGTCTACAGAGTTAGTTCCAGAACAGCCAGGACTACAGAGTCATGAAAAAACAAAAAAGAACCAAGAATGAGATAGCAAAACAAACAAACAAACAAATCACTTGGAGAAGACACATGTAAGCTGGACCAGAAAGGGCAGCAAAACAGAAAACTTCCTTTGGAAAGAAAAGAATGTTTCTGTACAGAGATGTCAACATTTTTTGATGCATACAAGATGACAAGCTCATTAGCATCTCTAAGCAAGAATTTTACATCAATTCTTTTCTTTTAGAAAGATCTCTTTCCCCCCAGAATGTACCTGTCAGAGGCAAATCATCCTCTCTGCTGCTTTTCTCTTCCTTTCCAGAGGCTTGCTGCTGGGCGGCCAGTGCTGTGAGTTGGGCTGACTGCTTAATTAGGGAGATGCGGTAGAAATAGTTCCTCCAGAATACTTCTTCCTTCACACTTTGATAGACAGTGACACATGTGAGAATGTGAGGGTCAAGGGCACACAGTATAGTATAGCAAAGCCTAGAATAGATCATTACTTATTTGTCTCTGGGCATGTAGGGTTTCATGTACTGCCAGGCAAGCCTGCACTCTACTACCAATCTAAAGCTCCAGCCTGAGTGCTTTCAGTCCTTGTGAGGGCCAAAGGAAATGATCATTTGCTTTAAAGCTAAACAACAGGGTATGCCGAGCTATAGTCTTCACAGAAGCAAGACATGAGTTATACAATGCTCATGAACTATCAGTATTTCCTGGTGCTTCTATTTATGCTATTAATGTTATTCTATGTGTACAGGTGTTTTGCCTGCATGTATATCTATGTATCACATGTATGCAAGGCCCATGGAAGCCAAAAGAGGGCATTGGATCCCCCTGGAAGCGGAGTTACAGACTGTGGTGAGCTACCATGTAGATACTGGGAATTGAACCTGGGTTGTCTAGAAAAGCAGCCAATGTTATTGACTGCTGAGCCATCTCTCTAGTCCCTTTTTAAAAATTATGTGTATTTATAATGTGTGTATGTACATATATGCAGGGTCTATAGGACAACTTTCAGGAGTTCTCTTTTTCTGCCATGTGGGACTAGAACTCATGTGGTTTGGTAGCAAGTGCCTTTACCTGCTGAGCTATCTTGGTGGCCCCCTATTTCTTAGTATTTTAATATATAGATTTGACCCTTGGCAGAAGGAAACAAGACATTCATGTGTTGCAGTATGACGAACCAGGGGGACATGAAGCTGAGACAGGACACTATGGGTCCTTTGCTGTTTTCTAAAGGATTATATGCTTTTATGTAGTGGGAAGAAACCATCGCAAATGTTGTTCCTTGTTTTCTACTTTCCATGTGTTTATATGTGTGGGTATATATGTCTGAATGTGTGTGAGCACATATATACGTGTGTGTGTGTGTGTGTGTGTGTGTGTGTGTGTGTGTAGGTTCAATGTTGAATATGGATGGGGAACATCCCTCAACTGTTCTTCCACTTTATTATGTATTGAGGTAGGATCGCTCAATCAAACCCTGAGTTCAATGATACAGCCAGTCTAGATATGGCTAGTCTGGTTGGTCGGCTGGCTTCAGGATCCCATGTCCTCTTTTCAAGGCTGAACCACACCCACCTCGAATCCACATGGGTCCTGAGCATCTGAACTCCAGTCCTAATGCTTGCCAGGCAAGTGTTTAACTGATGAGACATCTCCCCAGCCCTTGCTTGTTTTTTTAAGATTGAGTCCTTTTGGGCAGTAGTGGATCATGCCTTTAATCCCAGCACTTAGGAGGCAGAGGCAGGCAGATCACTGTGAATTTGAGGCCAGCCTGGTCTACAGAGTGAGATACAGGACAGTCAAGGCTACATAGAGAAACCCTGTCTTGAAAAACAAAACAAAACCCAAAAAAAGATTGAATCCCATGTATCACAGACTGGCCTCAAAATCACTACATAGCTAAGGTTGACCTTCATCTCCTGATCCTCCTGTCACCATCACTCAAGTGCTAGGACTACATGTTTTTGCTACCACACCTGGTTTGAGGTTATTCCTTAGGAAATATTCTTGCTAAAGTAGCTAGCAACTAGTAGAAACAGAATGAGAGATGTTATAAAGGCTTTGGGTGTGGGGCAGAATTGGGGATAGAACCCAGGGCTTTCTGAAAACTAGGCAAGCACTCTACTACCAAATTATACCCCAAACCATCTGGGAGATGGCTGATAAAGACTCAAGTTCTATTCAACCTGAGAACTCAGTGGTTCTCAAACTTGACTGCATATTGGACCTGCCTGGCTTGAGGCATTGGTGCCAAGTAGAGTATGGTAGGTACACACAATAGGTGGCCTAGAAAGGACACTAAGAACAAAGCAGAAAGAGAGTGGTATCTGAGTGGAGGATGAAGGGGAGTTAGAAATGAGAGCTTAGTAACATGCAGGGGATTGAAAAAGAAAAAAGAAAAAAATTAAAGGTCACAGAACCAGGCTTCTCACTGCCAGGCAGGGAGTTACAATCATGGCAGAAGAAAATGAGTGTGATCCTTATTGGGAGGTATTCCTGTGGACATAGTTTCATTCCATGGAGACAACAGCATGTGTACACCTCCTAGCTGTATCCTTTGATGGTGAGGAGTGACACCCCAATGATGCTCAGTTCTTGATTTCTACATGTAATTTTCTGAAAACCATTATTATATTAATATATGCTAATAAGGAAGAATAAAATTTCATTTTCCACTAAAAGGTATCAGCACTTTCTGAATATATAAATGGCAGATCCCAGCAGGGCATTGGTGGCGCATGCCTTTAATCCCAGCACTTGGGAGGCAGAAGCAGGCGGATCTCTATGAGTTTGAGACCACCCTGGTCTATAAGAGCTAGTTGCAAGACAGCCTCCAAAGCCACAGAGAAACCCTGTCTCAAAAAAACAAAAAAAAAAGGCAGATCCTAAGATTAGAAGAAGGTAAAAATAAATGAGCTTGGAGCTTGTTGTGGTGGTCCACACCTTTAATCCCAGCACTCAGGAGGCAGAGGCAGGTGATCTCTGAATTTGAGGCTAGCCTGGTCTACATAGCACCAAAGGATACAGATGTAAATTTTGCTAGGCTCCCAACTGTCAAAGTGATGATGATTTGAGCATCAAAATAATAACAGATTACAACCCAGTGCATCAAATGCATGAGACAATATGGATATAAATACAAGAATATATGGAAAATTTGAAGATGAATAGAATGAAGTTTCAAAGTCCCTAAGGGGTCAGTGAAATGGTTCAGTGGCCAAATGTACTTGCTGCTAAGCCTAATGAACTGAGTTTGATTCCTGGGCTCCATATGGCTGAAGAGAGAATTGACTCCCACAGGTTGTTCTCTGACTCCCTAGATACTATGTCATCATTAAGTCTTTTAATGCTGATATATAGCTCTATTGGTAGAGCACTTGCCTAATATGCACAAAGTCCTAGGTTTGATCCACAGGCACGGTGGGGCACATGGCTGTAATCACAGCACTCAGATGGAGGCAGGCAGGAGGATAAGAAGGCAAAGGCCATCCTCAATGACAAAGCCAGTTCCTGGCCAGCCTGGGATACATGAGACACTGTTTTAAACACACATGCGCGCACACACACAAAACCCCTGAAGTCTCTATTCACAAAATATTAATTACCTTTTCTTTTCTCTCCTCCCAACTCCCCTTGAAGTAGAGACTTGCTCTATAGCTCACCTTGAGGTCTTTATGTATTATCAGCCCAGGGCTGCTGTGAACTCTTCTCCTGTCTCAGTCTCCTAAGTGCTGGAATTAAAGGTATTTGCCTCTGACCCCCAGCTTTTTTTTTTTTTTACTTGTTATCATGTGCTTGCAGTACTTGCAGAGACCAGAAGAAGATATTAGATCCCTTGGAGCTGGACTGGCAGGTGGTTGTGAGCCATCCAATGCTGGCATTGAATTCACTATGTAGTCCACAGTAATCTTCCTCCCCAGTTGTAGGATCAGATGTACACAACTATCAGATGTGCCCAGTTCTAATTATTATCATAATTATTTGAGACATGGTCTCAAAATGTGGCCCAGGCTAGCCTTGAACTTGTTATTCTGTTTCTGCTTCCTGAGTGTTGGTTCTCTGCTTCTTGAGTGTTGGTATTATGGGCCTTGCCATCATGCTCAATACTAATCACTTTCAAAGAAGAAAACAGTAATTTTACAGTGAAGAAGCCTGCCAAACAGCACCTTCAAGTGAACAAAGTATGAATATACTGGGACAAATGGCAGTGTGCCTCACACAAGGTGCAAATGATGAAAGTAAACTGATGAGACATGAGAACTATTATATTAATCTATTAATAATACATGTAATCTATTATATTAACTGGATTCTTTGTTAATTGGATTCTTTTGCTAAAAAGAACATTAGAACAAATAAAACATTTAAAAATAAGGTCTGGAAAGCAGATTATAATAATGTGAGATCTGCTAGTCACTTGTGACCTGATTTGATAGTCGCACTGGGGTTGTGGGAAAGAATGAGTGTCCATAGGGGAATATATAATAAAGAATTCAGGGTTGGACTTCAGGGCTTGGTGATGGAACAATTGTTTACAATGTGCTAACCATGTGCAAGGCTTTGGGTTCCATCTCTAGTACCCCTTCCCCACAAAAAAGAATCAAAGTCCATGAGACATCAGGTTTCAAATTACAAAAAAGTTCTCTGGGAGGCTGAGGCAGAAGGATCCTGAGTTCAAGGCCAGCCTGAATGACACAAGAGACTGTCTAAAAACTAAAAATGGCCGGGTGTTGGTGACACATGCCTTTAATCCCTGGACTTGGGAGGCAGAGGCAGGCGGATCTCTGTGAGTTCAAGGTCAGCCCGATCTACAGAGCAAGTTCCATGACAGGCTCCAAAGAAATACAGAGAAACCCTGTCTCAAAAAACCAATCCCTTCCCCCCAAAACAAACTAAAACTGAAAACAAAAAAGCAACAATAAGAACAATAACAGGAGGCTAGAGAGATGGCTCAGTGCTTAGGACCACTTGCTGCTACTTCATGGGACATGAGTTTGGTTCCTAGCACTCATGTAGGGTGGTTCGCAACTGTCTATAACTCCAGCTCCTGAAGATCTAATACCCTCTTCTGGACTCCCCATCAGGTAATAGTACTTGTCATACAACCCTGGTGACCTGAATTTGATTCCCATGTAAAGGTGGAAGGAGAGAACCAACTCCATAAAATTATTCTCTAACCTCAAAACTGAAGGCAAGACACTTGTACCCATATACACACATTGGGCATGCATACACACACACACACACACACACACACACACACACACACACACACACACACACACAAATTAATGAATTATAAATGGTCTTTGTGGGTGCTCCAGTGGCACAATCAGTTATCACGTGGTACTTACACAAATGGTCTTTGTATTGCATTCAAATCTAACTTTCATTGTTTCAAAATAATAATTTTTAAAAACTGATGACTATTCTCTCAATTAAATTATAATCTCTAGTTTGGAAGACAAACCTAAACCGAATCAAGGGTACACATCATGGAGCTTAGTTGGAAGGCACAAAGCCCTGGGTTCTAACCCCAGCACCATATAAGCTGGGTATGGTGGCCTAAATCTGTAATCCCAGAATTTCAGGGTGGAGGCAGGTGAATCAGAAGTTCAAGGTCCAGACCAGCAAGGAATATGTGAGAACTTGTTGCCAACCAACCACATAAAAACAAAAGCAAGCCATCATAAACAAATGTGGAGTTTCTAGATTTTCCTTCTCTGAGTGTCACTCTGATTGCCTTGGATACTCTTTCTGAACAGTCACTTAGAAATTGAAGGGCTGGACTGGGCAGTGGTGGCACATGCCTTTAATCCCAGCACTTGGGAGGCAGGGGCAGGCTCACTGTGAGTTCGAGATCAGCCTGGTCTACAAAGTGAGTTCCAGGACAGGCTCCAAAGCTATGCAGAGAATTGAAGGACTGTTCAAAATGTACATTAGTATGTGTCAGCACTTCCTTATGGCAGCCTGAACCCAGCCAGTGCCCTGCTGCTATATCACACACTTTGAAGCCCTCTGATAGCAGGGGAGATGCTACCAGTCTTTTCCAGCCACAGGCTGACATATGCCCAGTGTTACATAAGTGTCCACAGGCTTCTAACACCTCAAATCCAACACAAAAGCAGAAATGGATTCATGTTTAGGAGCTGCAGCTGTGCCCAGTAGGTTTCTTAATCAGAGGACCTTTTGGAACTTTTACAATGTCATCTGGAGTGTGATTCTTCCCCAGAGGGTGATACACAAGTTTTCTGCAAAGTGTCTGCCTCTCTTACATCAAGAGGGAGGGAGTCTGGCAAAGAAGGAAGTCCAAATGGTTGTTTTTGTTCATCAAAAGAGCAAACAGAGCCCATGAGTCATCACAGAGACATTAGCACACCCAAGGTTTGTTCATGTGGGATGTTTCACAGAGCTCAGAATTAAAAGTGGCCTTGAAGATACTTAGGCAGCCTGCTTCCTCAACTTTTTTTCCCCTTTGAGACAAAGTTTCACTTAGCCTGTAATTTACTATGTAGCCTAGACTGGCCTCAAATTAGTAGCAGTCTTCTTGTCTCAGCCTCCTAAACATTCAGATTATAGGTGTATGTTAGCATGCTTAGCTGCAACTTCAATTTTGCCTGGCTCTGATGTTTTGGCTTAAGACCCTGGGACTTAAAATGTAAACAGGCCCAATTCGTTCCCCCAAGTCTCATAGTTTCTTTCCACCATGTAGCCCCAAGGACTTAACTCAGGTCCTCAATCTTAGCAACAAGTGTCTTTACCCACTGAACCATCTTACCAGCTCAAGCTAGATATTTAAAATATTTTATTTGTATGGGTACTTTTGCCTGCATGTATGTTTGTATAGCATGTGTATACCTGTGCCCACATAGGCCAGAAGAAAGCATCATATCCCCTGGAATTACAGATGGTTGCAAGTCACCATGTGGGTACAAGAAATCAAACCTGGGTTCCCTGGAAGCACAGTCAGTGCTCTTAACCACTGAGTCATCTTTCCAGTCCCCAAAACTAGATTTTTGTAATAGGGTCTCAATATATATCCCAAGCTGGTCTCCAACTCTCTATCCTCAGCCTCCTAAGTATTAGGATGATAGGGGTGTGACATCATGCCCAGTTAAAAATAATTCTTGTGACCATCTATGAGGCCAGAATACTTGTCTTACTCATCCTTTCATCTTTACTTGCCTTATTCATCCTGTCATCCTTTAAAACAAAAGTCAATTCCTAGGGTTTTGTGGGCATATGCAGTAGAGGAATAGATGGTACATTTCTTTATATCTTCAATTAAAAATAGCTATTTTAAGCTGGGCGGTGGTGGTGCACACCTTTAGTCCCAGCACTTGGGAGGCAGAGGCAGGTGGATCTCTGTGGGTTCGATACTAGCCTGGTCTACAAGAGCGAGTTCCAGGACAGCTTCCAAAGCCACAGAGAAACCCTGCCTCAACCCCCCCCCATAGCTATTTTAGCCACAGTCTAAAGATGAAATTTGTAATGTGATTTTAGCTATACTTTTGTGTGAGGTAAAACTGTAGAAATTTATCTTAGCACTTGGAATGTGGAGGAAGTTAAAGAAAGGAGGACCAAAAGTTCAGGGTAATCCTTGACTGATTCCATAGCAAGACTGAAACCAGCCTGGTATATGGGAAAACAAATCTCAAAAGGAAGGCTGGTTGTAATGGCCCACGCCTTCAATCCCAGCACCTAGCACATAGGAGGCAGAAGCAGGAGGATCCCTGAAAGATTGGGATGCCTGTTCAATAACACAGTCTCAGGCCAGCCAGGGTAACTTGGTAAGACTGTCCCTAGTGGTATGTTTTTGGGAGGTGAAGGTAGGAGATCAGGCATTCATGGTCATCTTCAGCTACATATGGCATTTGAGGCCAATCTGAGTTAGATGCAAGCCTGTCTCAAAAACAAAACAAAGCCAAACAACAATAAAAAGGAATTTGACACCAATATGTTGATAGTTATAGAGAAAAGAGTTTTACTATAGGGGAAAACACAAAAGGTTCTATATAACTGGCTTCCCTAGGCTAGAAGAACTTTGCTAAAGTAGTTTTCTCATATAGACAAAAGACCTGAGCTGCCGCATGGTCCCAAAGACTAGAAAATGTTTGTCAAAATCCTTATTGATCAGCTAAACATGGCATAATGAACATGAACTCATATATTCCCTCTGAAAATACCCCAGAAATCACAGAAGAGGAACTGCATAGATAAATCCATAGACAGTGGAAATAGGAGAGGGCAGGGCAGTGGAAGCTGAAAGTCAACAGGCAAACAAAAATGTACTGTGTGGAGTTGTGCTACCCATGGGATGGGTGGCCAGTATGAAGCAGGCCTGCAGACAGGCCCTGGAATAGGGGCCACAGGTGCCTGTGAGGAGTGGGGAGATGGTTCTACTCTCTCCCATCTTGACCTGTCCTTCCCATGAGATAGAGCTAACAGTTTCTTATGTGGGATTCAGCTTGCCTGTACAGTTGAGACTGGGGCTGTGATGCCCTACTGAAGCTGCAGGGCACAGCCTGCACATAGGTTTGTGTCAGACTAGGCTCTTCTTTGTCTTGCCTGCAGCTGGCCAGGAAGTTGAAGAGTCCTCTAGCAGGAAGCTACCTACTTACAGCTAGTTATGTCTTTCCAGCCATAAAAGCCCATTTTAATATAAGATGCTCAGGTACCCTCAGTGTAGTGCCATTACCTCAAAAGACAAGGGAGGAGACCCTACAACCCAGAAGGCAAAGTTCCAAAAAGTTTCTGAGAAAAGTGCACAAAAGAAGACATTTTGAGACAACTATAAATTGTATCCACTGGGAACGGTTAAGAATTTACAGCCATGAAACAAGGATAAGAGCATTCTAAAAAGGGGACTCTCACAAAAAAAAATGCCAGCTTTATTTGTTTTGATATTATTTTTTGGACAGGGTCTCACTCTATAGCTCAGGCTGGCCTGGAACTCACTATGTAAGTCAGACTGTCCTCAAACTCATAGTGATTCTTCTGCTTCAACTTCTTGAGTACTGGGATGACAAATGTTAATCACAATGCCCTGCCTTTATTTTGTTTAGAAATAGGGTTTCCCACCAGTGAGCCAGGCTGGCCTCTCACAATCCTCCTGCCTCCACCTCTCAAGTGCTAGGATTATAGTCCTGAGCCAAGCCCTGCTTGGAAAGCTGACTTCAAAAAATACGAACAAAATAAACAGCAGTGACAATCATAATCATCATAATAAAAACCAGGCCTGGTAGCTCAGGCCTGTAAATCTAGTTACTTGGGAGCCTGAAGCAGGAGGATTGAAATTTCAAAGTCTTCTGAGGATATAGATCGACTTTAAGACCCAGCTAGGCAACCTAGTAAGACCCTATGTTAGAATAACAAAGTCAAAAGGAGGTCTGGGTATGTATTTCAGCGTTAAAACATTGCCTGGTGTGAGCCAGGTCCTAAATTCAATTTCCAGTACTGCAAATACAACAAAAACCCTACATGAGAGTCAGAGGTAGACAAAGCCACAGGGATGCTGCAGGGGGAAAGGCTGCCCTCTGCTGGCAGGCTGATGGGAAAAGCATCACAGACTATGGCTTGTGGCTTGCTCTGGAGCTTAAAGGGCAACTGGGATTTTATGAGTAGGGAAGGGCCTTTCTTTGGTGGAAGAAAAACCACAAGAAAGAGAATAGAACACAGCTGCTACAGAACCTGAATACACAACATGGATTTCAAGAAAAGGACAAGGGAAGCCTTTACAGAACTGATTTTCTTTGGGTCTATTTGTTGTTTCTGAAGGAAACATGTTCTACCTTAACTTGGCCAACTTTCATGCTTTTCCATTTTGGGGCATGCTGCCAAGCACACAATGCCTCTGAAGGGCTATGCTGCCTGTTTGGATGAACAGATAGTGTCAAGAGGGTTCTGGCCTCCATTCAATGACTCTTCCCTAACACTGTACATGTAATTGGAGCCCTTAGGAAAGTGAACTCTCTATGGTGAAACAGAAATCATCACTGCAGGAGTGAGCAGTGTCTCTCTGACTGAAGGACATGGTGCTTACTGTTTAGGAACGAGGGCGAATCTCATCTTGCTTAGTAGCTCATCCTCTTTGAGCATGACCAGGGCGACAGGGTACATCTGGTCAAAGTCAAAGTTAAAGTGCACACCAGCTGGTGGGTCACGAAGGAAATTCCTCTTGTCCTGTGATGAAAAATGAGGCAAAAATAGGTGGGAGGATCACAAAATGCAATTAATAGGCTATAATGTATCATGGATTTGACACTGATTTTTTTTCTAGACAGGGTTTCTCTGTGTAGCTCTGGCTGTCCTGGAACTTAATCTGTAAACCATGCTGGCCTTGAACTCAGAGATCCCCCCTGCCTTTGCCTTCTGTGTGCTGGGATTAAAGATGTGCATCACTAAGTTTTAACCAAGAATTCAGTCACAAAGTCCATTGAACTGTCACTGACTTGCCCATTTAAAAGAGATAGGAGAATAATCTATCATTCTAAACTTTTTTTGTAACACTTACCTGGACAGAGGCTCCCAGGAGGCCATGCAATTGGTTGAAATCACATAGTTAAAAATAATATAAACAGACTCATCACAGACCAGGCAAGTGATCCCCTGCTTTTACCCAACTCCTGTCCAAAGCGCCATTCACCCAGATCCCCCCAGGTGTGTCCCTGCTTGAAACAGACACGCCCAGGCAGGGAGGAGCTCCCTGAATCTGGGTACAGGCCACTCTTCCTTCCCTTTCCACCAACTCATCACAGACCAGAGTAAGGAGACTACGAGGAGAGGCAAGACCATCCAGAGCTTCGGACATTGAATTCCTGGCCCCCACACACTACAGAGTAACAAGAGGAGATAGAGAGATCCTACCTGCACTCACTGGAAAAAGATATGGGAAGAAGACAGAATAAGAACTCGCTCAACAACAGAAAGACCAATATGACACCACCAGAATCTAGGGACTCCACTCCAGCAAGACCTGAAAATCCCAACATAGTGCATGAAGAAGAGATGGACCTCAAAAATTATCTCAGCAAGATGATAGAGACCTTCAAAGAGGAAACAAGAAAATCCCTTAAAGAAATAGAAGAAAAAGCAAGCAAAAAATTACATGAAATGGAGGAAAAGACAAACCAAAAAATTCAAGAAATAAACAAATCTCTTAAAGAAGCTAAAGAAACCCAAGATAAAACAACCAAACAAGTGAAGGAAGCTCTTGAAACAGTTCAAAGCATGAAAGCTGAATTAGACACAATAAAGAAAACACAGAATGAGGCGATGCTGGAAATGGAAAGACTGGATAAACGATCAGGATCTAAAGACGTGAGTATAACTAATAGAATCCAAGAGACAGAAGAGAGAATCTCAGCTATTGAAGACTCGCTAGAGGATATACATTCATCAACCAAAGAAAACCTCAAGTCCAACAAATCCCTAACACAAAATATCCAGGAAATATGGGACACCGTGAAAAGACCAAACCTAAGAATAATAGGTGTAGAAGAAGGTGAAGAAACACTGCTCAAAGGTACAGAAAACATATTCAACAAAATCATAGAAGAAAACTTCCCCAACCTACAGAAAGATATGCCTATGAAAGTACAAGAAGCTTATAGGACACCAAACAGACTGGACCACAAAAAGAAGTCCCCCGACACATAATAATCAAAACTCCAAATCTACAGAATAAAGAGAAAATATTAAGAGCTGCAAAGGAAAAAGGCCAAGTAACATATAAAGGCAAACCAATTAGAATCACACCCGACTTCTCAATGGAAACTCTGAAAGCCAGAAGGTCTTGGATAGATACCCTACAAGCACTAAGGGAGCATGGATGTCAACCCAGACTACTGTACCCAGCAAAACTTTCAATCATTATAGATGGAGAAAACAAGATATTCCATGACAAAAACAGATTTAAACAATACATATCCACAAATCCAGCACTACAGAAGGTTCTGGAAGGAAAACTCCAACCCAAGGAACATAACTACATGCACAAAAACACAGGCAATAGATAATCTAATTTTGCCAAACACAAAAAGAAGCAGGAGGGCAAAATCCACACACAATGACACCACCAACAATAAATCCAAAACAAACAAGAACCAACGAACAATGGACATTAATATCCCTAAATGTCAATGGTCTTAACTTACCCATAAAAAGATATAGGCTAACAGAATGGATACGAAGACAGAATCCATCCTTCTGCTGTTTACAAGAAACACACCTCAACTTCAAAGACAGGCGATACCTCAGAGTAAAAGGATGGGAAAAGATTTTCCAATCAAATGGCCTCAAGAAACAAGCCGGTGTAGCAATCCTAATATCTAACAAATTGGACTTTAAACTAAAATCAATCAAAAGAGATGAAGAAGGGCATTTCATACTCATCACAGGAAAAGTCCATCAAGATGAAATCTCAATCCTGAACATCTATGCTCCAAATACAAAGGCACCCACATTTGTGAAAGAAACATTACTAAAGCTCAAACCACACATAAAACCACACACACTTATAGTAGGAGACTTCAACACCCACCTTACGCCACTAGACAGGACCACCAGACAGAAACTTAACAAAGAAACAAAGGACCTGAAAGAAGTTATGACCAAACTGGGGTTAACGGATATCTATAGAGCATTCCATCCAAACTCAAAAGAATATACCTTCTTCTCAGCACCACATGGCACCTTCTCTAAAATTGACCACATAGTAGGCAACAAAGCAAACCTCCATAGTTACAAGTGAATTGAAATAACCCCCTATATCTTATCAGACCACCATGCATTAAAGCTAGAATTCAGCAACAATACAAATGGCAGAAAACCTGCAAACTTTTGGAAAATGAATAACACCCAATTGCACCATTCCTGGGTTGAGGAAGAAATAAAAAACAAATTAAAGACTTCCTAGAATCTAATGAGAATGCAGACACAACATACCCAAACTTATGGGACACTCTGAAAGCAGTGCTAAGAGGGAAGTTCATAGCACTAAGTGCCCACATGAAGAAACTAGAGAAAAGTCACATTAGAGAACTGACAGAACAACTGAAAGCACTAGAGCAAAAAGAAGCAAACTCACCAAGGAGGAGTAGACGCCAGGAAATAATCAACCTGAGAGCTGAAATCAATAAAGTAGAAACTAGGAAAACATTACAAAGAATCAATGAAACAAAGAGTTGGTTCTTTGAGAAGATCAACAAGATAGACAAACCTCTAGCCAAACTAACCAAAAGGCAGAGAGAGAGCACGCTAATTAACAAAATCAGAAACAAAAAGGGGGATATAACAATGGACACTGTGGAAATCCAGAGAATCTTTAGGTCATACTTTGAAAATCTGTACTCCACAAAATTCGAAAATCTAATGGAATTGGACAGTTTCCTGGATAAATATCACTTACCAAAATTAAATCAAGATCAGATAAACAGTTTAAATTGACCCATAACCCCTAATGAAATAGAAGCAGTCATCAAAAGCCTCCCAACCAAAAAAAAGCCCAGGACCAGATGGCTTCACTGCAGAATTCTACCAGAAATTCAAACAAGAGCTGATACCAGTACTCCTCAAACTGTTCCGTACAATAGAAGCAGATGGGAAATTGCCAAACTCTCTCTACGAGGCTACAATCACTTTGATACCCAAGCCACACAAAGATAAAACTAAGAAAGAGAACTACAGACCGATATCCCTCATGAACATCGATGCTAAAATACTCAATAAAATATTGGCTAATCGAATCCAAGAACATATCAGAAAAATCATCCACCATGATCAAGTAGGCTTCATCCCAGGGATGCAAGGATGGTTCAACATATGAAAAACCATCAATGTAATCCACCATATAAACAAACTGAAAAAGAAAAACCACATGATCATCTCACTAGATGCTGAAAAAGCCTTTGACAAAATCCAACATCCCTTCATGATAAAGATCTTGGAGAGAACAGGAATAACAGGAACATATCTAAACATGATAAACGTGATATACACCAAACCAATAGCCAACATCAAACTAAATGGAGAGAAACTCGAAGCGTTTCCTCTAAAATCAGGAACAAGACAAGGATGTCCACTCTCTCCATACCTCTTCAATATTGTATTTGAAGTTCTAGCTAGAGCAATAAGACAAGAACAGGGGATCAAAGGGATACAAATTGGAAAGGACGAAGTCAAACTTTCACTATTTGCAGATGACATGATAGTCTACATAAATGACCCGAAAAACTCTACCAGGAAACTCCTACAGCTCATAAACACCTTCAGCAAGGTAGCAGGATACAAATTTAACTCAAAAAAATCTGTAGCCCTACTGTACACAGATGATAAACTCAATGAGAAAGAAATCATGGAAACATCACCTTTCACAATATCCACAAGCAACATAAAATATCTGGGGGTAACACTAACCAAAAAAGTGAAAGACCTGTACAATAAGAACTTTGAGACTTTAAAGAAAGAAATTAAAGAAGATACCAGAAAGTGGAAAGATCTCCCATGCTCTTGGATAGGCAGAATTAACATAGTAAAAATGGTAATCCTACCAAAAGCAATCTACAGATTCAACGCAATCCCCATCAAAATACCAACACAGTTTTTCACAGACGTTGAAAGAACAATACTCAACTTTATATGGAAAAATAAAAAACCCAGGATAGCCAAAACAAATCTTTACAATAAAAGATCTGGAGGCATCACCATCCCTGACTTCAAGCTCTACTATAGAGCCATAGTTCTGAAAACAGCTTGGTATTGGCACAAGAATAGACAGATAGACCAATGGAATCGAATTGAAGACCCAGATATTAACCCACGCACCTATGAACACCTTATTTTTGACAAAGGTGCTAAATCCATACAATGGAAAAAAGATAGCATCTTCAACAAATGGTGCTGGCACAATTGGATTCGGACATGCAGAAAATTGCAGATTGATCCATACCTGTCACCATGCATGAAACTTAAGTGCAAATGGATCAAAGATCTCTCCATAAATGCAGTCACACTGAATCTTCCAGAAGAGAAAGTGGGAATAACCCTTGAACAAATTGGCACAGGAGAACAATTCCTGAACATCACGCCAGAAGCACAGACACTGAGGTCTGCAATCAATAAATGGGACCTCCTGAAACTGAGAAGCTTCTGTAAGGCAAAGGACACAGTCAGTAAGACAAAACGACCACCCACAGAATGGGAAAAGATCTTCACCAGCCCCACATCTGACAGAGGACTGATTTCCAAAATATACAAGGAGCTCAAGAAGCTAGCCACCAAAACACCATACAATGAAATTAAAAAGTGGGGTGCAGAACTAAACAGAGATTTTTCAACAGAGGAATCTGAAATGGCTGAAAGACACTTAAGAAAGTGCTCAAAATCCTTGGCCATCAGAGAAATGCAACTCAAAACAACTCTGAGATACCACCTCACACCTGTCAGAATGGCTAAAATCAAAATTACCAATGACAACCTATGCTGGAGAGGATGTGGAGAAGAAGGAACACTCCTTCATTGCTGGTGGGAGTGTGAACTTGTAAGACCACTTTGGAAATCAGTATTGCGGTTGCTCAGAAAAATGGGAATCAATCTACCTCAAGATACAGCCATTCCTCTCTTGGGTATATACCCAAATACTGCATGTCCATACAACAAGGACATATGTTCAACCATGTTCATTGCAGCATTGTTTGTAATAGCCAGAACCTGGAAGCAACCTAGATGCCCCTTAACTGAAGCATGGAAAGAGAAAATGTGGTACATTTATACAATGGAGTACTACTCAGCAGAAAAATGCAATAGAATCTTGAAATTCACAGGCAAATGGATGGAACTAGAAGAAACCATCCTGAGTGCGGTAACCCAATCAGAAAAAGACAAACATGGTATGTACTCACTCATGTATGATTTTTAGACATAGAGCACAGGTTTACCAGCCTATAATCCTCTTCACCAAAGAAACTAGAAATCATGAATGACTCTAAGGGATAAATGGACCCCAGGAATGGGAAGTGGCATGAACTCCCGAGCTAATTGAGAGCATGAGGGTAGGGGAGTGGGTGCTGCCACAATAAGAGCACAAGAAGAAGAGTAGAGGAGAAGAAATGGAGGAGCAGATATATTGAGTTGGGGGAAGAATAGAGGAGAGAGAGCAGGATGAGAGATACCATATCAGAGGGAGCCACTATAGGTCCGAGAAGAGATCTGGAACTAGGAAGATCTCCAGAGACCTACAAGGATGACACGATCTGACAGTCCGGGCAGTGGAGGAGAGGATGGCCTAGAAGCCCTTCCCCTAGAATGAGATTGATGACTACTCTCTATGCTATCCTAGAGTCCTCATCCAGTGGCTGATGGAAGCAGAGACAGACATCCACAGAAATACACTGAGCTGAAATCTGGAACCTAGTTGAAGAGAGGGAGGAATGAAGAACGAAGGGGTCTGTACCAGGTTGGAGAAACCCACAGAAACAGTTGGCCTGAAAAAGGGAAAGCATATCGACCCCAGACGCTCTTTGGGAGGCCAGTACGGGACTAATCCAGCCCCCTGATCATGGATGCCAATGGGGAGGCCCCTGCACTCCTGGGAGCCTCCAGAGGTGGACTGGTGTTTTGCCCTGGTGTGTGTGTGGGACTTCGAGAGCCCATCCCACTTGAAGGGATGTGCTCTGTCTCTGAACACATGGGGAGGGGCCTAGGCCCAGCACAGGAAGATTTGGTGGACTTGGTGGAGCCCCGATTGGGGGCCCAACCCTGCCTCGGGAGTGGTGGGTGGATGGGGTGGGGGGTAGGTTGGAGGTGGGGGAGAAGGAATGGGGGTGAGGGGAGGGAGAGGGAGAGGGGAATTACATGTGAAACAAGCCTGTTCCCTAACTTGAATTAATAATAATAATAATAATAATAATAATAATAATAATAATAATAGAAAAAAATAATATAAACATGGATTTGTTTTTATTGTACACCTTTAGGTACGTAAAAGCTATTAGAAACATTCTAACTAAAGGCCAAGCACAGTGGAACAGGCCTATAATCCTACCAACTGGGAGGTAGAGGCCAGGGGATCAGTACTTCGAAGTCAGCATCATTTATATAGAGGTTTGGAGGTCAGCCTGGGTTACATGAGAACCTGTCTCAAAAAGACAACAAACCGGGCTGGTGAGATGGCTCAGTGGGTAAAGGTGTTTGCCACCATGCCTAATAACCTGAGTTTGATCCCTAGGATCCACAGAGTGGAAGGAAGGAGATGGGGCTGGAGTGATGGCTCAATGGTAAAGAGCATTGGCTGCCCTTCCAGAGGAACCAGGTTCAATTCCCAGCACCCACATGGCAGCTCATAATGTCTGTAACTCCAATACTAGGGGATCCCACACCTTCTTCAAGCTTCCTCAGGCACTGCATATAAGTGGTGCGTGGACATACAAGCAAAACACTGTACACATAAAAAATTAAAAAAACCAAAAATCAAGCAACAGAAAAACAACAGAACTACCATCATAAAACATTCCAAGAAAAGCATAGAATGAAGAATCCCAGAATCGGTCGGGCATTGGTGGTGCAAGCCTTTAATCCCAGCACTCGGGAGGCAGAGGCAGGTGGATCTCTGTGAGTTCAAGACCAGCCTGGTCTACAGAGTGAGTTCTAGGACAGGCTCCAAAACAATACAGAGAAACCCTGTCTCCCCCCAAAAAAATCCTAGAACCAAGAGCTAGGTATGGTATCAAATGCCTATAATCAAATGCCTGTACTTGGAAGGTAGAAACAGGAGGTTTAGAAATTTAAGGCCAGCCTCTGCTACAGAAGGAGTCCAAGGCCAGCCTATGCTACCCTATTAACTGTTCTACCCTAGTAAGTTTGGAACCAGATTGGCCCACCTCAAAACAAAAACTCAACACAGTAAAACAACAAAACAGAATCCTACTAGTTACAGACAACTTGTGGTTCCACATAACACTCTCCTGCGCCTATCTCTCTAATATATCTGGTGTCTGTGCATGTGTGATGGCTAATCTTGGTTGTCAACTTGACTACATCTGAAATCAACTAAAACCCAAGCTGTTAGGCACTCTTGTGAGGAATTTTATTAATCAGATTATTTGAAGCAGGAAGAGCCACCCCAAATCTGACAGCCCACACATAAAAGGACACAGGAGGAAACCTTGCTTTTTGCCTGCTCGCTCTCACTCTCTTTATGGAAAATTTATCTAGCCTATTGTTGAAGCTGGTGTTAAATCCTACTTCTTCAGGGTTCCAATGTATACTGAGGACCAGTAGCATATCCAGGAACCTTCTAGGACTGCAGCACCAGACAGGGACTTCAGAGATATCCAGCCTCATGGACTGGACAACTAACAGATTCTCAGCTTTCTGTTGTAAGACAGCTGTTGGCCTATCTGAACCACATCTTGAGAGCCATTCTAATAAATCTACTTTTAATATGTATATTCATTATGTCAGTTCTGTGCCTTTAGAGAATCCTGACTAGTACAGCAGGTAAGATTTCACATAAATAAAAAGGTAGGCAGTTTATACATTGTGATAAGCTAGCACTGTTTTTTAAAGAGCTTGCTTGATACATAAGGAATTTTCACTTTACAAAACATTATTTTTTCTTTTTTTCGGAGACAGGGGTTCTCTCTGTAGTTTTGGAGTCTGTCATAGCACTTACTCTGTAGCCCAGGCTGGCCTCTGCCTGGAATTAAAGGTTCGTACCACCACCCAGCTTGTCGTATTTTGTAAAAAGTTTTTATGTGTATAGGTGTTTTATCAATGTCTATGTCTGTGCACCACATGCATGCCTGGTGACTGCAGAGGTCAGAAGAGGGTGTATGATCCTGAGACTTGGAGTTAATGATTGTTGTGAGCAGCCATATAGGTGCTGGGAATCAAATTAGGTCCTCTGAAAGAGCATCTAGTGTTCTTAACTACTTAGCCAACTCTTCAGTCCCAGAGTTTTGTTTTAAAGACAATTTCCTATAGCAAAGGCTAACCTTAAATTCTCCATCTACTGGAGGATAACCTTGAACTCCTGATTCTCCTGCCTCAACCTCCTGACTATTGGGATGACAAGTATGAAAGCTGACTTTCCTTTTTCATTCAAGGTCATGAACAACTTTCTAACTCTAAGGGCCAAATCAAATGAATGCTAACCTACCATAGCTTATGAAACCAGACCCATTTCCACAGTCATTTAAATACTTTCTAACTTGTTGGAAAGAATTCTGAAAGCCAGGTATAATGGCACACATCTGTCATACCAGCACTTGAGAGGCTAAAGCTGGAGGATTGCCTAGAGTTTGAGACCAGCCTGGGCTACATACTGAGTTCCAGAATAAGACCCTATGTTTAAAAAAAGGAGAGTTTTATTCCTCTGTAAAGTGATCTTTAAATTTTTAAAATTTATTATCATTATTGTGTGTGTTGGGGGGGAGGTAGACGCACACCTATGACACAGCTTGTACAAAGAAGTGAGAGGACAACTTTGTTGATTTGGTTCTCTCTCCCATCTTTTATGTGGGTCCAAGGGACTGGACTCAGGTCACTAGGCTTGTGAGACAAGAGTTTTCTTTACCCACTGAGCCATCTTGCTGGCCCATAAAATGATATCTTTTGAAGAAACTCCAGTAAGTGGAGTTTCTGGTTCATGAGTACACATATTTCAATGACTATTACCCAGGCTTTTCTGTGGAGACGGTATAAAACAAGGAAGACTCACAAATTTTTACCAGATAAAAACCCAGTAGAGGTGGGGTGCTGGTGCTGTAGCTCAGTGATAATAGAGCACATGAATAAAGTCCATAGTATACCAGGCCCTGAATTCAATTCCTAGTGACAAAAAGGGGTGAGAGTAGGTTAAAGAGGATTGTCCAATGAGATAGCTCAGAGATCCCTGGGACCAACATGGTAGGAGAAAACCAACTCTCTGCATGTTATACTGTGATCTCCACATGTGCTGTGATGTGTGTACACATACACACACAGACACACAATAAATAAATAAATAAATAAATAAATGCTACCGAATTTTTTACAAAAAGAAAAAAGTAGGTTAAAAACAAAGATGAGGGCTGGAGAGATGGCTCAACAGTTGAGAGCACTGACTGTTCTTCCAGAGGTCCTGAGTTCAATTCCCAGCAACCACATGGTGGCTCACAACCACCTTGAATGAGATCTGGTCCCCTCTGCTGGCATGCAGGCATAAAGATGTATACATAATAAATAAATAAAATCTTTAAAAAAATAAAAACAAAGATGAGCCTTGAATCCCAGCACTCTGGAGGCGTGGACAGGTAGATATCTAAGTTCTGAGCAAGCTGGAGCTATGTTTTAAGACCTTGTCTCGAAAATAAAGAAAGGTGATAGGGGAAGTGCTGGAGAGTTGGTTCAGCAGTTACGAACACTGGCTGTTCTTCCAGAGGACCTGGGTTTGAGTCCCAGCTCCCATATAGAGGTTCATAATTACCTGCAACTTCAGATCCAGGGGATCTTATACTTTCTTCTGGCTTCTAATGGCACCAGGCATACATGTGGTATATAGACATATATGCAAGCATGTAATACCCATACAGATAAAAATAAGCAAAAGAGAAAACTATTGACACAGTGAAAATATGGATTAATGAAGTCATGTTCCATACACTGAGCTTTGATCAAGCTGGCCTTTGCTCTCTGAGAGAACACATAAGTAAGCATAACATTAGAATCTCACCCCCTCGGTATACAATAGGGATAAAAGAACTAGCTACACAGTAGTCATGCTGGGAGCTTCAAAATGTAAAGAGTGTGGGGAAGTGCTTTCTGAAACTGTCCTCTGCAACATCACTGTTGGCTGGTATGGTTACATTTTCTGAAGTCCTAAGATAAAGTTTTGTGGGCCAGCAAATGGGATTCTGTCTATATTAATGTCAATTACCAACAAACATATGTAGGTAAAGAGACAACATGGAATGTAATCATTTCATTCACAAGAACTGCATTGCTTTCTCATATAAAAGAATCTCTTCCTTTTTTGGAACAGCCTCATTATACAGCCCAGCCTAACCTCAAACTGGTGAAAATCTTCCTGCATCAGTATCCCAAGTACTAGGGTTACAGGTAAGAGCCTCTATCTTTTTAAGGCTGAAACAATGATTTGGCATAATAGGCTATACTTTAATGTGAAAAAAGAAAGAAAAGTATAAGCTAACTCAAAGTTTAAAAACAAAAAAAGAAACTCAGGCCCGGTGGCCTTTAATCCCAGCACTTGGGAAGCAGAGACAGATGGATCTCTTTATCTCTGTGACTATGAGGCCAGCCTGGTCTACAAAGCCAGTTCCAGGGCAGCCAGGGCTATGCAGGGAAACACTGTCTTGAAAAAACAAAAACAGAAAGTCATGGGTCAATTAAAAAATGTCACAGGGCCCCACCCCTGCCTGGAGATCTAAAAACATTTTCTCTAGTGGTATAGTCATTGGTAAGTTGGTCATGTTCCTATAAATAGCTTCACACCCATGCCCCTGTAAACAATCCTAATGAAACTCACTGAGTCAACAAGAACAAAGGCTGGGGATGTAGCTGGGTGCTAAAGTACTTATCTAGTATGCCTGACTCAGTACTGCAAAAAACAAAACAAAACAAAACAAAACAAAACAATTCAGGAAGTTACTAAAAATCATGAAAGTTAACATGTATGTTCTTAAACTTTCAAACATGTTTTTATAGACTGTAAAAGAAAGGACATAGTGGTACATGCCTTTAATCCCAGCACTTGGGAAGGCAGAGGCAGGTGGGTCTCTGTGAATTTGAGACCAGCCTGGTCTACACAGTAAGTTCTAGGTCATCCAGAGTTATATAGTGAGACCCTGTCTCAAACCAAACCAAACCAAACCAACCAACCAAAACTGTAAAAGCCTGACATGGTGATACACATTTGTAACCTCAGTAATAGGGAAGCTCAAGTAGGAAGACAGTTGTAGGGCTGGCTTATGCTACATAATGAGTTCAAGGCAAGCCTACTACATAGCAAACAAACAAAACAACAAACAAAAAACCCTCAAACCCAAACAAGAGCATGTAAAAATTGAATTCAGGCAGGTAGCGGTGGTACACATCTTTAATCCCAGCACCTGGGAATCAGAGGCAGGTAGACCTCTTTGAGTTCAAGGCCAGACTAGTCTACAGAGTGAGTTTCAGGGCAGTCAGAGTTACACAGAGGAACCCTGTCTCAGGGAAATAAAAAGAAAAATAATTCAGCTAAAGGGAAAATCCTGTGAACAGAGATGTACTATGACAAGAGAAAAATGCTACCTACACAGGATATTTATAGGGTACTCACAGCTGATAGAGCCAAAATCTGTTGTTGAATTGTTTCTTCATCATGGCTATCAACCCATGGTGGCACAGCTGCTTCTATACAGGAGAAAAAAAGGTTATTGGGGCTAGACAGATGGCTCAGTGGTTAAGAGCACTTCCTGCTATTGCAGAGAACCTGGATTTAGTTCCCAGAACCCACATGGCAGTTAACAACTGCCTATTAATTCCAGGGGATCTGACACCCTCTTCTGGCTTCTGCAGGCACTACATGGTTACAACAGTTATACTGTAATCTGCCATTTCCAAAAAAAAAATAAAAAACAAACCAAGAATAGTAATTTACCAACAAGCTCTGAACATGATTATTCACTGTAATACCTAGATTTAATTTGTAAGCTTTATGTATGTATGTATTTGGTCAACAAACACTCTACTTGAATGATACAGTACAGATATCTGATAATAATTTAATCAGGGGGTTGGGGAGGAGAGGAGGGAGAGGGAGAAGGGATTGAAATGTGAAGCAGGCTTATTTCTAATTTGAACTAATAAAAATAATTTAATCAGTTATTCAAAATCAGTATCACTGGGCCCACAAAATGGCTCAATGGGTAAAGGTGCTTACCTAGAAGACTGAAGACCTGAATTCACTGCCTAGGACAACATGGTGGAAGAGTCCTTTGACCTCCGTATGTGCAAAGGGGCACACATGAATGTATATACATGCATACATACTCAAACAGTAGGGGAGAAACACATTGTGGATCCCTGAACATGTTATTTCAAGAAGGACAAAATAGGGGACTAGAGAGAGGGCTCAGTGGTCGGAAGCACTGACTGCTCTTCCAGAGGACCAAGGTTCAATTTCCAGCACCCACATGGCAGCTCACAACTGTCTGTAACTCCAGTTCCATTGTCACACGGATACACATGCAGGCAAAACACCAATGCAAATGAAATAAAAATATTTTTTAAAAAAGACAAAATATTAGAGCCAGGTGGTGGTGGCGCACGCCTTTAATCCCAGCACTCGGGAGGCAGAGGCAGGCGGATCTCTGTGAATTTGAGACCAGCCTGGTCTACAAGAGCTAGTTCCAGGGCAGCCTCCAAAGGCACAGAGAAACCCTGTCTCGAACCCCGCCCCCCCCAAAAAAGACAAAATATTAGAATATACAATACTATTCTAATCATGAGGAAATATCAGACAAATATATAATATACAACATATGCTCAAATATACAAAAGTAGATTAAGAAGGGAACACCCCACCCTCAACATTTGGAGGTGCAGTCAGGAAGACCAGAAATTCGAGACAACCTCAACTACATAGCAAATATGAGGTCAGCCAGGACTGTCTAAGACCCTGTCTCAAAAAGAAAGACAAAGGGGTCTGGAGAGATGGCTCAGAGGTTGAGAGCACTGCCTGCTCTTCCAGGGGTTCAATTCCCAGCAACCACATGGCAGCTCACAACCATCTGTAATGAGATGTGGTGCCCTCTTCTGGTGTGCAGGCATACATGCAGACAGAACACTGTATACATAATAAATAAATAAATCTGAAAAAAAAGAAAAAGCATGCCTGTTTAAAAAAAAAGAAAGACAAAGGTTGTTAGAAAAATCCAGACTAAATAAGGCTAAGAGAAATGACAGAATATAATAAATATCATATCTCAACTAGTTTTTGGACTTAACTAGATTCCAGGTGGGGGCAGGGGGTCAACTAGCAAAATGAATAGGTATTAGATTTGTGTATTATGTCTCTAGGAATGGTGGTGCATGCCTGTAATCTTGGCACTTGGGAAGCAGAGGCAAATAATTGCTTCAAATTCTAGGCAGCCTGGGCTTCAGAGTAAGATGCTGTTTTTTTTTTTTTTAAAAAAGAGCTGGGCATGGTGATCTACTTTAATCCTAGCACTTGGGAGATATGCAGGTAGTACTCTGTGCAGAACTCTGTAGGGCAAGCTGGGTTTAGAGGTGGATTTGGCTTTTTTCCTCTAAAATCCAAGCACATTATTTAACTAAACTTTAGTGTTTCTGTATTGTATCAAGAAGCCAACTGATGTAATACAGAATAAAAGAAGAATTTGGGGACTGTCTTTGTCTTTTCTTGGATCTTTCTCTCAAGGTGTACACCCTCTCATAATTGTTATGCTCTCATGGTTGCATTCCCCAGCATGTGTACATGCACAAGCAAACATTTCTCTGCTAACTGTTTATGTTTGAGTCCCACACAGCAAATGAAGACCTGCCTGACAGCAATCCCTGGACACTCTGGAAAGAAAATGGGCCACACCTCCTCGACTGCACTGGATCCAATTTGCTCCATTTCAACTGACACTCCGGCCAGAGGTTCGGGTACTGACTTCAATCAAGTTGAGGATTTCAAGCGAGATCTTCAATCAAGTGAATCCCATCTCACATGGACTGGATACTAACATTTTCTTCCTACAGGACCCCACATGACTATCATCATCCCATTTCAGCAGGAAGTAAACTCGGAGGATGCTACGCCCCCTTTCCCCATTGTTGTCACTTAGGATAGTGTATATACCTAGTTAGGGATAGCTTCCTATTGTTTATGGTTGGGATTGGAAGGAGGTGTTCAGGCTTGGACACCTCTTTCAGATGACTTTAGGGTTTAGTTAAAATAGATAGTTAGGATGTGACATAAGCAGATTGTTGTATCTTCTTATATTTTACCTTTATGATTGTTAATTTTGGATACTTTAAACTGTTAAGTTTTAATCCTCTTTTAGACTAAAAGGGGAATTGTAGGGGAAGCTGTAGCCACGCCTACTTAGGGGCTGGCTACAAGTGTGCCTGACCACGCTTGTGAGGGCGTGGTCAGGGGACGTAGGATGACTGCGTTTTCGCTTTCAGTTTCTCTTTTGGGCTTGCATACAGACTGCTGCCACGGCGGCTGGCTAGGTCACTCTGTAAGTAAGGCTTTTCCCTATTAAATACCCTTATATTTCTACCTGACTCCGTATTGGTAATTTCCCACTATATAGAACTCCATCAATTCAAGCCAGTGACACACAGTACAACTCTGTCTCAAAAAAATTAATAAAAAGCTAGAGAGATGGCTCAGTGGTTTAGATTTCATGACAAAGGGTAAAGAGCACTTGCTACTCTTTCAGAAGGATTCCGGTTCTATTTCCAGCACATATGTAGTGGTTTACGAACTGGAAATCTGATACTTTCTTGTGACTCCCCCTCAGGTCTCATACTGCTCTTGCAGAGGCCCCAAAGTTCCGTTCCTAGCATCCATTGTCAGGTGGCTCACATCCACCTACAACTCCAGCTCCAAGGGACATGCCCCTATCACACATAGGCTCACACCTTTAGTCCCAGCACTCGGGAGGCAGAGGCAGGCGGATCTCTGTGAGTTCAAGGCCAGCCTGGTCTATGAAGCGAGTGTCAGGATAGGTTCCAAAGCTACACAGAGAAACCCTGTCTTGAAAACCCCCAAAAAAAAACGAAACAAAAAAAACAATAAAAATAAATAGAAAGGGTTATTGAGATGGCTCAGATGTTAAAGGCACTTGCTGCGAACCTGACACCATGAGTTCAATCTTTGGGACCCACATGATAGAAAGATAGAATCCACTCCTGGAAGTTGTCCTTTGTTACATACAGGCCAGAAGTAAATAAAAGTCATGAGAGAGAGAGAGAGAGAGAGAGAGAGAGAGAGAGAGAGAGAGAGAGAGAGAGAGAGAGAGAGAGAATAGGATCACAGCAAAAAACAAATTAGAGGCAATAAATGATAGGGCTGGAATCAACTGTCAATGAATAGTTAGAAGCTGAATGCTGAGGATACCAAAATGACATACACCTAGCTAGATATGATTAGGAAGGGAATCCAGGACTCCATTCAAATATCCATTTGCTGCTTTTTATAGTAGATTATAACTGCATTAACCCCAACACATGTTAGATCCAAAGCAATCCATTCCAGAGTAAAGAGGCAGTTGCAGATTTGCCTCAGACTCAGGATGAAGAGATGGTCAGAGTTAGTGTTAGGCTGGGGATATAGTAGCTCAGTTAGTAGAGTGCTTGCTTAGCACACATGAGATCCTAAGTGCCATTCCCAGCACTATACAAACCTGGTATTGTGATGTATATCTATAATGCCACCACTTGGGAGGCAGAAGGAGGAGGGATGGAATTCAAGGTCTTTGTTGACTATACATCAAGTTAGAGATCAGCCTTGGCTTTGTGAAGGCCCATCTCAAAAATAAAAACAAATGAAAAACAGTTGGTACCAATATCTGGGCCTGAATTTTTCAAAGATCTGTCAAAATTGGGATCCTTATCTGCAATGCAGAGCCTAGAAGTCTTACCCCTTCCATAGTTGTTGCCCTAGCTAAGATGAAAGAAGAATCTGACAACATAGGCTATTTTTGCTGGTGTTAGTGTTTTATTTATTGATTGATTTTTGAGACAGTGTTTCATATAGCCCAGGTTGGCCTTCAACTCACTATGTAGTTGAGGTTGGCTTAAACTCTTCATCTTTCTACCTTTCCTCTCAAATGCTGGAGTTACAGGTTCTATCTAGGTTTTTATTTACTTTGATTTTGTTTTTAGACCAGGTTTTTCAAATCTAGCTGGTCTCAAACTCCTGGCAATCCTTTTACCTTAGCCTCTTGGGTACTGGAATCACAGGTGTGCACTACTAGGCCTGGCTTGGCTTTGGTCTTTTTGAATGACCCTCTTCTCTATCACGTTCAGTAAAAGACTGAAGTGTGTGTGTGTGTTTGTATTTTTCTGTTTTGAGATACAGTCTCTCTACATAGACCTGCGTGTTCTGGAACTCACTGTGTAGACGAGACTGGCCTCAAACTCTCAGTGATCAAACTTTCTCTGATTCCCAAGTGCTGGATAAAAGGCATGCACTACCACATTCAACTATTTTTTAATTTAAAAAGTTTTTTTTTTCATTTTGTAGCCCAGGCCTGGATTTACTATGTAGCTCAGGCTGGGAGTACAGCCTCAAACTCACAGCAATCCTTCTGCTTTAGCTTCCCAAGTGCTGGGATTACAGGTGTGAGACACTATGGCTGGCTGTACAAAATTTTTTGGTGCTGGAGATCTAACCCAGGGAGGGCCTTGTATATATTATGCACATGCTCTATCACTGGATTCCATCCCAGTCTTATACATTTTTGTATTCCTAGAGCCTTAGTATATATAGGTCTAGCACATGATAAATGCTCAATAAAACTTGGTAGGGAAGCTGCGGATGTAGCTCAGCAGCAGTGCTTGCCTAGCATGTGCAAGGACCTGGGGTTGAACCCCAGGACCACAAACCAACACACACACACACACACACCTTGGCTGAGAAACTAAGACAAACATATCATACCTGATTTCTTTGTGTGCTGTTCTTCAACAAATTTTTTCTGTTCTTTTTGAAAATCCCCTATAATGGTCTGTTAGAAAAAAACATGAAAAGTCAAATTACTTTGAAAGTTTACTATTAGGTAAGAATAACAGTCAAGCTACATGTGTACATATATGAAATTGTCCAAGAATCAAGAAAAGATATTCTAAAAAATTCCATCAGCATATTATATTTTACTTGAGTTAAGGAGGTGATTACACTAGCTACTTGACAACTTTCGTAAAGTCCTCCTTTTACAAGTCTTCTAAATGTACCTTATCAATGATGCCATCTATTTTCCCTTCTTCCACAGATTTCCTTATTGTCTGAGCTGTTTCAGCAACAGACTCAGTTATCTTCTTCGTGGCAGCACTCGCAAAGTTAAACAAATAACCTGTAATGAACAAAAAGGGTCTGTGTTTCATCTAAGTACAATGGTTATCATACCTTCCCATCAGTATCTGCAGGGATATTCAAGGACCTTCTTGGATACCAAAATCAAATCTGTATACATTCAGGTCCCTTTGGTAATAATGGCACAACACAGAACCTATGAATATTCCCCCATACAGTATTGTGTATGTTAAATCACCTTTACTGGGATCCAATCTCATGCCCTCATGGTTGCATAGCTCTTAACCACTGAACCATATCTTCCAGTACCTACACTGTCAATTTAATCTAAGGAAAACTATTTCAAAACTGGCATACTGGCTGGGTATGGTGGTACATGCCTTTAACCCTAGCATGTGGGAGGCAGAGGCAGATGGATCCCTGTGAGTTCAAGACTAGCTTGTTCTCTACATAGCCAGTTTTAGGCCAGCCAGGGATATATATTGAGACCGCTACCCAGTCCCCCCACAAAAAAATAGTAGTGGGCTAGGGGCTAGATGGTTCAGTGGGTAAAGATACTTGTCAACAAGCACAATTACCCCCCTCCCACATAGTTGAAGTAGAAAGCCAACTCCTAAAAGTTGTCCCCCAACTTGCATCATGGCACACATGTACCCACGCATGCAAACAAGGAAATTATCAAAGCAGACATAAATATGGCATTTAAGGAAGGAGGCTAGAATAGGAAGGTAAAAAACATGCAAAAACATGAAAACCAAAAAAAAAAAAAAAATCCCCCACAAACCAAAAAACACGAAAACCCTTAACAAATTAACATTCTTACACAGAGGTAGGTTAATTTTTCAAAGATACTTCACTTAATTTTAGAATCCTGGGAATTGTCAGGCGTTGGTGGTGCACACCTTTAATCCCAGCACTTGGAAGGCAGAGGCAGGTGGATCTCTGTGTGTTCGAGACCAGCCTGTCTACAAGAGCTAGTTCCAGAACAGCCTCCAAAGCCACAGAGAAACCCTGTCTCGAAAAACCAAAAAAAAAAAAAAAAAAAAAATGCTGGGAATCTTAAGTATTAGAAGGGTGCTTAGAAGTGACCATATTCTCTTTCGATGGTGGTGCATGCCTTTAATTCTAGCACTCAGGAGGCAGAGGTAGTCAAATCTCTGAGAATTCAAGGCCAGCCTGGTCTACAGAACTAGTTCCAAGACAGCCAAGGCTATGAAAAGAAGCTCTGTCTCAAAAAACAAGAAGTGACCAGATTCAACTTTATATCCAGGCAACTCACTTCCAGGACACAACTTTGAAAAGGCCAGAATTTATTACTATTACCCACATGAAGCTGAAAGCTTTTGCAAATCTCTTGCCATTTCTACCTCTCAGTTTTAAGTATCTCTCCACCCACAACAAAAAATCTGTTATTGCTGGGCATAATGGCACACATCTTTAATCCCACCACTTAGGAGACAGAGGCAGGCAGATTTCTATGATTTTGAGGCTGGCCTTGACTACATAGTGAGTTCCAGGACTGCCAGAACTACGTAGTGAGACCCTGTCTCTAAAACAAAAAACAAAACTATTATTATACATATGAGTACATGATATGTGTGGGGGTAGACACATGTGCCATGGTGGGCATGTTGGAGGCCAGAGGACAACTCTGTGGTGGCATTTCTCTCCTTCCATCTTTCTGTGGGTTAGGGGAATCAAAAGCAGGTATCAGACTTTCAGGGCCAGTGTCTATACCCACTGAGTCATCTTGGCCCCTAAATCTGTCCTTCCTCTTAGGAAACACAAATTTCTTTTTTTATTTTTACAAAATTATAATTTCACATGCCAATCCCTTCTCCCTCTCCTTCCTCCCCCCAAACCCCCACCAGCTCCCTCCCAGGAAACATGAATTTCTAATCTAAGCAATGTCCTTAAGTTTCTTCTTCAAACTAAAATTGCTAGTTGATAAGCTGTGGGATCCAAGCTCTTTCTGTAACTGGAACTATGCTATCAGAATTCAATTAGATATTTTACATCTAGATTGTTTTGAGACAGTTTTGCTATCTAGCTTAGGCTGGCCTGATATTCACTATGTAATCAGGCTGTTATTGAACTTTCAGCAATCTTTCTGCCACAGTATTCTGAGTTTTGGAGGATTCTCCATCCCTGCCCAGCTTAGACACTTGTTCTTCAAAACACTCTAATTTTCCTAGGTGCGTACTAGTTGTATGAATGACAAAGATATTTAGCACTCCTAGAATGATAGATACCTTCCTCATTAAGAGTATAGCAGCTGGTGAGACAGCTCAGTGGTTAAGAGCACTGGCTCCGCCAGGCGTTGGTGGCACATGCCTTTAATCCCAGCACTCAGGAGGCAGAGGCAGGCGGATCTCTGTTGAGTTTGGGCCAGCCTGGTCTCCAGGAGTGCCAGGATAGGCTCCAAAGCTACACAGAGAAACCCTGTCTCAAAAAACAAACAAACAAACAAACAAACAAACAAACGAGCACTGGCTCCTCCAGAGGACCTGGCTTTGATTCCCAACAGCTCACAACCACCTGTATTTCCATTTTCAGGGGATGTGATGTCCTCTTTTGGTATCTGTGGGCACCAGGCACACACATGGTACATAGACACATACACAGACAAAACCCCCATATACACAAAGAGTACAGAAGAAGATGATTTGGTTGACTTTCAAAACAACTAACCACTGAATAATAGATGTTGTTTGCTCCTTTGGAGACAGTGACCATAAGAAAGCCTAAGTTTATCAGGACGAAGGACTAAGGAGCAGGTGGTTTGGGGTGGAATGAAGGAAGAGAATGTAAAGTTGGGTGTTCACTATTGTAATGGTAACAGTAAGTGGCTTAAATGTATAAATAGGTCACTTCTAAACAGAAAGTACTTAGGATCCAATCTTGAAGGGAGGGATTCAACAAATGTTTGCTTAACAAATGGAGCTCTTAGTGGATTCCAGCAGAATTCAAACATCTAAAGAAACTACTTACTGGGAATCAGGTTTAGAAATACTTTATTTTTCAAAACACAGATGGGGCCAGACATGGTATAGCTAAATTTGCTATCTAGTGATTACTCTCATGAAGTAGAGGCAGGAGTTCAAGTCAGCCTCAGCTATGTAGAGAGTTTGAAGCTAGCCTTGGCATACACTCAAAAAACAAAAACCCCAAACCAAACCAAAACAACAAAACCCCACAAAGAAAGTACACAAATATATTTTTTAGCTGTATTTTTAGGGCCAACATGCAGAATTAAAACATCTAATAGTTTCTCTAGCCTCTCTAAAACGTTGTGTATAAACTAGAACTTTTACATAAAGTCACAAAAATTATAGGAGTGAGAGCTTTCATTTATTCTAAAACTTTAAATTCCCAAATAGGGAGGTGGGGGTTCCATCTAAACTCAGCCTACTCAACCATCAAGGGAACCTGGTAAAGAAAAAACAAAAACAAACCACCACCAACAAAGAGAACCTGGAGAACCTTGTGAGGAAAGATGGCAGGAAGCATGGCTCAGACACTTAGCATGTATGTGGCTCTAGGTTCTTCCATCTTGAAAAGAAATGTCAGGGAAAATGATGGTGCCCACTCAGGGAGTAGAAACAGGAGGATCAGGAGTTCTTTACAGATAATGCCTCACTAAGTAGTCAAGACCGGCCTTGAACTCACTTTGTAGCCCAGGCAGGCCTAGATCCAGTGATCCTCTTGCCTTAGCCTCTTAAATAGCATTACTGGCTTAGGCCTACCTTTTTTGTTTTATGAGACAAGGTCTCAGGTAGCCTTGGCTGGCTTGGAGCTCACTATAGCTGAGGCTGGTCTTGAACTCCTGATCTTCCTTTCTAAGAATTCCAAATGCTGGGGTTACAGGCCTGTGTCACCATATCAGGCTTTCATCCCACATTAATCTATCCCAACTACCTAGTATAACCTCTGCTCTTGTAAAATCTCCTCACATTCCTTGAATATTACAAGTTCATTCCTTTCCAATTTTCTACACTGAATATATTCTCTTTTCTGTTGATTTCATGGCATCACACTTAGTTTTATTTCCCTTATGCAGTCTTTGGGAGTCTTGGCTGAGATGATATACTGTTAAGATTTGATAGTGGGGCTGGAGAGATGGCTCAGCGGTTAAGAGCACTGGCTGTTCTTCCAGAGGTCCTGAGTTCAATTCCCAGCAACCACATGGTGGCTCACAACCACCCTGAATGAGATCTGGTGCCCTCTGCAGGCACAAGACTGTATACATAATCAATAAATAAAATCTTTAAAAAAAGAGTTGATAGTGTGGCTGTTTTCCCTGTCCCTGTAACTTACAGTCAAACTTTTTGAACAGCAGGACCTTTACTACTGAAGTCTGTGCTTCTGTTTTTTGGCACCCCAAATCCACTTGATAGGCCCTTAAAACTTTCTGAATTTAGTGGGTATGTGGTGGTGAGCTCCAGTAATCCCAAATAGGAGGGAGACAGAGGAAAGAATGGAGGGTTCAAGGCCATCCTTGGCCACATGGTGAGTTTGAAGCCAGCCATGGCTATATAACACACTGTCTCAAATACAACAAAAAGCCCTGCTAAATTTAGTATACATTTTGTTGCAATTTTTTATGTTTACTTCTGCTTAGGGCCCACTGCCCCAAAGTCACCTTCTTTGACTATTTAAGTCAAAGTCTCTCCAGAATTAGTTACTAGAGTAGGTGTTTATATTCTCAAAGACTACTTGTACTTTTTGTTCAACTTCAACTATAAACTTGGAAAGAGTATGGGCTTTGAAATCAGGTAGATGTTGTTTGGCTCAAATTCTACTTGTCCTGCTTACTATCAGTAAAATATTGGGTTTGTTCTCCCAACTAATTGGGGATGGTGAATAGATGAAACTCAGGTATTTATTGTCATCAAAGATCTAACACCGAAACTCGAATATTGCTTCTTTCCCACCTCAAGTAAAAAGGTTCTGCTGTATGAACCTGAGGGGAGGGGGAGACCGATCACGAAGCATCTCGGAAGCAGAGTTGGGAGGATCAAGGTCATCCTAGACTACAAGGCAGGCAAGTTCGAAACCATCCTGGGCTACATGAGACCATGTCTCAAAAAAGGAAAACACATACATGACTTAAGCTTGAGTAACTTATCAAGTTACCTGACACAATACCTTGTAGACCAAAGGCATTTTCCAAACTACTCTAGCTGGGACACGGAGGTGGAGATTCACGTGAAAGCTGGCAAGTTGAATAAACCGAACCGCTTGTCAAAACCCAGCGGCGCACTGCTCGCTTTACGGCGCCTGGGCTTGCCAAGTATACAAACTTCGCAGGAAAGCGACAAGTTCTTAGGCACGTCGAGGGCACGACAAGACTACCTGCTGAAGCTTAGGGGTCGCCCAGCTCCTCACCCAACCGTCGTCCCATGCCGCGGAGGACGGACCCCTCTCACACACCTGCAATCCCTCGTCCCCTCCCGGCCCGCCCTTGCGCCCCGGAGGGAACTCACTGCCAAGGCCTTTGGCCTGGTGGAGGAGCGCTGGGTCCTCCGTAGGCTGCTGCTCGACCTCGGTGGGCTCCGCCGGTGACTTGGAGTGCTCCTCAGGAGGTGCGTCTCCTGCCAACGGCTGGTCCGCGCCGGGCTGCTCTTCTTTCGCCGCCGCCCCCTCGGGCTGCTTCAGGCCCAACCAACTGCTCCAATCCCGGAACATCCCGCCCGCGGGGTCGCCGCCGCCACTGCCGCGGTCCCCTCACCCAAGAGCTCTGCAGCCGCTAACTGCCCTGCGACTGGACTTCACGGGTCTTTGAGGGAGACTGGCCGGAAGCCCGAGCGACACCTCAGCCGCCGGTCCGTCCTTACTGCGCTAACAATCCACCCTCTATGACTGTGCCAGCTGGCCGCGCATGCGTCACGTCCGGCTCAAGCTCCGCCCCCGCTCGCGACCCGGCGGGTTCGCGCGGAAAAGCGGCGAAAGGCCAAAGGGCTTTCCCCGCCGAACCCCGACCTGTCTCTGCGCTTTTACTCTTTCCCTGGCTTTAGGAGCGTTTGGGCGGCGTCTTTATTGGGCTTGTTCTGCCTGATTTCATTTTGTCATTGCCTTGACGTAACAAAGGCTCGCCTTTACAGGTCCAGCTGGACCGGGTTACACCCCCATCCCCGCCCCTTAGAAAAGGAAAAATCTCCTGAGCATAAGAAACCCCAGCTAGGGGTAGTAGCTCATACTTGCAGTCCCAGCATTTGTGAGCTGGAGAAAAAAGGATCAAGAGTTCAAGGCCAGCTTTAAGTACGTAGTGATTTAGGTCAATCTGAGCTACAGAAGACCTTATGTCAAAAGCATAACATTAAAGAAAAAAAACCTGGTGGTCGGTCGTTGGTAGCGCACGCCCTTAATCCCAGCACTCAGGAGGCAGAGGCAGGCGGATGGCTGTGAGTTCGAGGCCAGCCTGGTCTACAGAGCGATTTCCAGGACAACCTCCAAAACAATACAGAGAAACCCTGTCTTGAAAAACCAAAATAAATAAATAAATAAATAAATAAATAAATAAATAAAAATAAATAGCCGGGCATTGGTGGCGCACGCCTTTAATCCCAGCACTCCGGTGGATCTCTGTGAGTTCCAGGCCAGCCTGGTCTCGAGAGGGAGTGCCAGGATAGGCTCCAAAGCTACACAGAGAAACCCTGTCTCGGAAAACAAAAACAAACCAAACAAAGCCAAACAAAAACATTGCAAGCAAAAAGTTGGAATGGGATACTTGCAGATTAAAAATGGTTTACAGTGGGTAGGTGAGATAACTTAGCAGGTAAAGGTTCTTGCCACCAAGCTTGTGAACCTGAGTTTGATTCCTGGTACCTATGAGATAGAGTGAGAGAACTCACTCTTAAAGGTTGTCTGTCCTTTGACCTCCAAGCATGCTCTAAGGTTACCCGCACAATAGATACAATTTAAAAATATTTTGCACAATAGCTTAGAGAACTGAGACTGTTACTCAGAGGTATCATGGGAAAACAAATGCCCAACACATCAAAATGTACACATACACGTACACAAAGAGACTTAACTGAACATAGTGGAACACACCTGTACTCTCAGCACTCAGGAAGCTGAGGCAGGAGGAACCTGATTTCAACACCAGCCAGAACTACATAAGACCCTTTTCCAAAACACAAAAGTGATTGAAACAGAATATAAGACCCCGGTGGAATACATGGTTCATAGGTAAACGTGCCTTCCACTTGCCTTGACATGGTAGAAGAAAACTTACTCCTGTAAACTTGTCCTCTCATTGCCACACTTGTACCATAGTATGTATTGTGTTTGCCCGCACCCCCAAACACTAAGTAAAGTGTAATAAAGATTAAAAGAAAAGAAAAGGAAATACTTGGATACTTGTGCTTTCTTTTCTTTTGTTTTAAAGACAAGCTCTCAAGGGCTGGTGTGGTGAGACCTTTAATCCCAGCACTTGGGTGGCAGAGGCAGGCAGATGTCTGTGAGTTTGAGACTAGCCTTGTTTACTAGGACATAAGACAGACAGGGTTGCACAGTGAGTTTTTTTTTCTTCATTGTTATAGTGTTTTTTAAAGATAGGGTCTTAAGTTGCCCAGTCTGGCCTTGTCTTGAACTCTCTGCCATACTTACCAACCTCCCCCTTTGCTTTATTTGTTTTGTTTTTCAAGAAAGGGTTTCTCTGTGTAGTTCTGGTTGTCCTGGAAATCGCTCTGTAGACCAGACTGGCCTCGAACTCACAGATATCCACTACTTCTGTTTCCCGAGTGCTGGGATTAAAGATGTGCACCACCACCTCCAGGCTCCTCACCAAGCCTTTCTTATCTGGTTCTGGGAATTAGACTCAGTGCCTTCTTCATACTAAGTATGTATTCTACCAGCTGAGGTATAACCCACACTCCACAATTGTGCATTTTATTTGGATATTAATTCAGCAAACATATTTAAAGAGATTATGATACTTACGTAGATGGCAATTTGGACTTTAGGGAGCTGATGAGATTAAGGGATTGTGAGATTCTATTTAAATTGTAGTCAAAATTCAAAATTTACCATCAAACATTTTGAAGTCAGTAATTCAGTAGTATGAAGCATGCTCAAATTACTTTGCAACCAGTCTCCAGAATTTTTCATCTTGCAAGTTGAAATTCTTATACAATTTCTATTCTCTTCATGTAAGCTTCTACAAAACATCATTTTACTTAATCTCTATGGGCCTGCTTACTGTAGATACTTACATTTAAGGCTGGGATGCCGCCAATACTACAATAGTAGGTCTCTTGCCTAGCAGGAAGGAGGCCCTAGGTTCAAACCCCAGGCCATGAAGGAGGGGAAATTGGTATAATCATACAGTATTTGCCTTTCTTTCTTTCTTTCTTTCTTTCTTTCTTTCTTTCTTTCTTTCGTTCTTTCTTTCTTTGACACAGAGTTTCTCTGTGTAGCCTTGGCTGTCCTGGAACTTAATCTGTAGACCAGGCTGACCTCTAATTTAGAGATATGCCTTCCTCTGTCTCTTGAGTGCTGGCATTAAAGTCATGTGCCACCACTACCTTGCCTTTTTAAAATTGTGGTAATGGAATTATTATGTGGCTGTGAGTATAGGTTTTCAAAGAAGTTATTTTATTTTAGAGAGTCACATTGCAATATTGGAGGACAAAATGGAAATATGGTCAGAAATTGCTTCAAATTAATACCAGAAGAGCTAGAGATGGCTTAGTAGTTAAGAGCACTGGTTGCTCTTAAAAAACACCCAGGTTGGATTCCTAGGACTCATGTGGTAGCTCATGCTATCTGTAATTCCAGGCTCAAGGGATCTGACACCCTCTTCTGGACTCTACAGGTACCTGGCAGGTATATGGTGCACAGAAAGGCAGGTAAAACACACATATACATAGAAATACAATAAATCTTTAAAAAATTAGTACCAGTAATGGGGGAATGGTTGGGGATATAAATAAACAAGCCTGTCCTTGGGTTTGTAATTACTGATGCTGACTGACTTTAATTTTATATTTACATTTTTTTTCTGAGACAGGGTCTCACTATGTAGCTCTGGTTGTCCTGAAACTCATTGTATAGAGCAAGCTGACCTCAAACTCACAAAAATTCACCTGTCTCTGCCTCCCTAGTTGTTTGGATTAAAGGTGTGCACCATTATGCTTGGCTTATGATTACTTTTTTTTTAAAAGATTATTTATTTATTTATTATGCATTATATATTCTGCTTCCATGTATATCTGCACACCAGAAGAGGGCACCAGATCTCATAAAGGATGGTTGTGAGCCACCATATGGTTGCTGGGAATTGAACTCAGGACCACTGGAAAAGCAGTCCGTGCTCTTAACCTCTGAGCCATCTCTCCAGCCCTTATGTTTACTTTTTTATGTTCTTTTTTTTTTCTGTAACAATATGTCACACAAGGAAAACTAGCCGGGAATTGACAAACATATTTCTCAAGCTCAGAGTCTGGTCATTTGGTGTGGAATGATGCCCATGTGTGGGATAGCCCTTTTTACTGTGTGGATGTGTCATTATGATTGTGTTAATAAAGAAGCTGACTGCCCAGTATCTGGACAGGTAGAAGTTAGGTGAGACTTGCAAAAAAAAAAAAAAAAAAAAAAAGAGAGAGATCCAGAAGAAGGAGCGAAGCGGTCTCTCAATAGGGAGGAGACATGGAGACGATAAACTTGTACAGAAACAAGATATTGAGCCACATTGCAGAGTATAGATAAGAAATATGGGTTAATTTAAGTAGCAGGGCAGTGGTGGTGCACGACTTTAATAGCAACACTCAGGAGACAGAGGCACGCAGATCTCTGTGAGTTCAAGACCAGCCTAGTCTACAAGAGCTAGTTCCAGGGCAGCCTCCAAAGAAAGCCACAGAGAAACCCTGTCTTGAAAAACAAAAACACAAAACAAAAACAAACAAACAAACAAAAAAGAAATATGGGTTAATTTAAAATGTAGGAGTTAACTAGTAACATGCCTGAGCTATTGGCTGAGAATTTATAAGAATAAGTCTCAGTCTGGTTATTTGGGAGTGGCTATTGGGACACACAGAAACTCTGCCTACATATGGTGCCCAAACGTCTGGCACCTACATCCACATAAGACCTGAGAAAGCTTTAAAAAAGATACTAAGCACACAAAAATGGAGCCAAAAGTGACTTCCTGATAACTGTGTTTTCTTGGGTAGGCTCTATACTAGTGACAAATGGAGGTGCAGCTCCTTTAAGAGGCAGCTTTCTTGGCTCTGTGCTCCTGTCAAACATAAGCATGGCTCTTTTAAGAGACCCTGATACTGAACATTTAAATGGGGCTTATGAAAAGCAGGCAGTGCACTACTCAGTGACAATGTGGACTCAACAACTTCCTGGAGCTGGGGTGGAAAACCTAGCACCCGCTAGTACATCCACCATGAGGCTAAGATCTCAGGGAACCAAGTGGGGAGGAGCCCCCTGCCAATGCCATGCACCAATGCATACACTAAGCTAAGCCATGCTGGCAACTAACATGCCAGCATGTTAAACACATGTAAATACAGATCTAGATGAAAAAAAAAAACCTCTAAATGGGTTACAATGTCTTTAAAAATATACATAGGATTGGCAGGGAGAAGAGAAAAAGTATATACAGTCACAGATTAAAAAATAATTTAAAGTAAAATCCTTAAAAAAGAAATAAAGTAATAAAAATATGACAAGCCACATAAAGATGGGAAATACACAGTGAGTCTGGATTCTGTATGTTATTGTGTCATCATTATAGTTTTTGATTGCCAATGAAGGAATGACAGCTGCTAAGATATATTGGGTTGCGGCGTTGGTGGCACATGCCTTTAGTCCCAGCACTCGGGAGGCAGAGGCAGAGGCAGGCGGATCTCTGTGAGTTTGAGGCCAGCCTGGTCACTAGAGCGAGTGCCAGGATAGGCTCCAAAGCTACACAGAGAAACCCTGTCTCAAAAAACCAAAAAAAAAGATATATTGGGTTATGAAATCTGCTGGATTAAACCAACAAATCTATATATTTTAAAAATGCCTTGACTTATGATTTTATTTCCACAAGAAATGAGAGTCTGTGGATTCATTCCAAGTTGATATGGATCAGGTTTGATTGGGGAAGACCCCATCCCCTGAAAATCTTGGCAACAGACTTAAAGATATAAACCTACTGAAAGAATACAAAACATGTAACATATATATTACTAACTCAAACATAAAACAAAAAAAAACATCTTTGGCTAACTTGTGTATAACACAAGTCTATACTTACATTAATACATATATGTATGTTACCTTTAAAATTTTATGTATTTTTC